>NC_133327.1:237657123-237982203 GCF_042186555.1 Aquarana catesbeiana
ATACTGAGTAGAAACATAATCCACAACCATGTGTATTTAAAAATAGGGCAAAAAGTCCTATTGTGTGCTGGTGGCCACCGCAGACACTACACATACATCATACGTTCATGCACTCACACTCATCAATTAAAGTCACTGGAGACCCGGGTCTATACAATTTCCATGGGATTTCAGAGCCGGATTGGCTATATCAGTGGTAGACTTTGGTCCCTCTTAGATAAAGTGCGAGTGCTAATGAACAACAAAGATCCCTTCGGATGTGCGCCAAGCTGGTTAAACATATGTATGTGTCATACGACAGGAACCAAGGAGGTAAAAATGTCCCGGTTGTGTGGTGAACAATTTCAACTCAAGCAAACTCACATAGAGGGCATTGAAGGTGGACGGAAATTGGCCATAAGTAAAGTCCCTCATATATGTAAGAGTACATTTTAGCTCACCGTCTGGCGTCTTCAATGAAGGAAAAGCAGAGCCCAACGGAGTTGCTGATAGCCTCGTTCGTATAGGCTGAGGATACGTTCATGCGGCACATAGACTTGCTATGGACATAAGCGGCTACTTCCGGGTATCCTCCGACAGAAGGTATGGTGAGTCACAGGGTTCAAACTATTGGTGTTTCATACCCAGTGGTATATACCCCCCCCCTTTTTTCCCCTCCTCCCCCCCCCCCCTCCTTCCCTTTCCATACCTTCCACAACCTCCTTCCCGTTCTTCCCGTTCCTGACCCCCTTCCCTTCCCCTCCCCCCCCCCCTTCTCCGGAACAATGGCTTATTTACTGGCGGATGAGATTGACTTAGAGATACAGTCTGCGTTTTCTAGTGAAGCTCCAGCTGCATCCAACCATGATGAGACTCTTAAAAAACTATTTAAAAATCATAAAAGATTAACAATAAAATTCCTTAATAGGAAATGGGACATTTCTTCATTGAAGTCCCATATTGAACATAAAGTTATACCCAGAGGTTTGAGGGAAAGAGTAGTACCTGCTGCTCACTTACATACACCGAGATTCCTGGAAATATGGAAACAGAGTTGTCTCGATCGTGGACTAGCAGTTCTGCACATGATTATCAATGAGGAACAAATACAATTGGATGACCTTAAAAAAGAGATTGATATCAGTGCACAACTGCTAGAGCCATATAAAAATGATCAGGATTTCAATAAATACAATGATTCGCTCAAGAAGGAGGTTGAAAAGACACAAAAAACTCTCAAAATTACTAAACAAGAGAAATTCAAACAGAATCTTTTAGATTGGGAGAAAGGAGATATTTTTGACCCCACAGTACCGCGAGGGAGGAGTAGGTCACGTAAAGGCAGGAGAAATCGATCAGGTACATCTAGACCCAGATATACATCTACTGACAGTGACCCTGAACAACCAGAAAAAAACGTAGCTTTTTTAGATCAGGAAGGGGATATTATCCCCAAGACAGGCACCCAACCAACTACATCCATGATCAAAATCCAGACTCAAACCAACAGAGGAAATCGGGGAAAGGGAAAAGAAGGAAGGGAAAACCAAAGGGAACTCAGGTCAGGGCCACGCAAGTTCTAAATAGCGAAGTAAGTCAACCTAGTGACCCCTCTGAACAAATACAACCAGATCTGAAGGTTGTTAACCTATCAGATTTCCCCCTAAATCACCATCACATTTCCCTGCTGCAAAAAGGCCTAACATTCTCTCCCACCACAACGATGAGCGAATTTGAGGTTTTTAAGGATATTAATTTGTTTTTGAGGAAATTAATTTTTAGGTACTGGCACGCAAAGAGGGACACTCAAGATATAGACATGGACCAGCTAGATAAACAAGAACGCGACTCTCTCGAGGCCCTGATTGCCCTTCTTGATGAAAATCAAGAGTGGAATTCAGAAGGGGAAGCCACCCAAGTGTCATCGAGCTGTCCCCGTCCATCCCTACTGACGATTAAATCCCAAAAAATGCCCCCCCTGTCCAAACACAGACATATTCAGCTCTTCTTGGAACAAGTAAAAAGGGATCTTACAGGGGTCAATTGGGAATACAAAGGATATGACAATCTTAGTCGGGAAGAGAGAAGGGCCCTACGGGAATTAGAGAACGCAAAAGATATTGTTATTAAAGCAAGCGATAAGGGAGGCAACACGGTCCTTATGTCACATACCCTATATGAAGAACAAACTATGCGTCTTCTCCGTGATGGATCCACATATTTACAGTTACACCAGAACCCTTTTCCTCAAATGGTATCAGATTTAAACTTTAAGCTTGAACTAGCCTTTGAGGCAGGTTTAATTATTAAAAAGGAACTCGAATACCTCAGAGTCAGTGATTTCAACATCCCCACCCTATATACCATTCCCAAACTACATAAGTCCATTACTGACCCCCCGGGGAGACCAATTGTATCAGCTGTGAAGGGTCCCCTTGAGAGGGTCGGGAAGCATGTGGACTCATTGATTAAAGAACTTGTACATGAACTACCATCATATGTTCAGGATACACGGGATGTTTTGGGGCACTTGGAAGATATATCGATACCCAAGGGCATGTTACTGGTCGGAATCGACGTGGAGTCGTTATACACGTCCATTCCGCACAGATGGGGGCTAGCAGCGACACATTTCTTTTTGGATAATAAATTTCCGTCACTAGCAGGGCAAAATGAATTCATCATTGAACTGTTGCAATTCATGTTAGAAAATAACTATTTCCAATTCCTTGGGATATATTATAAACAAATTAGAGGCACATCGATGGGTGCCCCATGGGCCCCATCATATGCATGCCTGCACCTTGGCTACTGGGAATCTGAATGTGTGTACCCCTCGTCGATGTACCTCAGCCACTGTCGCTTGTGGCTGAGGTACATCGATGATGTGATCATGATTTGGGACGGCCTGCCATCTGAATTGACACAGTTCATTGATGAACTTAATGACAATGACCGTAATATCAGGTTAACATATATGTATGACCCCAATGAATTGTCTTTTTTGGACCTCACTGTGTTTGTAAAGGATGATAAGTTACATACAAAAACCTTTCGAAAAGACACAGCAGCAAATACTTTGCTGCTAGCGTCCAGTCACCATCCCACATCTCTGAAACGGGGTATCCCCGTGGGACAGTTCCTCCGCGCAAGAAGGAATTGCTCAGAGGAGGGGGATTTCCACAGGGAAATGTATGACCTACACGGGAGGTTTCGTGACAGGGGTTACTCGCATACGGACATCAGACGTGCTAGGAAAAGAGCACTGCAGACAAATAGATCGTCCCTGTTGATGAACTCCACTAAAGAAAAAGGAAAAACCTCAAGTCACCCTCCCCTCAGAATCATTACCAAATTTGGTACCCAGTGGGACCAAATCAAAGAAATCCTGGGCCGACACTGGCACATTTTATCTGAGGCCCCCATTTTGGGAAAACTTGTCAGCAAAAAACCTCTGCTCACTGCTCGTAGAGCAACAAACTTAAGGGACCGCTTGGTACACTCAGAGTATACCCGCCCTAAAAAACGTAACTGGCTTACTGACCTTCCACCCCTTAGGGGTATGTACAGTTGCGGTAGGTGCCATATATGTAGGTATGTGGAAAGGACCGATGTGTTCGCCAGTTCTGACAATAAAAGACAATTTAGAATTAACAGCTTTATTAATTGCACAACCACACGGGTAGTCTATATGTTGACTTGCCCGTGTGGCCTTATCTATGTTGGTAAGACCAAAAGAGAGCTAAAAATCAGAACTGGCGAGCACATCCAGAGTATTATTAACAAGGATGATGACCGGCCATTGTCACTGCACTTTCTTGAAAAACATGAGGGTAAACCTGATGGCCTTAGGGTTAAGGGTATATACAAGCTTAACTTACCCCACAGACGTGGAGATTTTGACAAGATCTTATGTCAGAAGGAGAAGATGTGGATCTTCTATTTAAACAGCATGCAGCCCTCCGGATTGAATAATGAATTCAACTTATCTCCATTTTTGGAACAATGATTTAATTATTAACAACTTAATTGTTCTCACCCGGATTTCGATCGGCTCTGACCGGGGACCCACATCTTCTCCTGAATGTAATGGGCAATTTCTAAAGAAGACTGATTGTATGTAATTTTATCCACGATTATATCTTTGCCCTCTACACGGAGGTCTGTAACTGATATGTGAGACGTAATTTATGCGAAATAGCTACGTATGATCTTACCCCATTTCAACTTGCTCTAATCATCTGGCTATAAACCAATCGATTAGATTGAAGCTGCACTGTCCCCTGATCATGGAATTTCCATATCTAAAACTATAATCTGTATAACATATCCTCTTTTTATTGTTCCATGCGGGGGCAATGCTAGTGTAATGTTCACATGTAACTGTATATCCGGATTATCCGGAATTATCTTGTATTAACCACTTCAGCCCCGGAAGGATTTACCCCCTTCCTGACCAGAGCACTTTTTACAATTCGGCACTGCGTCGCTTTAACTGCTAATTGCGCGGTCATGCAATGCTCTACCCAAACGAAATTTGCGTCCTTTTCTTCCCACAAATAGAGCTTTCTTTTCATGGTATTTGATCACCTCTGCCGTTTTTATTTTTTGCGCTATAAACGGAAAAAGACTGAAAATTTTGAAAAAAAATGATATTTTCTACTTTTTGTTATAAAAAAAATCCAATAAACTAAATTTTAGTCATACATTTAGGCCAAAATGTATTCGGCCACATGTCTTTGGTAAAAAAAATGTCAATAAGCGTATATTTATTGGTTTGCGCAAAAGTTATAGCGTCTACAAACTAGGGTACATTTTCTGGAATTTACACAGCTTTTAGTTTATGACTGCCTATGTCATTTCTTGAGGTGCTAAAATGGCAGGGCAGTACAAACCCCCCCCAAATGACCCCATTTTGGAAAGTAGACACCCCAAGGAAATTGCTGAGAGGCATGTTGAGCCCATTGAATATTTATTTTTTTTGTCCCAAGTGATTGAATAATGACAAAAAAAAAAAAAAAAAAAAAAATTTACAAAAAGTTGTCACTAAATGATATATTGCTCACATAGGCCATGGGCATATGTGGAATTGCACCCCAAAATACATTCAGCTGCTTCTCCTGAGTACGGGGATACCACATGTGTGGCACTTTTTGGGAGCCTAGCCGCGTACGGGGCCCCGAAAACCCAGCACCACCTTCAGGATTTCTAAGGGCATACATTTTTGATTTCACTCCTCACTACCTATCACAGTTTTGAAGGCCATAAAATGCCAAGATGGCACAACCCCCCCCCAAATGACCCCATTTTGGAAAGTAGACACCCCAAGCTATTTGCTGAGAGGCATGGTGAGTATTTTGCAGCTCTCATTTGTTTTTGAAAATGAAGAAAGACCAGAAAAAAATTTTTTTTTTTTTCTTTTTTCAATTTTCAAAACCTTGTGACAAAAAGTGAGGTCTGCAAAATACTCACTATACCTCTCAGCAAATAGCTTGGGGTGTCTACTTTCCAAAATGGGGTCATTTGGGGGGGTTTTGTGCCACCTGGGCTTTCCATGGCCTCCGAAACTGTGATAGGCAGTGAAGAGTGAAATCAAAAATTTACGGCCTTAGAAAGCCTGAAGGCGGTTCTTGGTTTTCGGGGTCCCGTACGTGGCTAGGCTCCCAAAAAGTCCCACACATGTGGTATCCCCGTACTCAGGAGAAGCAACAGAATTTATTTTGGGGTGTAATTTCACAAATCCCCATGGCGTGTTTGAGCAATATAACATTTAGTGACAACTTTGTGCAAAAAAAAAAAAAAAAAAAAAAAATTTGTCTCTTTCCCGCAACTTGTGTCACAATATAAAATATTCCATGGACTCGACATGCCTCTCAGCAAATAGCTTGGGGTGTCTACTTTCCAAAATGGGGTCATTTGGGGGGGTTTGAACTGTCCTGGCATTTTATGCACAACATTTAGAAGCTTACGTCACACATCACCCACTCTTCTAACCACTTGAAGACAAAGCCCTTTCTGACACTTTTTGATTACATGAAAAAATTATTTTTTTTTGCAAGAAAATTACTTTGAACCCCCAAACATTATATATTATTTTAAAGCAAATGCCCTACAGATTAAAATGGTGGGTGTTTCATTTTTTTTTTTCACACAGTAATTGCGCAGCGATTTTTCAAACGCATTTTTTGTGGAAAAAACACACTTTTTTAAATTTTAATGCACTAAAACACACTATATTGCCCAAATGTTTGATGAAATAAAAAAGATGATCTTAGGCCGAGTACATGGATACCAAACATGACATGCTTTACAATTGCGCACAAACGTGCAGTGGCAACAAAATTAATACATTTTTAAAAGCCTTTAAAAGCCTTTACAGGTTACCACTTTAGATTTACAGAGGAGGTCTACTGCTAAAATTACTGCCCTCGATCTGACCTTCGCGGTGATACCTCACATGCATGGTGCAATTGCTGTTTACATTTGACGCCAGACCGACGCTTGCGTTCGCATTAGCGCGAGAGCAGGGGGGACAGGGGTGCTTTTTTTTTTTTTTTTTTTTTTTTTTTTCTTTATTATTTTTTTGCTTTTTTATCTTATTTTTAAACTGTTCCTTTCATATTTTTTTTAAATCATTTTTATTGTTATCTCAGGGAATGTAAATATCCCCTATGATAGCAATAGGTAGTGACAGGTACTCTTTTTTGAAAAAATTGGGGTCTATTAGACCCTAGATTTCTCCTCTGCCCTCAAAGCATCTGACCACACCAAGATCGGTGTGATAAAATGCTTTCCCATTTTCCCAATGGCGCTGTTTACATCCGGCGAAATCTAAGTCCTAAAATGCTCGTAGCTTCCGGTTTCTTAGGCCATAGAGATGTTTGGAGCCACTCTGGTCTCTGATCAGCTCTATGGTCAGCTGGCTGAATCACCGGCTGCATTCTCAGGTTCCCTGTTGAGACAGGAGAGCCAGAGAAAAACACGGAAGACGGTGGGGGGGGGGGCATTCCCTCCCACTGCTTGTAAAAGCAGTCTAGAGGCTAATTAGCCACTAGGATTGCTTTTACATGAAAGCCGACCGCTGGCTGAAAAGAATGATACCAAGATGATACCTAAACCTGCAGGCATCATTCTGGTATAACCACTCAAAGTCGTGAATGACGTACCTGAAGACAAAAAAATGGTTAACAATAAAGCACAGTAAACGGTAAAGTATAAAAAATTGCATACCTGAAAAGCAAACATGATAAAACATAATAACAATAAAACATTGCAGAATAGAATACAGTAAAAAAGAGCAGAACACCAGAGAGAGAATAGAGAGAGAGAGAACAATAAAACGACAACTATTTTTTTTTATTTTTGTTTGTGTTTTTTTTTTTTTTTTACACTTTTTTTTTGTAACTGTAACTTTTATAACTGTAACCGGTTCCAGGTTCGGGTCTCTCAAAATGCGATGGCATCTTGGGAGACCCTGTGAAAGTGTGTCCTAGTCTGTGCAATGCTGTACCCTACGCTAATACTCAACTAGTGAATGGTAGCGTTCAAAACATTCACCAATGCAAAGACCAGGATTATCAGGACAGGAGGGACAATAATAGCGGGTGTCACGTCTATATACGCGCTTGCTGCAGACACATCTTTTTTGGGGGGGTTCGTTGGGTAGGGGTACTCGGGAGGACATATAAATGCCTCTCATGCAGCCGACTGCATTTGGTTGGGGATGTGAATGGGGGAAATACGGGCGCTGCAGAAGTGGTGGGTTCCCAATTAGGATTGGCGAATGCAGCAGGAAGGGCATTATGGGCACGACGGGCCTGTGTTTGTCTTTTTGGTGGCAGCGGGACACTACTTGTGCTTGCCACCTCACCAGCTTGAACTGCACTTATGGGACTCGCCACGTCACCAAGTGTTACTGCAGTGCTGGTATGACTACGACTGGGGTGTACTAGGCCGCTGGCGCTTGCCAGTTCACCAAAACGCTACAAAAAAAAGTGACAGTGATCGATCGATACTGCACTTGGGTGGGCTGGGCTGGGCCGGGCGGAGGGGCAAAACGCAGGTGCTAGCAGGTATCTGGGCTGATCCCACTAACACTGCGTTTTTGGGAACCCTAAACTGCTGGGGACGCTAGTATAGATCTGATCGGATCAGATATTGATCCGATCAGATACTATACCACTAAGGGAGGTGTACGGTGCATGCGTGGGTGTTAGTGGTACTGGCGCTAATCTGACGCTGCTTGGGGCTGGTGCTTGCCAGTTCACCAAAATGCTACCAAAAAAACTGTTAGCGATCGCAGGGATCAGGCCTGACTCTGCGAACGCTGCAGTTATGCGTTTAGTGTTTTGTAAGTGACAGTGATCGATCGATACTGCACTTGGGTGGGCTGGGCGGAGGGGCAAAACGCAGGTGCTAGCAGGTATCTGGGCTGATCCCGCTAACACTGCGTTTTTGGGAACCCTAAACTGCTGGGGACGCTAGTATAGATCTGATCGGATCAGATATTGATGTGTTCAGATACTATACCACTAAGGGAGGTGTACGGTGCGTGTACGGTGCGTGCGTGGGTGTTCGCGGTACTGGCGCTAATCTGACGCTGCCTGGGGCGACGCATATCACCGCCGGGCGATCAGGGGGCTAAACCTTTATTCGGTAATAAACGGCGGGTGCCCTGACACTAAAAAAAATAAACGAACTAACCAGCGTCACCCGTAACAGTTATACGGTGATCAGTGGTGAAAGGGTTAACTAGGGGGCAATCAAGGGGTTAAAACATTTATTAGATAGTATATGGGGGTCCCTGTCGCTATAAAACGCTGACAGCGAACCTAAATATTTACGTTCCTAACTAGCGTCACCAGCGACACTAATACAGCGATCAGAAAAATGATCGCTTAGCGACACTGGTGACAGGGGGTGATCAAGGGGTTAAAACTTTATTAGGGGGGGTTAGGGGGGTATCCTAGACCTACAGGGGGCTAATACTAACTGTCCTACCACTGCTAACTGTCACAAACTGACACCATGCAGTAATCAGGAAAAAAACAAAACAAAACAAAAAAACCTGCTTGGTGTCAGTTTGTGACAGGGGGGGGGGGTGATTGGGGGGGGATCGGGGGGCGATCGGGGGGGGATCGGGGGTGTTTAGTGTGCCTGGCATGTTCTACTGTGTTGTGTGTGTGTTGGTGCACTTACATGTCTTCTCTCCTCGGTGCTGGAACGGAAACTGGCCAGCCGAGGAGAGATGACATCACATCCTCTGCCTCTGTGTACTATACAGAGGCAGGGGATGTTTCTCATTGGCTGGGAGCGATCGCGAGGGGGGGGCCACGATCGGATGGTCTCCCCCTCGTCTCTCAACTCTCCCAGCCAAACGCCGACCGCCGATGGCACCGGGGGGGGGTCCGATCGGACCCCCCGCCCGCGGGAAGGCAATCACGTACCAGGTACGTGATTTTGCCTGCCCGTGCCGCTCTGCTCACGTATATATGCGTGAGGCGGTCGGCAAGTGGTTAAGTTGTTTCATGTGACTTCACTGGCAATATTACTGGCAACAATGTCTCCATCCCATATAAGGATAACAATACATGGGATGTGAGCTGCTATTTAATCTGGCCAAAGTGATGGTTAGTTGCATGTATTCATATTTATTATCTTTTTTGATTAACTAGGGGGATATCTCTGCTTTTTGTTAGGATAATGATGTATGTTGTAATTTAATTCAATTGAAACAACAGACTGTTCCCTCTCGCCTTTATATATCATTATCATTACCATTGTATTACTATTTAATATATGGCTATATATGCACTGATTTGGTTGTAAATGCAGCACTCCCCAATAACCCCTTTTTTGTATTGAGAGCAGTTTCTTGGTAAGCTTTTCTTTACTATTTTTATGATGGTGATGGACGCAATATTCAAATCTGACTACATATACAAGCTGGTCAGATTGAATTTTTATGCATCTACTACCATCAATGGTTTTGTCTGAATGGATGTATGTATGGGTGTGATCGGCACATTTTGGTGATTGTAATTTAGGTCAAGCTATGGTATTCAGGTGCTACTAATGAAGACAGGAAATTGAACATCAGCCATTTGGCTATTTAATCATTCAGCTACCGATACCACATTAGCTCTGAAGAAGCTTGGAAACAAGCGAAAGCGCTCAGCTTTTGACCTATGTGCAGGTGGCACACAGACTCTCACACCTCAACAATGATATCCTCAAACTGGATGTGAACATTTTAGACGACCTTGATCGGATCTTGGACATCAGGTGAAGCCTCCGTGGTGAACACGGACGCTGAGCGTCTCCTCGGACTGTATATACCACTGGGTATGAAACACCAATAGTTTGAACCCTGTGACTCACCATACCTTCTGTCGGAGGATACCCGGAAGTAGCCGCTTATGTCCATAGCAAGTCTATGTGCCGCATGAACGTATCCTCAGCCTATACGAACGAGGCTATCAGCAACTCCGTTGGGCTCTGCTTTTCCTTCATTGAAGACGCCAGACGGTGAGCTAAAATGTACTCTTACATATATGAGGGACTTTACTTATGGCCAATTTCCGTCCACCTTCAATGCCCTCTATGTGAGTTTGCTTGAGTTGAAATTGTTCACCACACAACCGGGACATTTTTACCTCCTTGGTTCCTGTCGTATGACACATACATATGTTTAACCAGCTTGGCGCACATCCGAAGGGATCTTTGTTGTTCATTAGCACTCGCACTTTATCTAAGAGGGACCAAAGTCTACCACTGATATAGCCAATCCGGCTCTGAAATCCCATGGAAATTGTATAGACCCGGGTCTCCAGTGACTTTAATTGATGAGTGTGAGTGCATGAACGTATGATGTATGTGTAGTGTCTGCGGTGGCCACCAGCACACAATAGGACTTTTTGCCCTATTTTTAAATACACATGGTTGTGGATTATGTTTCTACTCAGTATTATGACACAATAAAGTTTTTTAGGTTCAATTGGTTGTTCTTGAGCGGACCATCTTTTTTAGGGGGCCTCTTCTTGACCCCTTCCCTTCTTTCCTCACAGCTATTGGCTACTGGCTATCAACTTCCTTATTTTAGTCCGGTGTACGTCATCACGTACGAATCCATCGGACTTTGGTGTGATCGTGTGTAGGCAAGTCCGGTCATTAGAAAGTCTGTTGAAAGTCCACCAAAAGGACGGGCTGTCGGACTTTTGTAGCTGAAAAGTTCGACCGTGTGTACGCGGCATTAGGGTGAACTGAAAAAATACAGTGCAATATTTCAGGGACAACAGCCAAACATATGGCAAGTGGTGAGAGAATATGTAAGAGGTTTGATTGAGGCCCAGGGCAGCAATGTAAGAGGTCAAGAAACCTTTTTTTTTTTTAAATGATTTCCAAAGGCAGCAGCCATAAAGATTGTATAATGTGAAAAATATAAAGCAAATACACCGCGCTGTCTGCAACAAATGTAAGAAAGCAGCTAGCACAGCAATAGATCAATTGCAAAAAATAAAACCGTGAAAAAAAAGTGCAGCGCTCAAAGTAAATCTTAGAGTAAATTGAAAATGAATGTACATATACATAAAAGTGCACATAAAAAATCTAAGAATAAACTCAAAAAATATATATATGCAAACAGTGTATAAATGAACACTGAATTATGCGTGTACAATATACCGTACCTAAAATAAAATTGATATACTAAAGGTCATAACAACAGTGTGACAATAACAATATAAGTGAATAATGTCCAATAATAACCAAGGAAAAAATTTAAAAAATTATGGTCCTTAGTGTTATAAAATAAATAGTAGATATTCAAAACATGGTTCAAAAATAGCTGATACTGGATAATGATGTGACAAAGAAAAAACATGCCCATACTTGTTGATAAGTGATCCACCACCAGAGAGTCAAAAGGCTTACCGGAACGATTGAACCTAAGTGGGTATACACCCAATGGGTTAATCAAACTTGTAGGGCTACCCGCCTAAGGGAAACTGTCACAAAGGACACAACCTCCAACCAGAAGACCATCTCCAACAATGTACCTCAATGGGATAGGTAATAAGCAGAGAACCGCATGGATAATTGCTCCAATGGGACAAGTTTATGAAAAGGAAGAAGTAGGCACAGTGTAATCCCATTTAAACCCTCCTGAACCATACCAGGATGCTTGCCCTCAACATGGGGGGGTTGATGGGGGCAAGGGCCTCATCCCCATAACCCTTGCCTGGTGGTTTTGGGGGTCTATGGGTGGGGTGTTGGAATCTGGAAGTCCCCTTTAACAAGGGGGCCCCAGGCCCCCACCCGCCCTTGCCTATATAACAGTGGCCACAGTGAAAAGACAGTAGTCGCCGGGAGGCCTCCCATGGAGGCGGAGTATTTTTTTTTCTATTTTTCAGGTCCCTCTGGTGGCGTGATTGAAGATAGATGGACATCGCGGGACACTTTCTTTATTTTTTTAATAAAGGAATTGTCAAAAACTGTTTTGTGGTTTTTCCTTTTTGGCACTTTTTTGGTGAATGGGTAGGGGTACAATGTACCCCAAAGCACCCTCCCCATGTTGAGGGCATGTGACCTGGTATGGTTCAGGAGGGGGGCGCTCGCTCGTCCCCTCCTAACCTGTCCTCCAGGCTGCTTGCTCGGATAAGGGTCTGGTATGGATTTTGGGGGGCCCAATTTTTTTATTTTGCCGTGGAGTTCCCCTTAAAATCCATCCCAGATCTGAAGGGCCTGGTATGGATTTTGGGTGGGGACCCCACGCTGTTTTTTTTTTTTCAAATTTTGGTATGGAGTGCCCCTTAATATCCATACCAGACCCGGAGGGCCTGGTATAGACTGGGGGGAACCCACTCCAAATCTTTTCCTTGATTTTTATCTATATTGCCAGGAGCCGGCAATACATTACAGCCATGAGCAATTTTAAATTACTTTTTTCCTTTAGAAAAGTAATTTTGCTGCGGCAATGTAATACACATCACACAGATGCGCCACTTTACAGGCAGACTAAGGGGACACCCTAGGCATGATATTTAAAGGAATTTTTCATTTTTATTGTTTCACTTTAAGTATTATTAAAATCTCTGATACTGAAAAAAACTTATTTTTGCATTGATACATGGAACCGAACCGGGGGTGTTCGGCCCATCCCTATTGATTAAACACATATAAGTAATAGCAGTATATGTTTTTAGACAGACAAAATCGTATATATTTAAGGCAGATTAATATAGTCAGCTTTTTTAGAGGAAGAAAGCAGACAGCTTTCATGTAAAAATCCTAGAATAGAAGACCAACCTTTCTTGGATATGCCACAATTTCTGAGTGAGACAGTAAGCACATTGCAACTGAAAAAAAATATGATTTTTTAAAGTGACTGAAGATTAAAAAATGTTAAATATTTGTACCACAGATGTTAAGCCTGATTGTGTGGGCATATTACATCTTTAAATCCTATTTAATTTGTTCATAAACGACCTGGAGGATGGGGTAAACAGTTCAATCTCTGTATTTGCGGACGATATCAAGCTAAGCAGGGCAATAACTTCTCTGCAGGATGTGGAAACCTTGCAAAAAGATCTGAACAAATTAATGGGGTGGGCAACTACATGGCAAATGAGGTTCAATGTAGAAAAATGTAAAATAATGCATGTAACGAGCCCCTTGCTCGCTCGGTTCCACTCTCCCGACACTCCTCTGCAGCTATAGAATCAGATTGCAGATCGCAACATCTGATTGTTCGGTCATCCGATGCTCCGGGACTAGAACTTCAGCTATGTGCCGTTCTAACCCAATTGTGATAGCTCAGAACAAACACCAGGCAGGCTGTATGTAAGTTCAAACAGGACTCTCTTTTATTGCAATATATAGGCTCTTTTATACACTAAAAGTGGAGGTGCATACCTCCGACTCATATTACTCTAACAATACAGCTGTTACCTAATTAACTTAATTAACATGCGCTAATTAACTAATCCCTTTAGACAGCGTAGATGACTCAGACATGACCTTTAGGCCAGACTGGCCGTCTTGTAGTTCAGAAAATCCAATCAACATTATCACAATAGCAGAGTTAATTAAACACAAACAACAATGGGATCTAATGACTCTTAGATCCCATACTAGAGACTTATTTACAATACACATTTTAGCAGACAACAGAAAGGTAAATGGAATTGATGGCATTAGCATTTAACAGTAGGAGTCCCAATGGTATGAATCAGTCACTATTCCAATATGGCAAATGCAGGGTCCCCAGAGTCTGTGTGTCCTGGGGGACCAGGACCCGAATCCTCAGTAATACCACCTCAAGGGTCCCCAGGCATACAGCTCACAAAGAGCACCGTTCTCCCAAATGCCAGGGTCCACGATCGATCAGCAAGAGGCTAGCATACAGTCCCCTCCAAAAGTCTCTCTCCCGGCTAGGTCTGTCACAATGCATTTGGGTGGCAAAAATAAGAATGCAATCTATACACTGGGGGGAGAACCTCTGGGGGAATCTAGGATGGAAAAGGACCTGGAGGGCCTAGTAGATGATAGGCTCAGCAATGGCATGCAATGCCAATCTGCTGCTAACAAAGCAAACAGAATATTGTCATGCATTAAAAAGGGGATCAACTCTATAAGTTACATAGTAGGTGAGGTTGAAAAAAGACACTTCTTGAAAGGTTGAAAAAAGACATCAAGTCCAACCCATGTGAGTGATTATATGTCTTTATTACATTGTATATCCCTTTATGTTGCGGTCGTTCAGGTGCTTATCTAATAGTTTCTTGAAACTATCGATGCTCCCCGCTGGGACCACCGCCTGTGGAAGGGAATTCCACATCCTTGCTGCTCTTATGCCCTGTACATACGGTCGGACTTTCCAACGGAATATGTGCGATCGGAGCTTGTTGTCGGAAATTCCGACCGTGTGTGGCTCCATCTGACTTTTTCCATCGGAATTTCTGATACACAAAGTTTGAGAGCAGGCTATGAAATTTTCTGACAACAAAATCCGTTTGCGTAAATTCCGACCGTGTGTGGACAATTCTGACGCACAAAGTGCCACGCATGCTCAGAATAAATTAAGAGAGCAAAGCTATTGGCTACTGCCCCATTTATAGTCCCGACATACGTGTTTTACGTCACCGCGTTCAGAACAATCTGATTTTCCGACAACTTTGTGCGACTGTGTGTATGCAAGACAAGTTTGGGCCAACATCCGCCGGAAAAAATCCATGGATTTTGTTGTCGGAATGTCTGATCAATGTCCGATTGTGTGTACAGGGCATTACAGTAAAGAACCCTGTACGTAGTTTAAGGTTAAACCTCTTTTCTTCTAATTTTAATGAGTGGCCACGAGTCTTGTTAGACTCCTTTCTGAGAAAACGTTTTATCCCTATTGTGGGGTCACCAGTATGGTATTTGTATATCGAAATCATATCCTCTCTCAAGCGTCTCTCCTCCAGAGAGAATAAGTTCAGTGCTTTCAACCTTTAATCATAACTAATATCCTCCAGACCCTTTATTAGCCTCGTTGCCCTTCTTTGTACTCACTCCATTTCCAGTACATCCTTCCTGAGGACTGGTGCCCAGAACTGGACAGCATACTCTAGGTGCGGCCAGACCAGAGTCTTGTAGAGCGGGAGAATTATTGTTTTATCTCTGGAAGAACTCCTCCAGTGAGAGTGGGGGGAAGAGAAGGGAAAGGAAAGACAGATTCTGGTGGTAGGGGACTCAATTCTTAGAAGGACAGAGAGGCCAATCTGTAACAAAGACCTGAAGCGCCGAACAATATGTTGCTACCGGGCGCTCAGGTTCGGCCCCCCCCCACTCTCACTGGAGGAGTTCTTCCAGAGATAAAACGATAATTCTCACGCTCTACAAGACTCTGTTCCGGCCGCACCTAGAGTATGCTGTCCAGTTCTGGGCACCAGTCCTCAGGAAGATTATACTGGAAATGGAGCGAGTACAAAGAAGGGCAGCAAAGCTAATAAAGGGTCTGGAGGATATTAGTTATGAGGAAAGGTTGCGAGCACTGAACTTATTCTCTCTGGAGAAGACACGCTTAAGAGTGGATATGATTTCTATATACAAATACCATACTGGTGACCCCACAATAGGGATAACATTTTTAGCAGAAGGGAGTTTAACAAGACTAGTGGCCACTCATTAAAATTAGAATAAAAGAAGTTTAACCTTAAACTACATAGAGGGATCTTTACTGTAAGAGCGGCAAAGATGTGGAATTCCCTTCCACAGGTGGTGGTCTCAGCGGGGAGCATTGATAGTTTCAAGAAACTATTAGATAAGCACCTGAACGACCACAACATACAGGGATATACAATCTAATACTGACATATAATCACACACATAGGTTGGACTTGATGGACTTGTATCTTTTTTCAACCTCACCTACTATGTAAAAATCAAAAATTTGATTAATTGATTGAGAGACTGACAAGGGCAACATTTTACAGTTTAGCATCACAGATATTAAAGTGATTGTAAGCCTTTGTTTTTTTTTTTTATTTAAAATAACAAACCTGTCATACTTACCTCCACTGTGCAGCTCGTTTTGCACAGAGTGGCCCCAATTGTCCTCTTCTGGGGTCCCTCGGCGGCTCTCGTGGCTCATCCTTGCATCAAATAACCCCCTAGGAGAAGCGCTCTCCTGGGGGTTACCTAGTCCAGCATTTGGCGTTCATAGACACGAATGCTGGACTCGGCGCCGCCCCCCGGAGCACCCGCGTTATTGGATTTGATTGACAGCAGCGGCTGCGCTGCTATCAATCTATCCAATCAAGAGCACGGACCCCGTGCAGAGAAGGACAGGGTGTCTCCGCCGAAGGAAATAGGTCAGGTACATAAAATGGGGGGGCTGGGGGGCCGGTCACTGCCAGAAGTTTTTGTTACCTTAATGCATAGGATGCATTAAGGTGAAAAAACACAAGGGTTTACAACCCCTTTAAGCCTGTATGGACAGGCTGCAATTTCTGAGCAAATGAACAGCATATTGCATATGGAAACAAAAAAAAAAGTGTCTTGATACAGAGACTGAAAAGGGGAAAATTTACAGTTAAGCACCATAACTTTTAAGCCTTTATGGACAGGCGACAATTTCTTAGGGATTGAACAGGTATTGCATTTGAGGAGAAAAAATTTGGTACATTTCTTTCAAATTTAAAAGAAAAAAGCACATATTTGCATCATACCTTTTGAAGCACTTATTGGATAGGCCACAATTTCTGAGGGGACAGGCAAGCAAAAGGCATGTGGATTAAAAAAATAATTGTCTTTTAAATTGAAAATAAAAAAACATGAACCATTTTGCACCACATCTTTGAAGCTTTTATTAAATTGGCCACAATTTTTAAGGAAAGAGCAAGCACACTGCATATGAAAGTAAAAATATTGTTTTTTTAAACACTGTCTATGATGCTTTTTTTTGCACTAACATGATCATTTCTAAATTGTGTTAATGAATCCGCTCCATAGATGTGAATAAAAAATTATTAACTCTAAATAAATAAATAAGCAGCAGGTCTATATAATCAGAATATATGTGAAAATCGATATACACTATATTACCAAAAGTATTGGGATGCCTAACTTTACAGCACATTAACTTTAAAGGCATCCCAGTCTTACTAGGGTTTAATATTGAGTTGGCCCACCCTTTGCAGCTCTAACAGCTTCAACTCTTTTGAGAAGGCTGTCCACAAGGTTTAGGAGTGCATCTATGGGAATGTTTGATCAATCTTCCAGAAGTGCATTTGTGAGGTCAGGCACTGATGTGGAGAAGAAGGCCTGGCTCACAGTCTCCGCTTTAATTCATCCCAAAGGTGTTCTATCCGGTTGAGGTAATGGCTCTGTGCAGGCCGGTCAAGTTCCTTCACCCCAAACTCACTTATTCATGTCTTTATGAACCTTGCTTTGTGCATTGGTCCAAATCATTTGGGGGAGGGGGGTTATGGTGTGGGGTTGTTCTTTAGGGGTTAGGCTTGGCCCCTTAGTTCCAGTGAAGGGAACTCTTAAGCCGTCAGCATACCAAGACATTGTGGACAATTTCATGCTACCAACTCTGTGGGAACAGTTTGGGGATGGCCCCTTCCTGTTCCAACATGACTACACACCGGTGCACAAACAAGGTCCATAAAGACAAGGATGAGTGAGTTTGGGGTAGAGGAACTTGACCGGCCTGCACCGAGTCCTGACCTCAACCTGATAGAACACCTTTGGGATGAATTAGAGCAGAGACTGCGAGCCAGGCCTTCTCGTCCACATCAGTGCCTGACCTCACAAATGCACTTTTGGAAGAATGATCAAACATTCCCATAGACGCACTCCTAAACCTTGTGGACAGCCTTCCCAGAAGAGTTGAAGCTGTTTTAGCTGCAAAGGGCGGGCCAACTCAATATTGAACCCCACGAACTAAGACTGGGATGCCATTAAAGTTCATGTGCGTGTAAAGGCAGGTGTCCCAATACGTTTGGTAATATAGTGTATATGTAGTTATGACCCCACTTAAAATATTCATAAAAAGTGATAATTTTATGTGTTAATATGTTACATCAATCAAACTATAAAAAAATCTCTAAACAAGTGGCATTGCAATATGGAACCTTAAAAAATATAAATAAAGTGGCAGTGCAAACAAAAATATCTAGTCAAGTGACATTGCAGTATGGAACCTTAAAAAAAATATGTAAATAAAGCGACAGTACAAACACAGATGTTGACACAACCTAAGTTACTAAATCATAAACAACGCTAATGCTGCATACACATGGTCGGATTTTCAGACGGGAAATGTTCGATGGGAGCTTGTTGTCAGAAATTCCGACCGTGTGTAGGCTCCATTTTTCGTCGGACATTTTCCGTCGGAGTTTCCAACAAACAAAATTTGAGATCTGGATCTCAAATTTTCCAGCAACAAAATCTGTTGTCGGAAATTCCGATCGGGTGTATGGTGTGGGGTTGTTCTTCAGGGGTTAGGCTTGGCCCCTTAGTTCCAGTGAAGGGAACTCTTAAGGCGTCAGCATACCAAGACATTGTGGACAATTTCATGCTCCCAACTCTGTGGGAACAGTTTGGGGATGGCCCCTTCCTGTTCCAACATGACTACACACCGGTGCACAAACAAGGTCCATAAAGACATGGATGAGTGAGTTTGGGGTGGAGGAACATGACTGGCCTGCACCGAGTCCTGACCTCAACCTGATAGAACACCTTTGGGATGAATTAGAGCAGAGACTCTTTCCAGGAACAAAATCTGTTGTCGGAAATTCCTATCGGGTGTACACAATTCCGACCACAAAATTCAACACATGCTAAGAATCAAGCAGAAGAGCCGCACTGGCTATTGAACTTCATTTTTCTCGGCTCGTTGTACGTGTTGTATGTCTTGACATTCGGAATTTCCAACAAGATGTTTGTGACCGTGTGTATGCAAGACAAGTTTGAGCCAACATCCGTCGGAAGAAAACCATGGATTTTGTTGTTGGAATGTGCGATCGTGTGTACGCGGCATAAGTATCAATGCAAAGGATCCAAATAAATGTCCAAAAGCTTGATAAATGTCCAAAATCTTAGTCAACACTGAGTGCAAATAGTGCAAAAAAGGTCTGTGAGTACATCACCAAATGTCCTCCACCTAATCAAAATCGTTTCTCTCACCTCCCAAAAAAAAACAGTCTGCTTGGGAAGTGGCACAATAACGATAACACATAATTAGATCTCTTTCAGGGAATACTCAAATTTTAAATGGGCTAATCCTCCTCTCTTCGATTAGCACTATCCTTGGTATGAGTTCATCTTGATCTTCCTCGTGTTAGATGATCCAAGTATATACATGGGGAAAACAAGGAGAGTGCCACATAGTGTAAAACCAAGGATGCATGTTTATTTGGCTCAATCAAAACAAGCACCGCCAGCGTCAGCTGCACACGGGCTGCGAACTGTCACAAGCTAGTATGAAGTGAGGTCACTCAAGGCTCTGCCTAACGCACTTCGATGTAATGTTTTTATCATAAGTGCCATGTTTTTTTTGTAGGTGAGATAAACTATTTTGATTAGGTGAAGGACACTTGGTGATGTATTCACAGACTTTATTTGCACTCAGCGGTGACTTTAAGATTTTGGATTTTGGAGTCATTTATGATTTACTAACTTGGGTTGTGTCAACATCTGTGTTTGTACTGTCACTTTATTTACATATTTTTTTAAGGTTCCATACTGCAATGTCAGTTGACTAGATATTTGTGTTTGCACTGTCACTTTATTCATGTTTCTTAAGGTTCCATATTGCAATGCCATTTGATTAGATATATATTTTTAGTTTGATTGATGTAACATATTTGCATATATAATTATTACTTTTTATAAATATTTTAAGAGCGGTCATAACTACATAATTATCAATTTCAAGACAAGCTTTCGGGCTGTACTCCCTTCTTCTAATGTCCAAGCAGTAATAATACACAACGTTTTAGCATAATGCTAAGTAAGAAAATCAGTGAGGAACAAACACAAACAAACATACACAGCAATGGTAATTAAACTTTAACCACTTCAGCCCCGGAAAATTTTACCCCCTTCCTGACCAGAGCACTTTTTACAATTTGGCACTGTGTCGCTTTAACTGACAATTGCACGGTCATGCAATGTTGTACCCAAACGAAATTTGCATCATTTTTTTCCCACAAATAGAGCTTTCTTTTGGTGCTATTTGATCACCTCTGCAATTTTTATTTTTTTGAGCTATAAACAAATAAAGAGCGACAATTTTGAAAAAAAAACAAAACAATATTTTTTACTTTTTGCTATAACAAATATCTCAAAAATGTTTTTTTAAAAACAAATTTCTTCATTAGTTTAGGCCTATATACATTCTTCTACATGTTTTTGGTAAAAAAAAAAACCCCAATAAGCATATATTGATTGGTTTGCGTGAAATTTATAGCGTCTACAAACTATGGGAAAGATTTATGGCATTTTTATGACATTTTTATTATTATTTTTTTTTTTTTTTACTAGTAATGGCTGTGATCTGTGATTTTTAGCAGTACTACGTCATTGCGCCAGAAGATTGGACACTTTTGACATATTTTTGGGACCATTGACATTTATACAGCAATCAGCGCTATAAAAATTCACTGATTACTGTGTAAATGTCACTGGTAGGGAAGGGGTTAACACTAGGGAGCAATCAAGGGGTTAAATGTGTGTTCCCTGGATGTGTTCTAACTGTGTGGGGATAGGTCTGACTGAGGGAAGAGACAAATGGTTGTTCCTACATAGTAGGAACAACCATATGTCTCCTCTCCCCTGACAGAACAGTGATTTGTGTGTTTACACAGGCGCATGCCTGCGCTTTCTGTGGCTCTTAAATGGAACAACATACCCATACGTTGTTTTGCTCAGCCGTGCCATTCTGCTGACGTATATCGGCGTGAGTTGGTCAGCAAGCGGTCAATAGTTGATGAGTTAAGGAAAAGAGTGGGCTATGGAATGGGAGGGAGTTGCTTAGTTGAGAGTGTTCATGTAACTGTTGGATAGTGGTTTAGAGTGATATCCACATTTAGTCCAATATCTGTCAAGTAGAACTATCATTCTTGGTTAAAATGTCTCCTTTTTCTGAGTATTTTTAAAATTTCCTTAAGGAAGTAAAATAATTATGTCTTCCATACAGTGGCCTGGTTGTGAGAAATGATGTCCCAAAGGTGAGCAGTAATCCTCCTCCTTATGTTCTTTAACCACTTCAATACCAGACACTTTCACCCTCTTCCGACCCAGGTCAATTTTCAGCTTTCAGCGCTGTCGCACTTTGAGTGACAATTGCATAGTCATGCAACACTGTGCCCAAATGAAATTTTTTGCATTTTTTTGAGACAGATAGAATTTTCTTTTGGGGGTATTTAATCACCACTTGATCTTTAATTTTTTTCTAAATAAACTAAAAAGGACTGAACATTTTGAAAATAAAAACGTTTTACTTCGTTTCTGTTACAAAATTTTAAAAATAGGTCATTTTTTTCCTCATTGATGTGCTCTGATGAGGCTGCACTGATGGGGCTGCACTGATGGGGCTGCAGTGATGTGCACTGATGAGGCTGCACTGATGACCCGGCACTGATAGGCAGCACTGATGGGCACTGATAAGATGCACTAATGGGCACTAATTAGCACTGATGGGGGTTCACTTATAATCAGGGCACTGATGTTTCAGTGCCCTGATTATCAGTGTAAACAATGTACTCACTGTGCCCTGTCAGACTTTGCAGTTGGAGACAGAGTGCTAGGAAAGGAGAGCCGTTAACCAGCAAGTCTGTTTACATGTGACCAATTTTGATTGGCCCTTTACCCCAATCTGTGATTAAAGAAGACAGTGGTCACAGAACATGCATGATGTGCACACATGGCAGGACGTCCAAGAACATACTCCCAGAACTGGAGGCTTGCACTGTAGACATCTTTCGGCTATAGCATGGCCGGGAACTGGTTAATGGTGTGTCTGTGCAAAAATATTCTTTTTTGTAATTTCTGTACTATTTCACCAATGTAAGTTCCTTGGTTGCATGTTTTTTCAGTGAATGAGGTACACAACAATACTAGTTATATACTATATATACAATAATAATATATACTAGTATATACTAGGATCCTGTAATATTGAAGTTCCCTTTTTTGTGTGACACTTTTTTAATGTATTGGTTTGCAGCATTTTTGTTGAAAGGCTTTTTTCATTTTTGTGTGATCAAAATGAAGTCTCCTGCTGATTAATTTATGTCTGGGGGTGGCTGCCTGAAAGACAGCACTGGAAGTTGTTGAGATATTTATTTAAGAGTTTTATCATTTGTTAGGATAGATTGCAAATCTTTGATTATCTTACTTATCTCTTCTAGGGCTGTATTTTATGGGTTTACTAGGGTTTTTTTCCTTATATTGTAGGAGATTTTCATTTTGCGTTAATAATGTTGTGTTTATGCTTGTGTTGATGGTTTTGTTCTTGTAACCTAGCGTACAAAAAGATTCTGCTAGTATTGAGATATTTATTTCTGTCTTCTGGGTCAGAGCATATTCGGTGGTATCTGGTGGCCTGGCTGTGTATAATAGCACTTTTGTTTTGTTGGGGTGGAAGCTGGAACTGTGTAGATAGTTGCATTGGTCAGTGGGTTTTCTGTATATTGAGTTGTGCAGTTTGCCATCCCTGATGGATATTTTTGGGTCTAGGAAGTTAATATGTGTGCTTGTATTGTCCATTTTTACTTTGATTGATGTGTGAAACATACTAAGCAATTTTATTATATTTTCTTCAACTTCTGACTACCCGCCATGATGGGGTAAGTGCCGGACGTGCCACTCGGAGGGGGGGTAGTTGTGTGCCGCTCGGGGGGGGTAGTTGTGTGCCGCTCGGGGGGGTGGGTGGTTGTTTGCCGCCCCCCCTCAAAAAAAAACACCAGCTGCCACTGCATCTAGAAGTATTAGACATGATAGGATGTAAGATGATTGATATTTTTCTTTTCTTCTGAATGTAGGTCTGCCAGTAAAGTGTCATTAAAATCAGCCACATCATTAAAAATTGTCAGTACATGCTGTATTACATGCAGTTCATCCTCACCCAGTCACTATGGGATTTGTTTACTGTATTCTGAAAAAAACTGGTTGATATTGCTGTTCATTGTTCCTTCCTCTATGTCTGTGCCCCCATTGCAGCCTGAGATTGTGTAGACCGGCTGTTAGTTCTTCTACTGAGCATGCTCTGGTTTCAGTTCCCATGTAGGCCGGGTTCACACTGGTACGACAAATGCTCAGATATGGGAGCTCATGAATTGTGAAAAGCAATGTTTCCCCAATGAGAGCCGTCTTAACTGGTCCGACAAAATGCTTCCTGCACTACTTTGGTCCGAATTTGATCCTACTTCAGCCCATTGAATATCACTGAAGTCAGATAAAAGTCGGATCACGGTCTTAACTGATCCGACTTTGGCATGCGACTTGTGCTCTGATGATCTTGAAGTGGAACTTCAATTAAAAAAACTCAAATTAAAAAATAAAAGTCATGGGTTCCCCTCCAAGAGCATACCAGACCCTTCGGTCTGGTATGGATTTTAAGGGCCCCCCCAAAACCATACAAGACCCTTATCAGAGCATGCAGCCTGGTAGGTCAGGAAAGAGGGTGGGGATGAGCGAGCACCCCCCCTCCTGAACCTTACCAGGCCACATGCCCTCAACATGGGGGGGTGGGTGCTTTGGGGCAGGAGGGCCCTCCATCCCCCACCCCAAAGCACCTTGCCCCCATGTTGATGGGGACAAGGGCCTCTTCCCGACAACCCTGGTCGTAGATTTTCCGGGTCTGTGGGGGTTTATTGGAATCTGGAAGCCCCCTTTAACAAGGGAGGCCCCAGATCCTGGCCCCCACCCTATGTGAATATCGGGTACATTGTACCCCTACCGATTCACCTAAAAAAGTGTACAGGTTTTTAAAGTAATTTATTAAGGCAGCTCCGGCGTCTCTTCAGATCTCTTCTCCCCTCTCCAGTTCTTCTGCCTCTCTTCTAGCCCTTCTAACCCTCTTCGGTTCTTCTCCCTCAGTCCAGTGTCTTCTGCCTCAGCTGGGTCTTCTCCGCTATCTTCTCGCTCTTTTGCCGGGTCTTCTCCGCTGTCTTCTTCCGATGTTGACTCAATGCTCTCTCCAGCTCTAATGCTGGGTGCGCGGTGTGCCACTACTTATATTGGCATGGGGGCGGGGTCACCATGGGATGTCACACGGAGGCCCCACACCTTATGACGTCACTGCCCCATCATGCCACGTCATAAGGGGAAGGGCCTCCGGATGCCAATATAAGTAGTGGCACACCGCACACCCAGAATTATAGAGAGCGTTGAGTCAACATCGGAAGAAGAACAGAGGGAGAAGACAGCGGACAGAGAGAGAAGAACCAGAGAGGGCTAGAAGACCCGGAGAGGGGAGAAGAACTGGCAGATGCAGAAAACATTAGTGGAGGGATCGACCCC
The DNA here is from genome assembly GCF_042186555.1 of Aquarana catesbeiana. Classification (NCBI taxonomy): domain Eukaryota; kingdom Metazoa; phylum Chordata; class Amphibia; order Anura; family Ranidae; genus Aquarana; species Aquarana catesbeiana. The sequence continues at coordinate 237,682,114 of NC_133327.1, forward strand.
TTACTCTGATCTGTGATCAGGCGTGATCAGGCGAGTCTCGTAGACTCACTGATCAGAGAGCACGCCGCGCGCCCCCCTTCAGGGGGCGCGCAGGCTGCTCGTGCATGGGACAATGTCAATAGACGTAGTCCCGGCAAAGCAGGTCCGTGCTGTAGCCGTCATTCGGCTATAGCGCAGATCGCAAGTGGTTAAGCCAGGTAGGGAGAGAAGGGGCAATTAAACTCTCTGTCATAAGCAGTTCATAAGAGGAAAGTTCATGAAATGCAAGTTCAGAAGCAATTGAAGTCTCAGGGGGTGGAGTGCTGGTGTTGGACAGCTGCAGGCTCTGGTACGAGCTCTGTGGAGATGCAGAGCAAAAGGAGAGCAGCGTCATCTAAGTACAGCAACTAATATGACATTTATTTAAAAGTAACAATAAAAACTCACAAGATTAAAAATATTTCAGCGCATGTGGGAATGTATGGTGGTTCATCCACTCCTAGGGAGGATGAGCTGTGGTCAGGAGAAAAGAATGGCGACTGGTTCTGGCTGTGCTGGTGGCTCCCCACGCTTCCAGGGACTCAGGTAGGCTCAGCCGCTGGCGTCACATCCAGATGGAGGGTGGAGTAGGAGGTGCGTCGTTCGGAGCATACATGTTCCTTCATCAGGCAGCGCCTATGTGAGTGCTGGAAACGCTGAGAGACACCAGCACAGCCGGAACCAGTGGTCATTCTTTTCTCCTGACCATAGCTCGTCCTCCGTAGGAGTGGGTGAACCACCATACATTCCCACATGAGCTGAAATCTTTTTAATCTTGTGAGTTTTTATTGTTACTCTTAAATAAATGTCATATTAGTTGCTGCACTTAGATGACGCTGCTCTCATACTGGATTTTGAGCTTTAATTGTCCAGATATCTAATTATTTTGGGGGCTTGTATCCCCGGTTTGGTGGTGATGACATGAGGAGCTTGTAAAATGTATATGAATATTCCAATAAATGAGACAAATGGTTCTACAAAAAAACTGAAAATGAATGAAGTTGGTTATTGTATATGTTAGAAATTCTGTATATTACCCTACAGAACAGACCGTGCACAGTCCACATGGGATTTCCTGCTTAACTGCAGACAGGAAACAGGAATCTTTATTCAAGGAATAGAGTTTAATCATAGATGCAGCTACAAACATATAAACACTGTTACCTACTGGTTGAAGAAGTTATGCCTACTAAATACTGATGGAAAGTTGTTGTTGCACAAAATACATTTCTGTATTCCAACACCCGCACTTACCAACTACTCCTTATATTAGTCCCATTTCAGATCTCAGCCCTATATATCTGTTTCTTGTAGGTGGTTTTGTCAAAGCTTATGATCCATATTTTTTTCTCATGGAAATCTTTGCATTTCATCCCATAAATCTGCCTCACATTTTAATGCTACTCGAACAACATAGGACAGATGTTTGGCTGGGATGCTTTTATTGCTTCTGGTGGATTTTCTGATTGAAGCCACTTGTGGCCTGTTTTTTGTTTTTTTTTTTGTTTTTTCAGTATTTGGATTGTCTGCATTAATTTCTATTTCTGTGTCACTATGTTGCTTATCTTTTTTTGGAATTTCCCTCAGTGTGAAGTGTTTGTGAAATTTTAAAACACTGAAGTTTCATCTACAATTATACTTCTACTGATGGTTACCTTGTTTGTGTCTTGGTGTAGAGTTCTGTGTCCTTTTGAGATTCACTGTACACCAAATACATCTTCCTTTGCGCAAGCATCTCATTTTGTACATTTTTCTTTTGGGATGTGTACAGAGGCTTTGCTTACAAAAATATTTAGATGGTTCAATTTTGAGGTCCTTCCATTCTATAGTTCATATGGAGTTTTCTCTCTTGATTTTCCTGGTAGTCGATTTTGGAGATAGCACATGGTCATAATTGTTTACCCCCAGTATGTGGTTGGTAAATCTGCATCAAACAGCATGGTTCTTCCACTCTCACATAGAGTACAGTTCCTTCTTTCTGCAAACCCATTTTGTTCTGAGTTGTATGGTACAGTAGTTTGAAATATTTTGCAGTGGTTTCTGAAAATCGCCTGTGTGTTATCACCTGTATATTCAGTTCTATTATCTGTGCACAATACACTTGCCATTTTGCCAGATTTGTTGCTTACTTAAACCAAATACTGTTCAAGTTTCTCTGGTACTATTGTTGTGTAACATATATAGTGTAGTATACCTGGAGTAATCATCTATAAAAGTCACAAAATACCTCTTCTTTTTTGGAGATTAATTTTCCATTGGACCACAAAGAGCTGAATAAATTAAGTTTAGAGGCCTTTTAGCTCTTCTGTTACTCTGCTTTGGAAAGGCTTGCCTTGTCATTTTTCTTGTTATACAGTTGATATATATCCTTGTTTAATCACATGGACTCATTTTTATTCCACTTGCATAGTGATTTTTGGTTAATTCTTCTTATTATGTCAGGACGTCTGTGCCCAAGTCATCTGTGCCATGTGTGAATGCAGTTTGAATTTTTTTCTTGGCAGTATTAACCACCTCATTGCAGTTCAGCTGATACAGTTTATCTTTAATTTTAGCCTTTGCAAGTAACATATGCCCTTTTGTGATGGCACCTGCCATCTTAATAGGTCACTGCATTCCCTACAAATTTATAAACACTGCCAGCTACTGATTAAAGACTCTATCTCTATTGAATACTGATGTACAGTAGTTGTTGCACAAAATACAATTCTGTATTCCAACATTCCCACTCAACAACTACTCCTTATATTAGTCCCATTTCAAATCTCAGTTCTATAAATCTGCTTCTTGTAAGCAGTGTTGTCCAAGCTTCTGATCCACTTTCGTATCTCATGAGTTTAAGTCTTTGCATCTCATCCCATGAATTTGACTCTGGTTTTATTGCTACACAAGCAACATAGGACAGATGTTTGGCTTTATTGCTTCTGGTCGATTTCCTGATTAAAGCTCTGTGTGCCCTGCTTTCTTTCACACTGACATCCTACTGGTTGAAGAATGTATCTCTACTAAATACTGATTTAAAGTAGTTGTTGCACAAAATATTTATTTATTTATTTATTTATTTATTTCAGGTACTTATATAGCGCCGTCAATTTACGCAGCGCTTTACATATACATTGTACATTCACATCAGTCCCTACCCTCAAGGGGCTTACAATCTAAGGTCCCTAACTCACATTCATACATACTAGGGACAAATTAGACAGGATCCAATTAACCTACCAGCATGTCTTTGGAGTGTGGGAGGAAACCGGAGTACCCGGAGGAAACCCACGCAGGCACAGGGAGAACATGCAAACTCCAAGCAGGTAGTGTCGTGGTTGGGATTTGAACCAGTGACCCTTCTTACTGCTAGGCGAGAGTGCTAAATACAATTCTGTATTCCAACAGTATAAAATGCCATTTTAGCACTATCATCAATTCAGTTAATATATTTTATGCTCATACTCAACTTTGTAATGATCATCACTGAAACAATACAGCGTTGTCAGTTCATTTTATATGCAGTGTATAAGATGCCCCCTTTTCAGGGAAAGTGCAGTGTTGGCTCTGTCGGAGAGAGTAAGCAACATGAGTTGTACTGCAGGTTTTTTTTTTCTATAGTTCCATTTGTTGCATCTTCTGTCCCCATCCGTTTCTCAAATTCAAATGACTTTAGTAGTGAAGTGGAGTCAGCTTGATGCATACACCAGTGAATGTAATGAACAATAAAAAACCTAAAACATGCAGCTCACTTGGCTAGATAGGTGATATGTATATATGTACTGTATGTATATATAACCAGACTGAGTCATCCACTTGAGGATGGATCACTTCAAGAAGTGATATGCATATGTGTGTACATTTTAGCTTAGGCTACAGAGCTCTGTAAACATAATTTTAAAAAAATTGGATATGCAACACACTCCACACTACTACTTCACACCCTACCTATAGCAGCTGTGCTTTTTGAAATCACATTCACCCAATTACTCTATATTCCTAAAGTGCACTACTAACTATATAACACAAATAGAATAACAATAAGCAACAAAAGTCAATTGAAGCTGTATTATTAATCTTAATAATTAAATGTTCATCTTTATCAATGACCAAGCAAATTATTGGTGTTTTGCAATTAAAAAGTGCTGAATTCTCAAAAAAAAAAAAAAAAAACTCCAAAAATGATTCATGCATTAGCTAAGTTCTCCCTCTAAAATGGACCGATTAACCAAATGCGGTGGACAACTATAGTTAAAGAATATGTAAGCCCAACATTTCATATGCCATGTGCCAGCTCTACCACGGCTTGTACAAAAAGTATCCTTTTCTCTTTGTATTGCTTCCTTTGTGTGAAATACCTGACGTTCCCACCAATCTCTCTGCTTTCTGATTAAAAACTGAGCACACTAGGCAGGAGAGCACAGTGTGGTCAGCTGTGCTGAGACCTCAGCCTGCTCTTCTTGAATTATCAGACTAGTCCTTGTTCCCCCTCCCACTTCATGCATAGCCATTCAATGGGAAGATCAGTGTGATGCTGTTTCTCCTTCCTGAGCTCCTTAAGCAGCTGAAAACAGGGGGAATGTGATCATTAATAAAAAGGAAAAAAAGGTATTTATAATGTTTTTATATACAAATGTTTTGCCTTTCATTTCTTTTTTAAACTGAATTGGTTGTTTTACAAGGTGAGAGTTTACATATACTTTAACCACTTGCCAACCAGTCACCGTTATTATACTGCAGCAGGTTGGCATGGCTGCGAAAATTGCCATAGGTGTGCGTCGGCCGCTTTAAGAGCTCTAGGGGGAGTGCGTGCGCCGCCGGAGCCAATGCACGTGGCCGGCGGCTGCGATGTCCGCCTGCAACCCGCGATCGCTCCTCAGAGAGCCAGAGTGGGGATCTGTCAAAGTAAACAGACAGATCCCCATTCTGTCAGGGAAGTAGAGAGCGATCTGCAGTTCCTAGTGATCAGGAACAGCGGTCTCTCTCTACTCCCTGTCAGTACACTCCTCCCACAGATAGAAACACCTCCCCAGGGAACACTTAACCCCTTGATTGCCCCCTAGAGTTAACCCCTTCCCTGCCAGTGACATTTATACAGTAATCAGTGGCTATTTTTAGCTCTGATCGCTGTATAAATAGTCCCAAAAAAGTGTCAAGTGTCCGATCTGTCCGCCGCAATATTGCAGTCCCACTAAAAATCGCTGATCACTGCCATTACTAGTAAAAAAAAAAATAATAGTAAAAACACCACATATATATCACCTAATTTGTAGACGCTATAACTTTTGCGCAAACCAATCAATATACGCTTATTGGGATTTTTTTTACCAAAAACATGTAGAAAAATACATATTTGCCTAAACTGATTAAGAAATTTGTTTTTTTTATTTGTTCTTTGGATATTTATTAAAGCAAAAAGTAAAAAATATTGTGTTTTTTTTCCAAAATTGTCGCTCTTTTTTTGTTTATAGCACAAAGAATAAAAACCGCAAAGGTGATCAAATACCACCAAAAGAAAGCTCTATTTGTGGGGGAAAAGGACATAATTTTTGTTTGTGTACAATCTCGCATGACCGCGCAATTGTCAGTTAATGCGCCGCAGTGCCATATTGCAAAAAATTGCCTGGTCATTAAGGGTGTAAATCCTTCTGGTGGTTATTGGTCAATTTGCTCTTGATATAATTGATTCACACAGTATAGTACACTTGCTTCCTTCAACACTCCTCTGCCTTTGATCATTTCCAGTAGGACCTTGCAAAGAGACAAAATGCTTCCATAGTATAAAAACAATAAACAATTAAACAATAAGAATCACACACACACAGTGAAGAGTGCTATAGTAGCACCACAATAAAATACTTCAAGTTTTTCCAAACCCAAGAACAAAAATTGATACTATTACAGCTTACCTGTCAATAGATTTGGTGGCTGCATTCCTTTTCTTTTTTCATGTTTTCCTTTTTCATTTTACCTGGTAATCCTGCCAGCTGAAAAGGGTAAAATATACTTAACCACTTGACGACCGCCGCACGACGATGTACGTTGGCAGAGCGGCACGGGCAGGCAAAAGGGCGTACATTTACGTCCTTGCCTTCCCGCGGGTGGGGGGTCCGATTGGACCCCCCCCGGTGCCAGCGGCGGTCGCCTTTGGTCTGGCAGCGATCAGAGATGAGGGGGAGGCCGTCCGATCGTGGCCCCCCCTCGCGATCGCTCCCAGCCAATGAGATTCTTCCCCTGCCTCTGTGTAGTACACAGAGGCAGGGGATGTGACATCATCTCTCCTCAGCTCGGCAGTTTCCATTCCGGCGCCGAGGAGAGAAGACTGTAATGTGAGTGCACCAAACACACACACACAGTAGAACATGCCAGGCACACATTACACCCCCCTTTACCCCCCGATCCCCCCCATCACCCCTCCCCCCCGTCACACTGACACCAAGCAGTTTTTTGGGTTTTTTTGATTACTGCATGGTGTCAGTTTGTGACAGTTACTGTGTTAGGGCAGTTAGTATTAGCCCCCTTTAGGTCTAGGGTACCCCCCTAACCCCCCCTAATAAAGTTTTAACCCCTGTCGCCAGTGTCACTAAGCGATTATTTTTCTGATCGCTGTATTAGTGTCACTGGTGACGCTAGTTAGGGGCGTAAATATTTAGGTTCGCCGTCAGCGTTTTATAGTGACAGGGACCCCCATATACTATCTAATAAATGTTTTAACCCCTTGATTGCCCCCTAGTTAACCCTTTGACCACTGATCACTGTATAACCGTTACGGGTGACGCTGGTTAGTTCGTTTATTTTTTATAGTGTCAGGGAACCCGCCATTTATTACCGAATAAAGGTTTAGCCCCCTGATCACCCGGCGGTGATATGCGTCGCCCCAGGCAGCGTCAGATTAGCGCCAGTACCGCTAACACCCATGCACGCAGCATACTCCTGCCTTAGTGTTATAGTATCTGAACGGATCAATATCTGATCCGATCAGATCTATACTAGTGTCCCCAGCAGTTTAGGGTTTCCAAAAACGCAGTGTTAGCGGGATCAGCCCAGATACCTGCTAGCACCTGCGTTTTGCCCCTCCGCCCGGCCCAGCCCAGCCCAGCCCACCCAAGTGCAGTATTGATCGATCACTGTCACTTACAAAACACGCATAACTGCAGCGTTCGCAGAGTCAGGCCTGATCCCTGCGATCGCTAACAGTTTTTTTGGTAGCGTTTTGGTGAACTGGCAAGCACCAGCGGCCTAGTAGTACACCCCGGTCATAGTCAAACCAGCACTGCAGTAACACTTGGTGACGTGGCGAGTCCCATAAGTGCAGTTCAAGCTGGTGAGGTGGCAAGCACAAGTAGTGTCCCGCTGCCACCAAGAAGAAGACAAACACAGGCCCGTCGTGCCCATAGTGCCCTTCCTGCTGCATTCGCCAATCCTAATTGGGAAACTCACCACTTCTGCAGCGCCCGTACTTCCCCCATTCACATCCCCAACCAAATGCAGTCGGCTGCATAAGAGGCATTTTCTTTATGTCCTCCCGAGTACCCCTACCCAACGAACCCCCCCAAAAAGGATGTCATGTCTGCAGCAAAGCGGATATAGGCATGACACCCACTATTATTGTCCCTCCTGTCCTGACAATCCTGGTCTTTGCATTGGTGAATGTTTTGAACACTACCATTCACTAGTTGAGTATTAGCGTAGGGTACAGCATTGCATAGACTAGATACACTTTCACAGGGTCTCCCAAGATGCCATCGCATTTTGAGAGACCCGATCCTGGAACCGGTTACAGTTATAAAAGTTAGTTACAAAAAAAGTGTAAAAAAAAAAAAAAAATATATATATAAAATAAAAAAAAATAGTTGTCGTTTTATTGTTCTCTCTCTCTCTATTCTCTCTCTATTGTTCTGCTCTTTTTTACTGTATTCTATTCTGCAATGTTTTATTGTTATTATGTTTTATCATGTTTGCTTTTCAGGTATGCAATTTTTTATACTTTACCGTTTACTGAGTTTTATTGTTAACCATTTTTTTGTCTTCAGGTACGCCATTCACGACTTTGAGTGGTTATACCAGAATGATGCCTGCAGGTTTAGGTATCATCTTGGTATCATTCTTTTCAGCCAGCGGTCGGCTTTCATGTAAAAGCAATCCTAGTGGCTAATTAGCCTCTAGACTGCTTTTACAAGCAGTGGGAGGGAATGCCCCCCCACCGTCTTCAGTGTTTTTTTCTGGCTCTCCTGTCTCAAAAGGGAACCTGAGAATGCAGCCGGTGATTCAGCCAGCTGACCATAGAGCTGATCAGAGATCAGAGTGGCTCCAAACATCTCTATGGCCTAAGAAACTGGAAGCTACGAGCATTTCATGACTTAGATTTCGTCGGATGTAAACAGCGCCATTGGGAAATTGGGAAAGCATTTTATCACACCGATCTTGGTGTGGTCAGATGTTTTGAGGGCAGAGGAGAGATCTAGGGTCTAATAGACCCCAATTTTTTCAAAAAAGAGTACCTGTCACTACCTATTGCTATCATAGGGGATATTTACATTCCCTGAGATAACAATAAAAATGATTAAAAAAAAAAATGAAAGGAACAGTTTAAAAATAAGATAAAAAAGCAAAAAAAAATAAAAAAAAAATAAAAAAAAAGCACCTCTGTTCCCCCCTGCTCTCGCGCAAAGGCGAACGCAAGCGTTGGTCTGGCGTCAAATGTAAACAGCAATTGCACCATGCATGTGAGGTGTCACTGCGAATGTCAGATCGAGGGCAGTAATTTTAGCAGTAGACCTCCTCTGTAAATCTAAAGTGGTAACCTGTAAAGGGTTTTAAAGGCTTTTAAAAATGTATTTAGTTTGTCGCCACTGCACCTTTGTGCGCAATTTTAAAGCATGTCATGTTAGGTATCCATGTACTCAGCCTAAGATCATCTTTTTTATTTCATCAAACATTTGGGCAATATAGTGTGTTTTAGTGCATTAAAATTTAAAAAAGTGTGTTTTTTCCCCAAAAAATGCGTTTGAAAAATCGCTGCGCAAATACCGTGTGAGAAAAAAAAATGAAACACCCACCATTTTAATCTGTAGGGCATTTGCTTTAAAAAAATATATAATATTTGAGGGTTCAAAGTAATTTTCTTGCAAAAAAAAATAATTTTTTCATGTAAATAAAAAGTGTCAGAAAGGGCTTTGTCTTCAAGTGGTTAGAGGAGTGGGTGATGTGTGACATAAGCTTCTAAATGTTGTGCATAACATGCCAGGACAGTTCAAAACCCCTCCAAATGACCCCATTTTGGAAAGTAGACACCCCAAGCTATTTGCTGAGAGTCATGTCGAGTCCATGGAATATTTTATATTGTGACACAAGGTGCGGGAAAGAGACAAATTTTTTTTTTTTTTTTGCACAAAGTTGTCACTAAATGATATATTGCTCAAACATGCCATGGGTATATGTGAAATTACACCCCAAAATACATTCTGTTGCTTCTCCTGAGTACGGGGATACCACATGAGTGAGACTTTTTGGGAGCCTAGCCGCGTACGGGACCCCGAAAACCAAGCACCGCCTTCAAGCTTTCTAAGGGCGTAAATTTTTGATTTCACTCTTCACTGCCTATTACAGTTTCGGAGGCCATGGAATGCCCAGGTGGTACAAAACCCCCCCAAATGACCCCATTTTGGAAAGTAGACACCCCAAGCTATTTGCTGAGAGGTATAGTGAGTATTTTGCAGACCTCACCTTTTGTCACAAAGTTTTGAAAATTGAAAAAAGAAAAAAAAAATGTTTTTTCTTGTCTTTCTTCATTTTAAAAAAACAAATCAGAGCTGCAAAATACTCACCATGCCTCTCAGCAAATAGCTTGGGGTGTCTACTTTCCAAAATGGGGTCTTTTGGGGGGGTTTTGTGCCACCTGGGCATTCCATGGCCTCCGAAACTGTGATAGGCAGTGAAGAGTGAAATCAAAAATTTACACTTCGAAATCCTGAAGGCGGTGATTGGTTTTCGGGGCCCCGTACGCAGCTAGGCTCCCAAAAAGTCCCACACATGTGGTATCCCCATACTCAGGAGAAGCAGCTAAATGTATTTTGGGGTGCAATTCCACTTATGCCCATGGCCTGTGTGAGCAATATATCATTTAGTGACAACTTTGTGCAAAAAAAAAAAATTGTCACTTTCCCGCAACTTGTGTCAAAATATAAAATATTCCATGGACTCAACATGCCTCTCAGCAAATAGCTTGGGGTGTCTACTTTCCAAAATGGGGTCATTTGGGGGGGTTTTGTGCCATCTGGGCATTTTATGGCCTTCAAAACTGTGATAGGTAGTGAGGAGTGAAATTAAAAATTTACGCCCTTAGAAATCCTGAAGGTGGTGATTGGTTTTCGGGGCTCCGTACGCGGCTAGGCTCCTAAAAAGTCCCACACATGTGGTATCCCCGTACTCAGGAGAAGCAGCTGAATGTATTTTGGGGTGCAATTCCACATAGGCCCTCTGTGAGCAATATATCATTTAGTGACAACTTTTTGTAAATATTTTTTTTTTTTTTTGTCATTATTCAATCACTTGGGACAAAAAAAATAAATATTCAATGGGTTCAACATGCCTCTCAGCAATTTCCTTGGGGTGTCTACTTTCCAAAATGGGGTCATTTGGGGGGGTTTGTACTGCCCTGCCATTTTAGCACCTCAAGAAATGACATAGGCAGTCATAAACTAAAAGCTGTGTAAATTCCAGAAAATGTACCCTAGTTTGTAGACGCTATAACTTTTGCGCAAACCAATAAATATACGCTTATTGACATTTTTTTTACCAAAGACATGTGGCCGAATACATTTTGGCCTAAATGTATGACTAAAATTGAGTTTATTGGATTTTTTTATAACAAACAGTAGAATATATAATTTTTTTTCAAAATTTTCGGTATTTTCCATTTATAGCACAAAAAATAAAAATGGCAGAGGTGATCAAATACCATCAAAAGAAAGCTCTATTTGTGGGAAGAAAAGGACGCAAATTTCGTTTGGGTACAGCATTGCATGACCGCACAATTAGCAGTTAAAGCGACGCAGTGCCAAATTAGAAAAAGTCCTCTGGTCCTTAAGCAGCATAATGGTCCGGTCCTTAAGTGGTTAAAGTTCCCCCTGTTGACTCAAAAAGAGAACACAGAATGTCAATATGCAAGAAGAGAACAACTTTTTAAAACACAGTACTAATCATAATACATAAAGACAGTGGAGCTGAGAATCTTTATACAATAAATTGTGAGAATGTTTACTTCAGTTATCCAGTCATGTGCAGATGAGATAAATAAACAAAGATTTTACATGTTTAGAGTTTAATTAAAGTGCATCTTCAAACAATTTATAGCGTGAGCATTTTCAACTCCTTTAATATTCAGCTACACTATGTGTAAAACACTATACATTCTCTTAAGGCTTGTGCACATGAGCTTCCGAGTTTTGGACCATTTGCAATGCTGACTGCGCAATATTCAGCCACTTTGAAACAGCTTTTAATCTCATAAAGATCTAAACAGAGGAATGAGTCCCACCACTAGCCATTTAGATTAACAACATGAATTAATGTGAAGTATTGACGGTGGTAGGTTGTGTTGATATTTTTGATTATTTTGTAATTGAAACTGGTTGTAAGTACTTGTAATTGGATAAAATGTTGGCATATGTGTAGTACAACTGTTAGTTAATTCCTCCAGAAAGCTATCTATATGGTCTAACCATCAAGCTAAGGTATTATTTATTATATTCAAAAAGTGACATATCGTGTGATATTGTTATGAGTGATGGGATAATTAAGGACATTGTTTTGTATGTTAGAATGCCTAGAAATTTCCCTTTCAATAAAATAAAAATCTTAAACTTTAAACTGAACCAAAGTACTGGTAAATCCAGGGCCGGCCCTACCATGGGTCCCGGTGGGTCCATGGGACCCAGGCGGCACATGAGAGGGGTGGCAGGGGAGGCTCTTCATTTATCTCTGAAACACTGTCTACACCTTTGCCCAAGATGGGGCAGCCTCCAGTCTGGTCTGACTCCCGCTATGTCCAGGCGGCAGGGAGGGCAATCTGAATGTATAATCCATCTATCCACCTGGGGGCTGGGCACCTCACTGCTTTTACTAGGAGCGCTCCACTCCTATCCGGGACCAGCCTTCCCCCTGCTCGCTGTGCCATTGGTCGGTTGTGCATGGGGAGGCCAGTCACAGATAGGAGAGGAGCGCTCCTAGTTTGAGCAGCGGGGTGCCCAGCCCCCAGGTGGATAGATGCATTATACATTTAGATTGCCCGCCCTGCCGCTTGGGCAGAGCGGGGGTCAGACCGGACTGGAGGCAGCGTGGAGGAGGAGGGGGAGCCAGCATCGGAGTTGAGGTGTGAGGGCAAAGGTCTCATCCTTTCAAGCGGCACAATGTGGCTCAGCTTTCTCACTGAGAGAAGATAGGCAGGAGGAGCTCATCAGCTGTCAGAGATAGACACCTGCTTGAAACCCTCCGCCTCCTGAACACGGAATCCCTGGCCTATGAGCACCTCCTCAACCCCCCATGCTCACCTCCCTAACTGGGACTGCACGGGCCCCACCACCACCACTGTCCCTTTGCCCCCTCCTGTTCCGTGTGATGACTAGTGTGATGCTGCTTCCCACCTATCCCTCTGCCCACCTCCTGTGACACTCCCCCCCACCTGTCCCTCTGCCCACCTCCTGTCCCACTGCCCTCCTCCTGTGATGCTGCACCCCACCTGTCCCTCCGCCCCACCTGTCCCTCTGCCCCCCTCCTGTTCTGCTGCCCCCTTCTGTCTTGTTGCCCCCCTCCTGTCCCTCTGCCCACCTTCTGTGACTCAGCCCCTTCCCCCACGTGTCTTGTGTTTTCACCCTGGCCGTGCAGAGGCTGCTCAGGGTGGCAGGGGTGACGTCTGTACGAGGAGTCCAGGGATGGGGAGGATCTGTCTGCACAAGGAGTCCAGGGATAAGGTGAGTCCGATGATGGGGAGGATTTGTCTGTCTGAACACATTGCAATCTGCACAGGGACACATGATTTGTGTGTCCGTGATTTTTTTTTTTTGGGGGGGGAGCATTCCATTCTTGGACCCAGGCAGCACAATGTCTTGGGCCAGCCCTGGGTAAATCCATTCTTAAAGCTGAACTCTATGCTATGCAAATATTAACTAAATGCAAGAGGCAAACAAATATTGTCTAAATAAAAGACATTTGTATTCTTTTCTTGAATCATTGTGTGCTTTGTGTATTTCTTTAACATGTAAGCAGTAATCCCATGTGAAACTTTGCCTCATTGCAGGAGCTTCCTGTAAAGAAAAAAAAACAGTGGTGTTCTCTCTCTCCTTGTGCCTTCAGGTTGAGTGGACTCTGTAGTTTTTTGCAGGCAGCCTATAGTAAAAGGTTGTAATGAGACCCTCCCACAGCTCTGCTCTCTGTACAGGCTGTTCAGCACAGGGCTATGTCACCTCCTATGTTTACAAGCTAATAATTGGGCTTGCAAAGGAGTTTAGCTTGTGGCCAGAGTTCAGCCTTAAAAATTATGAAAAAAAGTGTGGCTTAACCAAAACTGGCTCAAGAAGTCCTTCAAGAAAAAAAATGTTTGCCATTTAAGGAAGGCATTAACAAAATAATCAAGAAATCGGTAGTAAGTCTGAAGGAGATGCAGAGGTCCATTCCGGAGATGAGACAGCTATAGCCTGGATACTCCACAAAGATAGGCTACATAGAATAGTGATGAAAATTAGACCATTATTAAATGCCATTTGGAGTTTACCAGGCAGATGCCGATCAAAAGTTCTCAGGTCTGATGAGACCAAAACTGAGCCTTGGAACAAAATACTATATGGGGTAGAAAGTCAATGCTGCTCATTTACAGTAGCAAAAATAAGCCTTAACGCACAGCTAAAGCTACACTGAGATGGAATATACATAACAAATATTTAGTAGTAGTTCTCTGCATTCACATAATGCCCTAAAGTATTCACAGGTAGAAAGCAGGGGTTGCAGTATACATATTGAAGTAATGCATATTATGAAAAATAAAAGTTTGTGACTTTGAATGAGGCATAAATTCAGGACCAGCAAGCAGTCAAGGTAGAAAAAATATGTTTTAATTCTCTACAACCGTGAATGGCAAAACTGTAGTATCATACATGGATAAAAACATGGAAAGCATAGTAGAGCAAAACCATGTGGATAATCATACTGCATGTCAGCAATATCATAACATATTGCATGATAAAAAAAAAAAAAAATATATATATATATATATATATATATATATATATATATATATATAAGCTGTCCTCCATATCAACAGATCAATGGGCAACATACCACAACACTGAAATACAGTCTTGCAATGTAATACAATAGAAACATATGGAACCAACTGTAGAGCATGTAGCATCAATGTATTCCCGATGCGTTTCAAGGAATAGTACCCACTTTTCGGGGGCGGATGCTGCATAAGTCTATAATAAAACATTTATTATTTCGAATAGTAGACCCAGAGAAAGGGGGATGATTGAAGCAGAGGACAGATAGCATCCCTGGATACTTACGCCGGTCTGGTATGTGCGGCTAGATGTCGAGGACCACTAGAAATGAGAAAATAGGATAAGCCCATAACCAAATAAAGGGGAATGGAGATCAATAAAGTGTGAAAGTGGACATAAGGCCCAGAACCATGTTCATTAAGTAGAAAAAGGCTGTGAAGTATAGAATATAGTGATATGGTATGCCACATACCAGGATTGAACCAAGATTAGACAATTAAACCAAGTAGTGCAAACATTGGCATGAAAAAAACTCACAGTGAAAGGATCTTGAATAAACAAGGCTGGGATACAGAGCCAAAATAAAAGCGTGTGCATAGTGAGCAGCACAAGGCAGTGAACTGCCAAGCGAGCGTGTTAAATACTCCCTGTATGGCCCGGGTCCCACCCAACATTACGCTGACATGATGGTGAATGGGAGGCATCCTCGCCAGAGCCTCCCACCGGGGGTTGGACATCTCCTCACAGTGTCGGTCAAAGATGGATAAACACACACCAGCAGGGCATCACACGCTCAGGGTGGAGGCGTGGTGCCGATGCGTAGGGGATAGACCCGCCTGATCCCTCGCCTGTCAGCATGACGTTGGGTGGGACGCAGGCCATACAGGGAGTATTTAATACGCTCACTTGGCAGTTCATTGCCTTGTTCTGCTCACTATGCACACTTTTATTTTGGCTCTGTATCCCAGCCTTGTTTATTCAAGTTCCTTTCACTGTGAGTTTTCTTCATCCCGATGTTTGCACCACTTTCTTTCCATTTGGGCATTTCTGTAAATATGTAAGGTAGTCTGTAAAATGTAAGATCAATTTATATGTACTGCCAACATTAGCATTAAGTCTGTGGATCTAACATTATAGCGTTTCATTTGTATTGAGCCTTTCACTGATATTGGTAACCAGCTTATGGTTTTCTCACTTTGATTGTACTCAAAAAAACACACACTGGACTAAGTTTCAACTAAGTGGTCCTCAAGAGAGAACCACCATTATAAAACACAAGTCCTTTTGCTATATTAGTTGTAGCCCTCCTTAGCCACTGCTGCTTGTGAATGTGTGACAAAATATATTTCATATAGCTTTTATTTCTGACATGTAAACAATGTTAGAAAGTAAAAGCTCCATGAATACAGCAGTTTGCCAATTGTATTTACATGTTTTATCTCTAATTTATTTAAATGAATGCATAACTTAAATATCCATTTCATATACACGATAATCAAGCTATAACGAATTACCCTTTCTCCTAGTTGAAGAGTTACTAAAATCTCTTACTGTTGATCTAGCAAAGATTCCCTAATAAACTATCAGCCTGTTATCCTCTGTGTTAGGAGTCACTCTGCCCCATTCATCTATGCTGCCACTGGAAGGAACTTTCCTCTGGCTGCATGTCATGAAATTCTGAATGGCTGGGCCCCATCCTGAAAAATTAATGCCCAGGCCACCTATAAGATCAATGTTTTTAATACCCTGATGGTGTCCTTCTGCAAATGAGACCACTGGTTGTAAATTTAATGTTAAAAAACCTTAGCTGGTCATTATATATTGAATAAATGTAAAAGAGCGGCCACTTTCCTGAGCAGTAGCAGTGCACATGGTTAGGTATTTACTGTTGAATTTCAATTTGCCCTGATCAGTGAACCAGTAAAGGCAACCTTTGGAATCCCTGCCAGTTTATATTCTTCCTGCAGGGTGAAGAATCACCCCCTTCCATCAATGCCTCTTTCCATAGCATTGTCCACTGCATAGTCTACCTGAATTCTTTAAATATTCTATAGTAATAGTAATAGTAAAGTACATCATCAAACTAAGACTTAGTAAGGTAAAAAGAAGGAAATGTCAGTGCAGCACACACCTTAGACTGTGACATACGCAGGTCAGTAGGAATGGACAGGTGAATCAAACTCAGCTATTGTATGTAGCATAGGACAAGCTAATTGACTAGTGAAGCAACCAAAGTAGCACTTTTGCCAGGTCAAATAATGCCAACAATCTGCAGTGAATAATCAGATCTGCAAAGCAGAATGCAGACTTTGATTCATGAGATTACCACTGACGTGAAAGTAAGCACATTTGATTATTACTAAACTTGACCATTGGTAAAGTGCTTTAGGGGGAATTGTTTCAAAAATGTAACTCGGCATTTAATGCTGAAGGGCTCTGAATTCTTTGCAACCACATGCAATCAAGAGGGAAGGCTGGGATTTGAAGGAATTCATGTGCTTTCTACTGGTCTCCTTCACTTCAAAAATTCCTCATTTTACCTTTTAGTGATATAAATTTAACTCAAAATGAAACACAATGGTATTCCCTCTTCGTTTTAATGTAGCACAGTTAGGGTAAGTAAACAGGAATCCCAGGCTCCATCCCCAGAACAATATCCAGAAAGAGGGAATTCTTGTGTGGCAAATACCTGGGGTTGTCAACATTGACTATAATTTAAGAATATTATGTTGCCGAAGCTTTGGGAGGGCTATTCCCCCTTTTTTTGGGAACTCCTTACTTGCACTTACTTTCAACATGAAGGCTGGGATCAACATGATGGGGTATAGCACATCAGTTTACCAGCCACAGAGATAACAGCCCTTATGTCTGGAGTTGTGCACTGTTATTTTGAGGAAAACTGATTTTAAAATAATTTATATGGAAATTCCACATGTCTACATATTTAAATATGTGTATACGGTATATATATTTAGTGAACAAAGCATATTAGGATAGATTTGAATGTAATTTTAGGGCTCACCATATATGATCTTTTTATAAATGGATCCCTTTCCTTCAAAGGATATTTCCTTTGTTTTTACATTTGATGAGATTGGATAACCAGGGTGTCTGTGGTCTTTCATACTAAAAATACAGTACAGTTAGCTTTCAAATGATAAACCTTACATTAAATAAATGAATTTAAATTAAATTGTAAACCTTACGTCCATCCCATATATTTCTTTTAAATAAGAAGAGTTATTGACAGAAAGAAAACCTATCCACTGCGATATTTAAAACTTCCAGACAACAAATTGAAGTAAATGAAGGTCTTTTGAGTGGGAATATAAGTTATCTCATGTGGTGCTCTGCGAATATCATTTAAATATATGCTATCTTGTATATCCATCTCTTACGTTTGAAAAAAACCAAATTGCTGTAAGAATCCATTAATTTTTTTCCATTAATATTGCTGTTCTTCAACACTCGTTTGAAAGCTAGATGGATTTTTTTCTCTCATAAAGAAGAACATTGTGGTTTAAAAAAAAAAACGCTGGATGTGATTTCAAAAAATGTCAAAATATGTCAAACGTAGATACCACTCAAGGATTTCATTAACTGAAGCTTTGGTGATAAGTGTCATCTCGTCAAAGACCCTCCCATCTTTCCCAATAGATACCAAATGTACTAATTTCCTTGCAGAGCTTGATGTTTATTGTAAAGCTGAAATTGAAAATGGTCCGTAATGGAGTCAGCTTCAATCCAGGACCAATTCTGAATCTAAATTACTTGCTTTTTTCAAAAGCATTGGCAGAAGAAGCTTTGTGCATCTTGTACATAATCAACCCTTACTGTGACCCTAAATTCAACAGACTTCACAGATTAATAATAAAATCCTCGGTTCAAACAATTATTTGCCCTGAGCATATTGTCCATTTTATTTTTAATGCTGCAAATTAAGGAACATGATATTTTTTTCAAGCTTGGCATGTATCAAAGCACCACTTATTTTTGACATTTGACCCCACATAATATGTTCTTTGAATCTGCCACTGAAATTACAAACATCTTTTTTAGAGAAAAGGTTGTTGTATGCTTGTTATCTAAAATACATTGCTACAATCTAAATGAATGAAGACCTAGTTTTGATAGAGTTTATAGTTAGATAACTTTATTTCTAGACGATGCAGGGTCACATACTGGAGGCTTTACCCATCTTCTAGAAATGGTACACTGTTTAGGCTTATTCAGTAAGAGTAGTGATGCTATGCAAACTGCAATAACCCATAACAATCAATAAGACTTAAACAAAGCTACTAATTCTAAATTTCAATATAGTACACAGCTTCGGTGCAATACCATCATTCACTTTACATCAACAAAGCAACAATACTCATGCAACTTTACAGACCATAGACTTACTCATATTAACAATGTTATTGTATTAATATTTATCATTAGCAATCTCATCCAGCAGTGGTTTTCAGATCTTGTTAAATTTGGCTGGACTCACACTACTAGCATATATAAAATTATACTTAGGCAAAACATTGTTATGAACATTGAGGGTATTTTTAGGCATTGAAGGTATTCTCAAGCTTAACTTTCAGAGAAAGCCCAGGATTACTTTGTATAATAAGTATTTGGTAAATTTCTTAAGGGCACTCAAAATGGCAGATTTTTTTAAATTTTAATCAATATCTCAATCTAAGAATATTTTTCAGAAAGGAAAATTTAAGCTCTGCAAATAGAATGCCTAACTAACATTGCTTTATGCATCTCAATAAAAGGTGTTAAACAATTTTCCCACTGTTAGTCTTTTTTAATAAATTAAATTATATTAAAATACATTATTACTAAAATATTTGCGAACATATTCAGTTTTAATACTGAAGCTAATAGAAAAACTAAGCTAATATCCAGAAGTAAGTGTTAGTTGGATTGTCCGCAGAGGGTTTCTGGGATCATGGAAGGCAAGCTATGAGGTTATGAAGAGGTTAAAGTACAGTATTTGTGAACTCTTGCCTTGTTTAAAACACCCCTTCAGTTTAGAATGGAAGGCAAAACATGTATGTATAGATATAAAAAAAAAATACCCCCTTTTTTTTTATTTTTATAAATTATTACATGATCTCAGCTACATAAGGGAATGGAGACTGGGTGCATGTCAGCAGAAGGCAGAGTAGCAGCAGTACACTGATCCTTCCAGTGATTAGCTGTGCAGAGGGTTGTGTCAGCAGAAGTTTGCACATTGGAGGACAAGAAATACATGCACCCAGCACAGCCGAAAAATTGATCAAGCTAGATTAGATGTGCTTCCTTGCCTATCGTGGTCAGTTTGAAAAAAGAAATCAGGGGGGCTGTCAGGATGACCAAGTATTTCACACAAAAGGAATTAATGCAAATTAGACAGGATACTTACAAATAAATATCTGAAAAGTGTAGCGTGCATTTGTATTCAGCCCCCTGTACTCTGATACCCCAACTAAACTCTAGTGAAACCAATTGCCTTTGGAAGTCACCTAATTAGTAAATAGAGTCCACCTGTGTGTAATTGAATCTCCGTATAAATACAGCTGTTCTGTGAAGCCCTCAGAGAACCTTAGTGGACAAACAGATTCATGAAGGCCAAGGAACACACAAGACAGGTCAGAGATAAAATTGTGGAGAAGTTTAAAGCAGGGTTATGTTATAAAAAAATATTCCAAGCTTTGAATATCTCATGGAGCATTGTTCAAGCCATCATCCAAAAATGGAAAGAGTATGGCACAACTGCAAACCTACCAAGACATGGCCTTCCACCTAAACTGACAGGCCAGGTAAAGAAAGCATTAATCAGAGAAGCAGCCAAGAGGCCCATGGTAACTCTGGAGGAGCTGCAGAGATCCACAGCTCAGGTGGGAGAATCTGTCCACAGGACAACTATTAGTCATGCACTCCAAAAATCTGGCCTTTATGGAAGAGTGGCAAGCAGAAAGCCATTGTTGAATGAAAGCCATTAAAAGTCCAGTTTGCAGTTTGTGAGAAGTCATGTGGGGGACACAGCAAACATGTGGAAGAAGGTGCTCTCATCAGATGAGACCAGGATTGAACTTTATGGCCTAAAAGCAAAACGCTATGTGTGGCGGAGCACTAATGCTACAAATCACCCTGGACACACCATCCCCACCGTGAAACATGGTGGTGGCGGGATCATGTTGTGGGGATGCTTTTCTTCAGCAGGGACAGGGGAGCTGGTCAGACTTGATGGGAAGGTGGATGGAGCCAAATGCAGGACAATCTTAGAAGAAAACCTGTTAGAGTATGCAAAAGACTTGAGACTGGGGCGGAGGTTAACCTTCCAGCAGAACAATGACCCTAAACATACAACCAGAGCTACAGTGGAATGGTTTAGATCAAAGTATATTTATGTGTTAGAATGGTCAAGTCAAAGTCCAGACCTAAATCCAATTGAGAATCTGTGGCAAAACCTTAAAATTGCTGTTCACATATGCTCTCCATCCAATCTGACAGAGCTATTTTGTAAAGAAGAATGGGTAAAAATGTCACTCTCTAGATGTGCCAAGCTGGTAGAGACATCCCCAAAAAGACTTTCAAATGTAATTGCAGCGAAAGGTGGTTCTACAAAGTATTGACTCAGGGGGGCTGAATACAAATGCAAGCCACACATTTCACATATTTATTTGTAAAAAAATGTTGAAAACCATTTATCATTTTCCTTCCACTTCACAATGATGTGCCACTTTGTGTTGGTCTATCACATAAAATTCCAATAAAATACATTTATGTTTTTGGTTGTAACATGACAAAATGTGGAAAATTTTAAGGGGTATGAATGCTTTTTCAAACACATCTAGATGCATACTTATCACTAGTAGGGATGAGCCGAACACCCCCCTGTTCGGTTTGCACCAGAACAAGCGAACAGGAAAAAAGTTTGTTCGAACACGCGAACACCGTTAAAGTCTATGGGACACGAACATGAATAATCAAAAGTGCTAATTTTAAAGGCTTATATGCAAGTTATTGTCATAAAAAGTGTTTGGGGACCTGGGTCCTGCCCCAGGGGACATGGATCAATGCAAAAAAAAGTTTTAAAAACGGCCGTTTTTTCAGGAGCAGTGATTTTAATAATGCTTAAAGTCATACAATAAAAGTGTAATATCCCTTTAAATTTCGTAGCTGGGGGGTGTCTATAGTATGCCTGTAAAGGGGTGCATGTTTCCTGTGTTTAGAACAGTCTGACAGCAAAATGACATTTCGAAGGAAAAAAGCCATTTAAAACTACTCGCGGCTATTGCATTGCCGGTCTGACAATACACATAGAAGTTCATTGATAAAAATGGCATGGGAATTCCCCACAGGGGAACCCCGAACCAAAATTTTTTAAAAAAATGACGTGGGGATCCTCCTAAATTCCATACCAGGCCCTTCAGGTCTGGTATGGATATTAAGGGGAACCCCGGCCAAAATTTTTAAAAAAAATGACGTGGGGGTCCCCCTAAATTCCATACCAGACCCTTCAGGTTTGGTATGGATTTTAAGGGGAACCCCGCGCCAAAAAAAAAAAAAGGCGTGGGGTCCCCCCAAAAATCCATACCAGACCCTTATCCGAGCACGCAACCTGGCAGGCCACAGGAAAAGAGGGGGGACGAGAGAGAGCGGCCCCCCTCCTGAACCGTACCAGGCCACATGCCCTCAACATTGGGAGGGTGCTTTGGGGTAGCCCCCCAAAACACCTTGTCCCCATGTTGATGAGGACAAGGGCCTCATCCCCACAACCCTGGCCGGTGGTTGTGGGGGTCTGTGGGCGGGGGGCTTATCGGCATCTGGAATCCCCCTTTAACAAGGGGACCCCCAGATCCCGCCCCCCCCGTGTGAAATGGTAAGGGAGCACAAAAGTACCCCTACCATTTCACTAAAAAACTGTCAAAAATGTTAAAAATGACAAGAGACAGTTTTTGACAATTCCTTTATTTAAATGCTTCTTCTTTCTTCTATCTTCCTTCATCTTCTTCTTCTTCTTCTGGTTCTTCTGGCTCTTCTGGTTCTTCCTCCGGTGTTCTCGTCCAGCATCTCCTCCGCAGCGTCTTCTATCTTCTTCTCCTCGGGCCGCTCCACACCCATGGCATGGGGGAGGCTCCCGCTCTTCTCTTCATCTTCTTCTCTTCTTCATCTTCTTCTTTTCTTCTCTTCTTCTCTTCTTCTCTTCTTCATCTTCTTCTCCGGGCCGCTCCGCATCCATGCTGGCATGGAGGAAGATGAAGAAGAAGATGAAGAAGGGAAGAAGATGAAGAGAAGAGCGGGAGCCTCCCCCCATGCCATGGGTGCGGAGCGGCCCGAGGAGAAGAAGATAGAAGACGCCGCGGAGGAGATGCTGGAGGAAGAACCAGAAGAGCCAGAAGAACCAGAAGAAGAAGATGAAGGAATATAGAAGAAAGAAGAAGCTTTTAAATAAAGGAATTGTCAAAAACTGTCTCTTGTCATTTTTAACATTTTTGACAGTTTTTTAGTGAAATGGTAGGGGTACTTTTGCACCCCCTTACCATTTCACACAGGGGGGGCCGGGATCTGGGGGTCCCCTTGTTAAAGGGGGCTTCCAGATTCCAATAAGCCCCCCACCCGCAGACCCCCACAACCACCAGCCAGGGTTGTGGGGATGAGGCCCTTGTCCTCATCAACATGGGGACAAGGTGTTTTGGGGGGGCTACCCCAAAGCACCCTCCCAATGTTGAGGGCATGTGGCCTGGTATGGTTCAGGAGAGGGGGGCCGCTCTCTCATCCCCCCTCTTTTCCTGCGGCCTGCCAGGTTGCGTGCTCGGATAAGGGTCTGGTATAGATTTTTGGGGGGACCCCACGCTGTTTTTTTTTTTTTTTGGCGCGGGGTTCCCCTTAAAATCCATACCAGACCTGACAATTACTTCTGACAGAGGTTATGTGAGAGAGAGGTTGTCAGCCTCTTCTCTCCCTCCAGACTACTTCTTGGGGCATCTTTCAGCTTCCAATCTTGGACTCGGAAGTACAGAAAATTGACCGTTTAGCTATAGGAACTAAACTATGGACAAGTGAACCACTGTTGTCAGCTTGAGGGGGCTACATTTGCCAGCACCGGACAGGCTCTTTCTTGCTCCTGGAGGAGGATGCAGTGTATGTTTGGCCCTTCTTGAATTAACCACTTATATATTATACACATCGTATACAACTCCATTTTTGTTTTTCCTTTGTAGGACTGATTCGCTGGAAGGTCATCTCTGAGTCTTTTTAAATATATACAACAGTAAGATTTTCCAGTGCTGGATACTTTTCCCTTTTATTGCAGGCAGCTTCCTGTAATTCAGGAAAAAATGCAACTGCTGATTGGCTCTCATGAATTCCAGCATCTTTGCCTTCATTTCTTTTGAAATGAAGAAACTCATTGGTTGGATTTAATATATCCAGATGACTAAGGTAATTTCTTACATTTGGGCGAATTAGATATGTCTATATTAGATATTGTTATGGTGTTACTGTACCTAACATATTTAAAATATTTAAAATATTTCCTTTAAAATAATTCCTTTATATAGTTTTAAAGAAGCCTTCTCCCCCTATGGTTGCAACGTTTGGTCTTAACCCAGATTTTGAAAGATTCGTTTGATCGTCTCAAGAATTGATTTTAAATTAATTGGTAGGTTTTCCTCTCGGCCTGATAATAATTCCTATGTTTGGAAACGTAAATGAATTACTGTAATTATATTACAACAATTTTATTGATATCAATGATGTTAATGTCATGTATTCACTTTGCCGTATTAAACTGCATGCAACAATATAAAACTCCTGAAGAAGCTCCTTTAGAGTCGAGTACAAGTGGCTGCAATGGTGTATGAAATTTATACAATTAATTATTTATTGTATTTTTTAAACATATTGTTAATCCAATAAAATTTATATTTAAAAAAATATATATATATTGTTTATTTCATTGTTACCTTAAAAGTCCCAAAACCTATTCCCACTGTATGGTCTTGGCCACTATGCTGCAGCTCAGTTTCGGGGTCTCGGCAATCTTCTTAAAGCCTAGGCATCTTTATGTAGAGCAATATTTTTTTTTTCATATCCTCAGGGAATTCTTTGCCATGAGGTGCCATGTTGAGCTTCCAGTGACCAGTATGAGAGAGTGAGAGTGATAACACCAAATTTAACACACCTGCTCCCCATTCACACCTGAGACTCTGTAATACTAAGGAGTCACATGACACAGAGGAGGGAACATGGCTAACTGGGCCCAGTTTGGACATTTTCATTTAGGGGTGTACTCACGTTTCTTGTCAGTGGTTTAGACATTAATGGCTGTGTGTTGAATTATTTTGAGGGGACAACAAATATACACTGTTATACAAGATGTACACTCACTGCATTGTAGAAAAGTTTTATTTCTTCAGTGTTGTCACATGAAAAGATATAATAAAATATTTACAAACATGTGAGGGTGTACTCACTTTTGTGAAATACTGCACATACATGCTAATCTAATTTAGCTCAAAGACTGGAGAATAACGAGCAAAACTGCTGTAGTTGCAACCAAAATGTGTCATTTTATTACAAAACAAAAGTAGGATGTCTCCTCCAGCCATATTAAAGGGACCCCTAGCTGCAATATTTAAAAAGTAGTTGTTTAAACATTGTGTAGAGTTGGTTATAGAAGATTATATGAGTAACAATGTATTTAAGTGCCCTAAACAAAGAATTGTGCCCCTAGTTGGAATGTCAGTTTAATAATAGAATGGGTAGTCCCAAATGATGCAGATAGTGATGACAGCATGAAGATATTCAAGCCACCCTTTTCACCATTACACATTGAATGCAGGGAGCTGTGTTGTCTCCCCTTGAGGGGTAAGCCCATGATGACCTGCACTTAAAGTATGACCTCAGTTTTACCAATTTATTGATGCTACGTATCATTAAATCCAGAAAGCTGAGTACTTTCTGTGTACTGCCGTGGGAAGCTATGGGTTATAGTTGATTATAACAGCCAGGTCTGCGTTTTTTTTATAAATACAGGCTGAGGGACATTTATTTAAAAAAAACCTCAGAGTCAGGCCTTAAAGCAGAACTCCATGATTTTCAAAAAATCCCCCATTAGTACACCCCACACATACACACACACACACACACACACACTCTCACACACACACACACACACACACACACACACACAAAACACTAAACATTTATTACATTTATGAAATTTCTTATCGTTTAAGAGATATGACTGATTGAATTTTCAGGAAGTCAGCTTTGTGATTCAAAACATGCATCATCTTTTCTGGCGGGGAGGATCTCTTAGAACAGTGATTGCATCATATCCTCTTCTCTCTCTCTAACTGTAATCAGCCTACACTTCCCATGAATCCTTGGGATTGGAATGAAAGTGGGAGGTACACTAGGCTTGTACATGTAAATGTGAACTCGCCCACTTCAACATAAATCACACCCCTCATTCTGCAGCCAGCAAGCCATACATAACACACGGTATGATAGGTTACAGCCTTATGAATGCAAAGCATTTTAATATAAATGCATATTAATATAATATTAATTCAATGCATTTAATAAATAAATTTTAATTAATAAATGTAATGCATTTAATATTAATGCAAACCAGTTTATCGGTGTCCACCAGTGCCGAATGTCAGAGACTACCATGTCGGGGACCATCAGTCAGGGACCACCATGTCAGGGACCAACAGTGCAGAATGTCAGGGACCACCAGTGCCACTTGTCAGGGACCACCAGCGCAGAATGTCAGGAACCACCGGTGCCGCTTGTCAGGGACCACCATGTCAGGGTCAACCAGTGCTGCTTGTCAGGGACCACCATGTCAGGGACCACCATGTCAGGAACCACCAGTGTAGAGTAGGGATCATTATCAGCAATCACACAGCAGGGATCTCCCACTGTGTCAGGTATTGACAGCGCACCGTTCCTATAATGGCGAGGGGTGGGAGATCAGCGATCAGTGTTCTCATATAACAATACCTGACACAGTGGGAGATCCCAGCTGTGTCATATAGAGTTTTCAGATGACTACAACTGGGCGTGTCAGACCGCTGGCTGAGCTTAGGAGAGGGATGGAAGCCAGAGGTCTTACAAACAGGAAGTCAGCAGGCAATAGCGTTTTTTAGCAAGTTCAGCAGCCTATTACCGAGGAACTACAGAGCTCAGAAGAACATGGATGGCAAAGTTGGTGAAGGTAGGAGATCAGCAACAAGGACATGGAAAAAAAATTTTGCCCGGAGTTCTGCTTTAAAGACTAAACATGAGTCACATTTTGCTTGTTATGCCAGCCATACTAGATAAATCTTTTGTTTGTGTGTTGCAGATCAGGAGTTTAAAAGCCTTGGGTTGCCTGGCTACTTTATAATTGTGGTAACTGCCACATGTGTCATATGCATACAATACATAAGCATTAAAAAATAAAGGGCAATCAGCGCAAATTATACCCAAAACAATGATGCGAGCTGAACACTAAAGGATAACACCAACCTCAATAACAATCAAAAAACAAAATAAGTGCAGCGCAAAAAGAAAACTAAGAGTGAACTAAAAGTGAAAAAAGAGGAGTCCAATCATTAAATATATAGATCCACTCAAAAGTTCATGAATTCCAATCTGAAATAAGCCTCTTCTGGGTACACCCACATTAATCACTATCCAAGCGATGCGGTACACTAATAAATAAGATTGTGCTTACCAGATCCAGTTCTACCCTTAATTACAGGGGGTCATAGGAGGCATGAATGAACCAGTGGCACACTGCTGGACTAGCTGTCATCTGCAGATCCAGGGGATTCCTTAGTTACCGGAGGTCCCATCAGGTCTGGATGTAATACTGACACACTGCTGGGTTAGCAGTCATCTGCTAGATACACTCTTCCGATGCACAGAGGGATCCGTGAGACCCAGGGAGATCCGTATTGAAGTGGCAAGATAATCGGCAATATTTCCCCAGATAAAAAATATATAAAAAACCATCTAAGAGCGATCCATATGTAAAAGATTTCCAACTTTAATTCAAAGTGAATGGTACAAAGAAAGGACGCTCAAACAGCACCAAATATGTAAAAGAATATGCAGCGGTTGTAACAATGGTAGGACAGACTGTTCGCGTCCGAACAGCTGTCAGCAAGAGAGGGCTGCGGGTGACGTCGGTCATGTAGCTCCGCCCCCCGTACGGGGCGTTACGTCACTGTGGACTTCGTCAGCGAGTACATAGCTTAAGGTCTTCGTACATAAGCATAATCGAGAACATAACAATGAGTGCTTGTTCATAATTGATTGCAAGTCTATTTATGAATGTTTATTTTGCAGTTGAAAACTTTAGTCCTTATCCTGGAACTGATCTATGATCATGACAGCAGTGGCTGACATTTAAGTGACAGAACTACTGGAATCTACACAAAACAGTATTCTCTTTCATATGTGCCTAAGACAATATGGACCCCATAGAAGACCCTGTGTCTGTGTATTTATATAGGGTGATAGAGTACTGAAATCATTCTTCTTAAAAATTGCATTACATAAAATCACACACAGAGTCCAGTTTTATTCAGTTCAATGCCAACAGAAGACAATTAATACTTGAATGTGATGCAGTGTCGTGTGTTGCTATCTTTTTTTTATCCAGCAGGTGGAACTCTCATTTCTCTTTTTTTCAAAAATGGCCTTTTGCTTACAGAGCTCAATAGCTCAAGCTGTTTACACACAGGTTAATAAGGTGAAATGTTTACTCTTCCACCTACCTGTTTGCCTGTAAAGTTGGCTCCATGCCAGCTTGTTACCCTGTATATCAAGTATACCCTGTAATAAATAATAATATATATTAAACAGTTTAACGACATACAAATAAAAAAAAAAATAGTAATTAAATTAACTCAAAACCATTTCAGTGTTTTTATTAAATTCATGTAAGGGAGGTAAAGAATAAAATTATGTAGTTATGCAATATTTTCCAAGTTAATAATATGAAGTTATGTTATCCTTGTTCCTTTAAAGAAGAATCAATATATCTACCCACTTATATTTATAGTGTGCTGCTACTCAAAGGCAAAATTAAACTGGATGAAACAAACTTGGGTAATTATTTTAAAGCGCTTGCAAATAATCGTCAGGAGCAGAGAATTGACTCCTGCAGTGATTTATACGTACTGCTAAATTATATGTTTACCTTTCTCTTAACTGTGATTGGAAATTCACCATAGCAACGTATGCATTAAATAGCGTTGATTATCTGGTTGTGTATAAAATCTACAAGCACGAAAAACCCAGAACACATAAAGTGGGAACTGACCACACTGTTAGTCATAGGTGCATGAAAATGAAAATAAATAGTTTGGCTGAAAATATAGCAATTGAATAAAATTTATAAAATTATATTTTTTAAGACAGTAAAATACAAAAAATATTTTGTTTTAAAAAATGACAGCTTACAATGGGTTATATACCTTCTGTGACAATGCTTCAGAATTTATAATTTTTGAACACTGAAGTACACCTGTCATCCCAAACAAATTGCAGACCATAATCTCTCCCTTCCAAGGCATAGTAGGTATTCTCTATTACAATAATTTACAAATATAAGTATTAATTGTACCTCCAACAAGCACTTTAGGCCTTGCAAACAAATGTCAACTTTCCCGGATAGATCCTAGGCTAATATTGGCTTTCTGGTAAACAAAACTTGCATAATACGAAGTATACCCCTGCCTCTCAGGTGATATCACTCTGGCATGGAAATTGGCTGCTTAGGCGGTAAACACTATACTGTGGGAGGGCAATGAAATATACACATACAATACTTTTCCTGCAAAATTTCCTCCTTTCCTCCTTATTTGCTGCCCAAGTGCTTCCCACCACTCATTACAGTATCAGGATTTGCTGATACTAATTTTATGGATTTTTCTGTCCACTGCATGCTGACATCATCATGCAGTATAGCACCTTACTTCTGAGAACCTTCCACTCTGACTTGCTAGCTAGTTAATGTGTGGGGGCCCAGAAGCTGTCAAGCATCCACACATCTGAAAAAGTTTGTATTTCAATTGTAAAATGCTTTTTACAGCCTAATATCTAAATTGCTGAAGATCATTGTAATCCTAATAATGTACTTAGAAGTATTAATAAGTGTTGTTAGTACTGCAGGGCAAAACTTCATTTACAGTACATTTATTTCAGCTGCAAAAAGCAGCACCTTCCCTTAACACATGACGAAAAACTGTATTATCTGATGCCTATATCTGATGCCTGTTTCCAATTAATTGCATCCAATGTCTACAAATGCATATGCTTAGAAATGTTTGGATTTTTACTTTAAGCATCTTTTTCACATTTTGATAAGATGATACTGTACATTAACTGCTGAATTATTACCTGGATAGATGCATTTGCTGGAAATATTTGCCTGCACATTTGTCAGGCCAAGTACCATTCAATGGCATTTACCAACATCTGTTCTTCAATGAGTAATAGTGTTTACTGTAACATTTATTCTTTGGATAAAAGACTGAATTAAACAGATTATCAGGAACCATGAATCAGATGGAGACAGAAAATGTAGTAAAAATCACACCTTTTAATATAATGGTAAAAATGGTACAAATACGTAGTCAAAACATAGCCAGGGTACGGTAGCCAAAGTGGGTAGTTAGAACAAGCCAGTAAATCAGGAAGCCAGAGATCAGCATAGTTGGAGGCAGCAGACAGGATCAGGAACCAGAAGGGAAGTCAGCCAGGCAAGTCTTCAACAGGAACACAGCAGAGAGTCTCAGATATGTTTGATTAAGGCGAAGACATTAAAGAAATGAACCAGGCAGTTTAAATAGCCAGAAGGGGCTGGCTTTAGGCTGAACTGATTAGCAGGAAATGATCATCAGGTAAGCCACTGTGGAACGATGAGTACTGGCAATTAACCACTTAAGGACCGCCTACTGCGGCAGGGCTGCCCTATTGTGCGAAACGATGTATCCGTACGTCATTTTGTGCACGAGTCACTGTAGGCTGTAAAGGGATTTCACACTGTTTCCACTTCTTTGGAGTGCAGTGTCAGGGGTTATAGCCTGCTGAAAGTGACATACCCTATTTTTTTTACTTTGCCGTGAAGCACAGCAATGTGCAGAGGACTGTCCGGAGGTCATTGCCTGATTTTGACAGGCAGCTAAGGTTTGTTAAAAATGCTCTTCAAACACCTGTTTTTGCTGCCTGAAAGTATGCAAGGCCCCTTTCACACATGCGGACCGTTTTTCATCCATCCGTTGAAGGATGAAAAATGGACATAAATGCATCTCAACGGAAAATCGGAAGGAAATGGATGATCATCCATTTACATCCGTTTACATCCGCTTCCGTTAACATCCATTTTTTGGAATTGATCAAAGATCTATTTTTCTTTCCTTTAAAAAAAAACGGATCGGACGAAAAATGGATGTATAAGGACAAACAGTAAATTTTTGCATGAAAGAATAGCTTTGGGACTCAAGTGGTTAAGGACTCTAGCTGGCAGATGTAAAAAATGGATGTAAAAACCGATGTAAAAAGGAATGAACAACGGATGAAAAACTGATGTAAACTTCATACATTTTTTCTTCGAAAAAACGTGACTGAACTGATGAAACAAATGGTCTGCATGTGTAAAAGGAACCTTAAAGGTTTAGAGTTGCAGATCTGAAAAACTGGCCACGTGGGACACTGTTGAAAGGTCACCCTGGCTTCCCATAATATCCATATAATTGGCTAGTCATCTATGTGTGAAGCTTTTTGTACTGAACTCTAAGCCACTAAATACACACTTGAAATACACCTCTCTTATTTTACAAAGGATTGGTAATCCTGTCAATCCACTTTTATGGTTCATAAAACCCTGCCAGCCAGCACAGGAACAAATGTGACCCCAGGTTCTATTTTTTACATAAAAGGAATACGCTGATATCACATCCTTGTTTGAAGACAGGACAGTAAGGGGGCAGTGGAACACTGAAAAGTAGTCCCGGTGCTCATTTTTCTCTCTCCTCCTGTCAGCATGTTCAATATGAGCACATGTGCATGCAGCAGCAGTATCTGACTGGAGTGTTCACAAATATGTGTCTCCGTGCTAGAACCATATATCTGCACTTGTTGATAAATAATTTATATTATATTATTTATTAGTTATTGTACACCCAAGAACAAAATATCTGTGTGAAAAGCATGTCTAAATTAACCTATTGTGGATAGAAGGACTAGAAGTTCTTGCTCAAATATTTTATTGGTGACAGGAATTAAGAATACAAAAACAAATCACTTTTGAGACATAAGGCATATATAATACGATACAACCAATCAATAGCAAGATGGTTAAGACAACAGTCACAACAACAGTAAAGAATGACAGGGTATCAATGGCGAAGACAATGTTGCTTCAAAAAGTTAGACAAAAGGAGTCCCTGTCATCGAGTAACCAACTAAAATAACAGTGGGTACATTTTATAAAACCATATAGAGATACCAAAGTCTGTCAGTAGGATGGGGGAGATAGCTCCTGTGAGGATAATTGGACTAGATAGGGCTGTAAGGACAGGCAATTGCAATGCAGAAGTCTACCAGAATAAAGGTATTAAGGGGGCAATATGTGGAGGCTACGGTACTCAGGAGGACTATTAGGGACATGTGGTTGGTTGTAAGAAGCAGAGATGGAGAGTATCGATTGAAGATAGGGAAGAAACAAGGAGTGATAAAAGGGGGAAGAGTCCCTCAGGGTAGGGTGGGGCGAGGGCAGTGAATGTCCCCGGGAGACTGTGTTCCCTAGGAGGTGTTGTCGAGTGTTTTTATATGTTATGTTGCTATTTGTATCTATCCTTAGATAAGGAAGCAACAGCATGGTATAAAAGTTAGGGGGTAAAAAGTTTGATACCCATGGGTCCCAGAGTTTCTCATATTTGGTTACCAGTGGCGGCTGGTGGTAAATTTTTTGGGGGGAGCAGCAAACACCACCAACCCAGTCCGGTTGTTTGGGCCATTTGCATCCCCCCCCGGTTGGTCTGTTACGAGCATGGCACTTACCCCATCTATGGCGCACGGGCAGCGCTTCCCTCCGGGCGGGGTCTCCTCCCTCCTCCTAGGCCAATTGGAGCTCTTATCCTTTTGGCCAATTGGGAAACGGGTCTCAGACCCCGCTTCTTGATTGGCCAGAAGGAGAATCAGTGTGACAATAGGGCCATTCGCTATTGTCACACAACTGGGTGAGCTTGGGGTACAGTACTCTGAGCCCCGAGCCCACTCTTTTTTGAAGTCTATTAGAGCCTCTGGCTCTAATCATGTGCTTAAAAAAAAAACCTGATTGGAATCCATGCATCCGGCACCCCACATGTAGATTAGGGGCCAGACACATGGATGGGGGCGTGGCACCCTTGTGCCATGCATTATGGGCCACCACTGTTGGCTACTTTATCTAAGAGCATGGCTTCTATCTTAGCGTGGATCATTGAGAAGGACTAAACTTCTAGCTTTTGGTATCCACATAAACATGTATAAAAGAGAACCAAAAGTGGATATAGTGGCGTGTGCACCTATATGCAAATTGCAACCAGGCAAATAAGGATGTACAAAATAAAGCATCACAGGGGCAATTATTTGTGCCTATTTTTATGTACATGTGCATGTATGCATGTACATCTATGCACTTGCATATTTATACTCACATTTATTTATCTGCTTCCCCCATCATGAATGTACTCATCTGTTTGTCTTTTATTGTTGTGTTTATTTCTGTATTTGATTTCTCATTAATAATTGGATAAATAGTTATATACCACTCGGATGCCACATCCAAATATCTCATCTCATATCTCATAAATCTTTAAGCACAACCATCTGACTTCACTAGAATGAAGGGAAACAAACGCAATAGTGTATAAAACATACAATATTAATTAAAGCGCAGCTGCTATCTTATTGGTATCTAAACAAACTCTAATGCCGTGTACACACAGTCGGACTTTTCAGCAACAAAATTCCTACAGCCTGTCAGACAGACTTTCGACGGACTTTTGGCGGACTTCCGACGGACTTTTTCTAACGAACGGACTTGCCTACAAACGATCACACAAAAGTCAGACGGATTCGTACATTAAGACGTACACCAGACTAAAATAAGGAAGTTCATAGCCAGTAGCCAATAGCTGCCCTAGCGTCAGTTTTTGTCCATCGGACTAGCATACAGACGAGCAGATTTCTGGGTCCGGCGGAGTTACGACGTAAAGATTTGAAGCATGTTCCAAATCTAAAGTCCGTCAGATTTGCGATTGGAAAAGTCCGCTGAAGGTCCGGTGAAGCCCACACACGATCGGAGTGTCCGCCGGATTTGGTCCGTTGGCCGGCGTCCGTCGGACCAGTCCGGTCGAAAAGTCCGACCGTGTGTACGCTGCATAAGTATTTTGTTTCTAAAAGGACAGCGCCATAACTAATAAAAGATGTGCTAATATCAGTGCAATATATCCATATACAGTATATGCGTCAGTTCTATAAACATAAAACAATCAATCCCAGTGAACATATATCATAATACAATACACCCACATGGATGTAAACCGTGTATCAATGTGTCATGTGAATGTGAACTTTTTATATAATAATTTGGAAATTATCTGAGCAACATATAACAAACATCTATAAAATGTATACACGGAAAATATCTATGCATTTAACATGTACAGTAAAACCTTGGATCGAGAGTAACTTGGTTTGAGAGGGTTTTGCAAGACAAGCAAAATGTTTTTATACATTTTGACTCGATAAACAAGCGATGTCTTGATATACGAGTAGCACCATGTCATAACTGAGTATAAAAGAGAAGATAGGCACCTCTAAGTGTAGCAATATGGTTATATTTAATGAAGGTACAACATTTAGAAACTCACATGGTTGATGATTAAAACAGGTACATCTTAAGTATGCTGGCATCCAGGGTAAAGCTGTCCACATAGACCATCCTCCGCACCGCCATCATCGTCATCCTTTCCACGCTGCGCTCCATGACTGCTTTAAGCCTCGCTTTCAGATAGCTGTACTGCAGGGTAGTCTTCTTGTTCACAATTGCAGACTGACAGTGGTGAGAGCCGACGGTGCAGAGTATGGTCTATGTGGACAGCTTTACCCCGGATGCCTGCATACTTAGATGTGCCTCTTTTAATCATCAACCATGTGAATTGCTAAATGTTTTACCTTCATTAAATATAACCGTATTGGTACACTTAGAGGCACCTCTCTTCTCTTTTATACTCTGTAGTTCCTGCTGGATTTTGCTTCTAATCCCCTTGTGGAGGCTTTCATTTGTGGATGGACATTTTATGGTTACACAATCTATCACATTGTTATAATCTTTTTATATGGACTATAAACGGAAGGACTTATGCTGCTTTCACACTGCAGATGCAGCCGCGTTGGTGGTAAAGCGCAGCTCGTTTTAGCCGTGCTTTACCGTCATTTTAGGGGCACTTTGTGGCTGCTAGCTTTAACCCCCGCTAGTGGCCAAAGACAGGGTAAAACTGTCCGTGTTGTGGCTCTTCCAAAGTGCTTTTCATGCGATTCGGAAGCGCTGCCCATTCATTCCAATGTATACATCGCGCCTACACCGCCCCAAAGATGCTACTTGCAGGACTTTTTTTCCCGTCCTGCAAGCGCACCTCTCCAGTGTGAAAGCACTCTGCCTCTCATGCCTCCCCAGTGTGAAAGTATGTTTTCAGGTGCTTTACAGGTGCTATTTTTAGCGCTAAAACACCTGAAAACTGCCTCAGTGTGAAAAGGGGTCTTATGAATAAATGGTTGTGGAACGAATCATCTGAGTTTCCATTAATTCTGATAGAGAATTTTGCTTTGATATATGAATGCTTTGGATTACAAGCATATTTCCGGAACTAATTACTGTATACTCGCAATACAAGGTTTTACTGTATTTAAAAAGTCCCAATTTAGTGAATCCGTGTGAAGTTCTTATTTAAATCTACTTTCTTCCACCACACCACAGTGTCATCGACCACCAGATATACTAAAAAAACTCACCATAGGTAAATGCTGGTTACATTATAAACCAACCATTTAGACTTTAGGTAGGTAGGGGTTCTCATAATGTAGTTATAGAGATAGAAGCATGTGCATGTTTGACGGATCAGGGGGATGATAACATGCACATGTAAAAGTATATAGGAACTCCTGATTGCCAAGAAAAATACCTAATTATTTGTTTTTTTTTATTTGATTCATACATTTTAATTTGGTTTTATTATGTTGTATAATATGCTTTTTATAATGCTGTTGGGAGCAGTAAGCTATTATAAATGTAATAGAATAGAGGTGGAAACTAACTGCAAATGAGTAGAGGGGTGGCAAAGGTTAAAGGTATAAATATGATCAGAACCACCATCAAATCATAATAGGGCTAACCAACGGTAACAACTATGCCCGAATTCTCACCACATAGTCACGGACTACATGAGCGGAAGTGCGAATAGGGTGTACTGGGAGGGCAAGCTGGAGTAGTAGGAGGAGTCACCCTTGTAAAAGATCCACTCAGTACTGATGTTCCCAACCTCTGAAGAAGCTCTGAGGGAGGAGTGAAATGCATTAGGTGGGAACTTTCAGTGATGTCACGTCCAGTCCTTGGAGTGCACGCCGTGGAGTTGTGTTCCAAGCTGGCATTACATGTTTTATACAAGAGTTTACTTGTGGGTGTTACATTTGTATGTTAAAGAATATTTTAATAAAATGGAATTACGCTATGGATATCTCCTGATTCTCTTTAAATGCCATTACAACTGAGAGATTTTTTCTGTTGGATGCACGGAGATCTGTTGGGGATCCATTACAGGATTCTGAGGACTTTGAGGAATGCCTTTACATTACCAGGTGCAATATACATTCAGACTTGGTGAGTGAGGGCAGATGAGGAGGGGAGCATGCACCTGATTGTCTTTATCTGCACTTCATTTGGAGCAAGGATTGTACTTTTAGAAGATTAACTTGATTTTTGGACTCTGAAGGCGGCACAAATTTGCACTTTATTTATGAACTCTATTCATGAATAGAATATTATCACCTTTGAATTTTTGTTTAATTTTGAAAGAGTAAGGTTTTAATTTTGTAGTGTATAATTGCCCTTGTAAAGGGAATCACATTGATCTAGACAGCACTGGGTTTGACACATAGAACATTATAATCCAGCTAACAGCGCATTCCCCTCTGGGAGTAACGATCTGCAGCATCAGCAAATTTCTCTTTAAAAATCTCAAGACCACCAATACATATATCGAGGAAGCAGATAAAAAGCTTGCATAGTGTAAAATCACCGGGAAGATGTCGGGTGACAAAACACATAGGGCGGGGTTTGGACATCACCATGCACAGCAAACTTGTGCTTGTGGCTAGGGATTGCGGTCAGAGCCAGCCCGTTTTTATGATTACACAATTCATATTTGTGTCAGTGGAGACACATATAAATGTGAGTGCTTTGGATTGTTTTAATAAATGAAATGTTTTAAAGATTTTACTCTATGCAAGATTTTTCTCTTGTGGCTAACTGTCACGTACCTGGTAGGTTGTGAGCCTGAAGTGCAGGGAAAGACCTCCCTTACAGCTCCCACTCCCGTTCCCCTGGAATGGAAACAGAGGGCCAGGAGTGAAGAGTGGTATGGGTGCCTGGTAGGATCAACGGTTGCTGGAAGTACAGTAGTGGTGGCACCCTCTGGTGTCAGGAACCTGAAGAGAAGACTGAAGGCAGAGACTGGAATGCAGATAGGATCAGAAGCCCAGCAGGTAAGTGAGCCGGATAGTGGAACACTGGACTGGAACCATGAACAACAGCAGGTAGGAGCCTGGAATGCTGGACTGAAACCAGGAACAACAGCAGGTAGGAGACTGGAACGCTGGACTGGAACCAGGAACAAGAAGTAGGTAGCAGACTGGAACGCTGGACTGGAACCAGGAACAACAGCAGGTAGCAGACTGGAACGCTGGACTGGAACCAGGAACAAGCAGTAGGTAGCAGACTGGAACGCTGGGCTGGAACCAGGAACAAGCAGTAGGTAGCCGACTGAAATGCTGGGCTGGAACCAGGAACAAGCAGTAGGTAGCAGACTGGAACGCTGGACTGGAACCAGGAACAAGCAGTAGGTAGCAGACTGGAACGCTGGGCTGGAACCAGGAACAAGCAGTAGGTAGCAGACTGGAACGCTGGGCTGGAAC
Organism: Aquarana catesbeiana; assembly: GCF_042186555.1. Lineage (NCBI taxonomy): Eukaryota > Metazoa > Chordata > Amphibia > Anura > Ranidae > Aquarana > Aquarana catesbeiana. Next base: position 237,719,622 of record NC_133327.1, read on the forward strand.
CAGGAACAAGCAGTAGGTAGCAGACTGGAACGCTGGGCTGGAACCAGGAACAAGCAGTAGGTAGCAGACTGGAATGCTGGGCTGGAACCAGGAACAACAGCAGGTAGTAGCCTGGAGCACTGGACTGGAACCAGGAACAAGCAGTAGGTAGCAGACTGGAAGCCGGTATACACAGCGAAGGTCAACAAGCCGGTGGTCGGTATCGGTCGGACAGCAGAGGTACCAAGGGAAATGCAGAGGAATGGTCAGGCAAGCCAAGAGGGTCTGGTGCAGGCGGACAGCAGGATGGTCAAACAGGAAGCCGGGTCAGATAACAGGATACACAGGTCAGATCAGGTAACGCACACAGAACGCTGTAGAGCAGACAGCGGGGATGAAGTGTGACAGACTGGTTTAAATAGCCCGCCTGACAACAGCGGGAGTGTGCGCGCGCGTGCCCGTGCGTGACCGCATCCATGAACGCGCGCGCATGCGCAGTGGAACCCGTGGCCGTGTTCCCGTGCGCCTGGATCGCTGGTTACTGGCAGGATCTTCATGACATTGCCCCCACCCAAGGGGCAGCCTCGGGATGCCCCTTTGAGAAAATTTCTCTGGATGGGATCTTTTAAAAGTTTGTAACAGATCTTCAGCATGAATATTATCTTCTGGTTCCCAAGAATTCTCCTCTGGGCCAAACCCCTTCCATTTTATCAAAAATTGATTCTGGGTATCTCTTTTCCTATGGTCCATGATAGCCTCCACCTCGAATTCCTCCTCCCCATCTACCAAGATTGGATCAGGAGGATCCGTACTTCGACCTGGAAAAGGGTTGGCAATAGATGGTTTAAGCAAGGACACGTGAAAAACTGGATGTACCTTTAGTGAATCCGGGAGTTCAAGTTCATATGCAACTTCATTAATTCTCCGTTTAACAGAAAACGGTCCAAGAAACTTGGGACCCAATTTCTTGGAAGGGCAAGCCAACCTGAGGTTTACTGTGGACAACCATACCTGATCCCCAGGTGCAAGTAAGAGCTCACCTCACCTTTTCTTATCGAAGGTTGCTTTATTATACTCCTGGGTCCTGGTCATGGTGTCCTGTAAAACCTGGTTGTTAGAGGTAAAGAAATCCAATTTCTCCTGGACTGCGGGTACCGTGCATTCTGGAAGAGAGTTAGGTAAAAATGAAGGGTGGAAGCCATAATTTGCAAAAAATGGAGTCTGTTTGATAGCAGAATGAATAGAATTGTTATAAGCGAATTCAGCCAATGGCAGAACAGAAATCCAATCATCTTGGGCAAAGGAAGAAAATCAGTGCAAATATTGTTCAAGGGTCTGGTTTGTTCTTTCTGTTTGCCCATTAGTCTGGGGATGATAAGCTGATAAAAAAATGAAAGTTCAATGTTCAAGGTTTTACACAAAGCCCTCCAGAATCGAGAGGTAAATTGTACCCCTCGATCTGAAACGATATTGACTGGTACCCCATGGAGCCTGATGACCTCTTTAATGAATGCTTGTGCTGTTTCTGTAGCTGAAGGAGTGCTCTTCATTGGGACAAAGTGAGCCATCTTCGACAACCGGTCCACTATGACAAAGATTGAGGTGAAGCCCCCAGCCGGGGGTAATTCTACAATAAAGTCTATAGAGAGCATTTTCCAGGGTCTGTCTGGGACAGGCAAGGGTTTTAGTAGACCCCATGCCTTTGTTTTGTGCCCTTTGTTCCTAATGCAGGTGGTACAGGACTCTACAAACTCTTTACAACCCTTGCATAGCTGAGGCCACCAGAAGGCACGCTGTACCAAATCAGTGGTCTTAGCTACGCCAAAATGCCCAGCCAGCGCATGATCGTGGCAGAGCTCTAGTACTGAAACTCGTAATGTTTCAGGTATAAAGATCCTATTCTCATGCCACAGTAACCCATCCTTAACCTGAAGCCCTGTTCTAATGGAGGATTCTAATCCTGCGGAAGCCTGTTTAATCTGAGAGAGTAGATCTCCCTGAAGTAAAAGAAAGTTCCCCGGGGACAGGATGGTGTCTGGAGGGGAAATCTCTTGGGGTTTGTGAAACATCCTAGATAAGGCGTCAGGTTTGGTATTTTTGGAACCAGGGCGGTAAGTGACGTGAAAGGAGAACCTGGAGAAAAAGAGAGCCCACCTGGCCTGACGTGGTTTTAACCTCTTTGCAGATCTCAAATACTCCAGGTTCTTATGATCTGTAAAAATTAAGACTGGATGAGCGGCACCCTCCAACAGATAGCGCCACTCCTCCAAGGCAGAGACTGGAATGCAGATAGGATCAGAAGCCCAGCAGGTAAGTGAGCCGGATAGTGGAACACTGGACTGGAACCAGGAACAACAGCAGGTAGGAGCCTGAAACGCTGGACTGAAACCAGGAACAACAGCAGGTAGCAGACTGGAACGCTGGACTGGAACCAGGAACAAGCAGTAGGTAGCAGACTGGAATGCTGGGCTGGAACCAGGAACAAGCAGTAGGTAGCAGACTGGAACGCTGGGCTGGAACCAGGAACAAGCAGTAGGTAGCAGACTGGAACGCTGGGCTGGAACCAGGAACAAGCAGTAGGTAGCAGACTGGAACGCTGGACTGGAACCAGGAACAAGCAGTAGGTAGCAGACTGGAACGCTGGGCTGGAACCAGGAACAAGCAGTAGGTAGCAGACTGGAACGCTGGGCTGGAACCAGGAACAAGCAGTAGGTAGCAGACTGGAACGCTGGGCTGGAACCAGGAACAAGCAGTAGGTAGCAGACTGGAACGCTGGGCTGGAACCAGGAACAACAGCAGGTAGTAGCCTGGAACGCTGGACTGGAACCAGGAACAAGCAGTAGGTAGCAGACTGGAAGCCGGTATACACAGCGGAGGTCAACAAGCCGGTGGTCGGTATCGGTCGGACAGCAGAGGTACCAAGGGAAATGCAGAGGAATGGTCAGGCAAGCCAAGAGGGTCTGGTGCAGGCGGATAGCAGGATGGTCAAACAGGAAGCCGGGTCAGATAACAGGATACACAGGTCAGATCAGGTAACACACACAGAACGCTGTAGAGCAGACATCAGGGATGAAGTGTGACAGACTGGTTTAAATAGCCCGCCTGACAACAGCGGGAGTGCGTGCGCGCGTGCCCGTGCGTGACCGCACCCGTGAACGCGCGCGCATGCGCAGTGGAACCCGTGGCCGTGTTCCCGTGCGCCTGGATCGCTGGTTACTGGCAGGATCTTCATGACACTAACAGCCTTATAAGAGAATGTTATGTGGAAATAAGTTCTCATGGGTCAACGTGTTTCCCTTTCATGTACATATATCAAAATGATATATTAATTTACATTTTCAGCTGAATTTAATTCATATGGTTAACACCTTATACTGTATGTGTGTTTGTAGTGAGTATCCCCTAGGCAGGCACCGAAGTATCAAGGAGGTGAGGGAAGTAGCAGTCAAAACATCATCATATAAACTGCAACACAGCATAGTGGTAGAATAAATAAAGGCAAAAAATACAACCTCTAAATAAATCAACCCCCGGCTTTTGAATAATGATTTATCTGATACATAGGAGTTATATCCATTTTATATATTTTGAATATATTTTTATATATATATATATTTCTATTATAAATATGTACATATATTACTAATATGTTTACGTGATATTATTATACCATTAGTACATGAAATGATCCTGTTTGGTCATCAAAAATCAATTCTTTATATTTTTTCTTTTTATAATTGTCCTTTTTATTATTCTGGTTCCCCCACCTCAGGTCTGTATCTGTTTGAAAAGCTCTGATGCATTATCCAAGGTGTGTATTATATACATTGGTAAATTGATAAATTCCCTAATCTTTCTACTTTTTAACTATGCTTTGTATATTTAAGAAAACAACCCACCACATTAGCCAGGGTGATAAGGGGCTAACACCTGTAGGGTGAGAGATATACGTATATACATCCCGGAAGTTAGGTATTATTTAGACTGATTAAGGGGAGAAATGTTTCTCCAAAATGCATTTCCCACAATCTTTTATGACTGGACACAAGAAGGAAGAGATCTGAGCAGTGGTTCTGTGTGGAGGCTTCCATCCTGGCCAGAAGTTACAGCTTTATCTCTTGCGACAACAGTGACCTCCGCTCCAGTGGCGGTTGCATCTGACCACTCTGATACACACTGTTGCTTAGCTATATACCAGTTCCCCTCCTTGACTTGTGAGTGCATTACCAATTGTTTTTATTTGTTTTCACTTAATAAAACACACTACGTTATGAGGAGCTCTACGTCCCTGTCTTCTCCTTTTGTTTTCCTTCTCTGCCAGTCCCTCAACTGATTTTCCTATTGCTCAGCAAATTCAATCCAAAATACTAACAATATACAAAGACATTTACAACTGTGCCTCAAGATACATCACCAATCTTGTCTCCGTATATCACCCAAACTATCCTCTCTGTTCCCCAAGACCTTCAGCTCCCTAGCTCCCTTGGCTCCTCCTCCCATACTTATCTGCAGGACTTCTCCAAATCCTCTCTCATCCTCTGGAACTCTCTACCCCAATCTGTCTGGTTATCTCCTACTCCAATTTTAGGTGACCCCTGAAAACTCATCTATCCAGGGAAATGTATTTATCTTTCACCTAACAACTGAGTTTATAATTCTTTCATCAGCTCATCCCTCACAGTTATTACCTTTTATTCCATTTTCCCCTTTCTTATTAGATTGTAAGCTTATTGGAGCAGTGCCCTTTTGTATGGAGTTGTATTGTAACTATTTATAATGTAAAACATTGCTCAAACTGTTAGAGCTACAGTGCATCCGGAAAGTATTCACAACACTTCACTTTTTCCACATTTTGTTATGTTACAGCTCTATTCCAAAAATGATTAAAATCATTAAGTTCCTCAAAACTCTACAAACAATACCCCATATTGACAATGTGAAATAAGTTTGTTTGAAATCTTTGCAAATTTATTAAAAAGAAAAAAGAAAAAAACACACGTACATAAGTATTCACAGTCTTTGCCATATCACTCAAAATTGAGCTCAGGTGCATCCTGTTTCCACTGATCATCCTTGAGATGTTTCTACAACTTGATTGGAGTCCACCTGTGGTAAATTCAGTTGATTGGGCATGATTTGGAAAGGCACACACCTGTCTATATAAGGTCCCACAGTTAACAGTGCATGTCAGAGCACAAACCAAGCCATGAAGTCCAAGGAATTGTCTGTAGACCTCCAAGACAGAATTGTATTGAGGCACAGTTCTAAGGAAGGATACAGAAACATTTCTGCAGCATTGAAGGTCTCAATGAGCACAGTGGCTTCCATCATCTGTAGATGGAAGAAGTTTGGAACCACCAGGACTGTAACTCGAGCAGGCCGCCTGGCCAAACTGAGCGATTGGGGAGAAGGGCCCTAGTCAGGGGGGTGACCAAGAACCTGATGGTCACTCTGACAGAGCTCCAGTGTTTCTCTGTGGAGAGAGGAGAACCTTCCAGAAGAACAACCATCTCTTCTGCACTCCACCAATCAGGGCTGTATGGTAGAATAGCCAGACAGGAGCCACTCCTCAGTAAAAGGCGCATGACAGCCCACCTGGAGTTTGCCAAAAGGCACCTGAAGGACTCTCAGACCATGAGAAACCAAATTCTCTGGTATGATGAAACAAAGGTTGAACTCTTTGGCCTGCATGGCAAGCTCCATGTCTGGAGGAAACCAGGCACCGCTCATCACCTGGCCAATACTATCGCTATAGTGAAGCATGTTGGTGGCAGCATCATGCTGTGGGGATGTTTTTCAGCGGCAGGAACTGGGAGACTAGTCAGGATCAAGGGAAAGATTAATTCAGCAATGTACAGAGATATCCTTGATGAAAATCTGCTCCAGAGGCCTCTGGACCTCAGACTGAGGTGAAGGTTTATCTTCCAACAGGACAACGAACCACAAAGAAGTGGTTATGGGACACCTCTGTAAATGTCCTTGAGTGGCCAAGCCAGACTTGAACCCGATTGAACATCTCTGGAGAGATCTGGAAATGGCTGTGCACTGACACTCCCCATCCAACCTGATGGAGCTTGAGAGAAAAGATTTCAAACAAACTTCTTTCATGTTGTCATTATGGGGTATTGTTTGTAGAATTTTGAGGAAAGTAATGAATTTAATCCATTTTGGAAAAAGGCTGTAACAAAATGTGGAAAAATTGAAGCGCTGTGAATACTTTCCAGATGCATTGTACATAAATCCTTTGCTATAATAATAATGATAATAATAATAGTAGTAATAATACTGAAATAGGTAGCATTTCTACTCCCACAACATGCAGAACACAATTTCAAATTAAGCATTTACTGGAAGTTGCTACGTCTTTTAGTGTGCCTCAGCAAAATGGACTTGAAATAAAGCATACCACAACACATCGGTGTGAATAGGCAGGGCCGTAGATAAGGGGGTACCACCATCAGTTGCACTAATTCCCCACCCCCCTCCACCACATTGATCACCCTCCCTGTGAACCATAGGTTTCCATCTTCTGCCCAGGCACCCTCCATGTGCCCACCCCTGCAGTGCTGACGTCTTCCATCCTCTCCTTCCTACTGGCAGCTGCAAGCACACAATAGGATCCTTCAAGACTGAGAGTGGGGGAAGGGTCCTGGGTCAGGTTGCCTGTATGGGGCTCCATGTCAAGTTGTCTGTATGGGGCCTTGTGGTTTCTAACAGCAGTCCTGTGAATAGACATACATTGTGGGCCATCAAATTGACAAAAAAACAAGTGGGGTACATTCTATGATCTGTAGATACATGTTGAAGGCCCAAGGAAATTATTAAATTGACAGTGATGCATAAAAAAACTCATACAAAGCAGTGTGAATGGGATCTATCTATAATGTGTTTAAAGCAATGATGCTCAAAGAAGCTTAGTTTGATGAACTGTACATCATAACTTTAGACCATGGAAAAATCCTTGGACATGATCACAATTTTGTTTCCTGTAGAGATTCATAGGCAATTGACTAGATAATACTTACAGTGAATGAAGATCCCCAAAGGTGTATTTCTGTTCTGCTTTCCTTATACTGTCTTTGGGCATATTACCATCTTTGAATGAATAAATTAAAAAAGCTATGTGCAAGTAGACATTTTAGCCTTTACTAAAAAACAAAAATGATGATAATATCAGAAAATGTTGAGCAATAGCAGCATCAACACGAGTGAACAAATAAAAATGTTAAAACTGCTTACATGAAAAAAGTACTGTCCAAATACCCGGAACAACCAGGTGTGTTTTCTAAATGTAATTATTTGTTTTAATTCTTTCTCCTTAGTTCTGAACCAGGAAAAAGATCTGTTATTAACGTTATTCAATATTTCTCTGCCCTGACCTGGTCTTATGTAAATTGTTCTGTAGCCAATTTTATGCAATGCTGTGTGGCTCAGCATAGGTTAAACAGTTTCTATGTGTGTTCATCAATGGAGACCACCAAATCTGCACGGTAGCTGATTGACCACTGTAACAAAATTAAAATGCGTTGCCTATATTTACTGATTTAAATTTCAAAACATCTTTTCCACTTCCCTAACTGTAGCTAGCCAATACAACAGAGGGCACATAGAGAATATATTACAAATTTTATTCCCTCTTCAGTATTGGAAAAATATGCTAGTTTCTTGGATTTTCCTAACTTAGGCAACTAACTTTATTTACAAACCTGGAACAAATATGCATAAAAAAGTTAGAGTATAGTCAGAAATCCACAGTTGCATATTTATTGAGTTACAAAGCACTAAAGCCAAAATGTTTTTTGTAGGTTTGGAGGGAGTAAAGAATGGTTACCCCCTGTATTTTTTTAAATGTCTGTGTCTATATGCTCTTTGAGGAGATTTTTCTTCACATCCTAACTGAAGACACAACAGAAAGTAAAGGGTGATCTCTCTAAAGAAAGAGTTGACATTTGTCAGTACGTTAACAAAAATGTTGCATTGCATATTACTATGTCTTGCATTACAAGGCCCATTCATTTTGAAAAGACTGCCAATTTACCCCAGCATAGCTAAAACTGTACCTGACACTTTTTTATGTTGTGTGGCATGCTGTAGTGCAGGTGTATTGCCTTGTCTAGTGCACAGGGGTGCCATTGAAAATGAATGTCCCTGCCATGCCCATGCACCAGTGTAGAAAATGTGATGCTTACCACAATGGGATAATGGGAACACAGCCTTAGGTAGTTGCCACTGGAACTGTTCCCCCTGTTGGAAGACAGGCCTTCTATTTTTGTCCCAGTGACAACTCAAAATTTTGGAATTTTGATTACTTTTGGTCCCTGAGACAATGGTCACCAGGTAAGAGTGTGTGACGTTTCCCAGCAGGGACACAGACACCAATAACACTCTACAACAGCCTTTTTCAACCAGGGTCCCCAGGCACCCTGGGGTGCCTTCAGATTTATTCAGGGGTGCTTTGGCAATATGCCTAAACATTGCCCAAAATGTGTATATACAGTGCCTTGAAAAAGTATTCATGCCACTTGAAATTTTCCATATTTTGTCATGTTACAACTAAAAATGTAAATGTATTTTATTGGGATTTTATGTGATAGACCAACACAAAGTGGTACATAATTGTGAAGTGGAGGGAAATGACAAATGGTTTTTAACATTTTTTACAAACAAATATCTGAAAAGTGTGGTGTGCATTTGTATTCAGCCCCCTTTACTCTGATACCCCTAATGAAAATCTAGTGGAACCAATTGCCTTCAGAAGTCACCTAATTACTAAATAAAGTCCTCCTGTGTGTATTTTAATCTCAGTATGAATACAGCTGTTCTGTGAAGCCATCAGAGGTTTGTTAGAGAACCTTAGTGAACAAGCAGCATCATTAAGCCAAGGAACATATCAGACAGGTCAGTGATAAAGTTGTAGAGAAGTTTAAAGCAGGGTTAGGTTATAAAAAAAATATCCCAACTTTGACCAGCTCACGGAGCACTGTTCAATCCATTATACAAAATGGAAAGAGAATGGCACAACTGCAAACCCACCAAGACATGCCCGTCAACCTAAACTGGCAGGCTGGGCAAGGAGAGCATTATGTAAAGAAGCAGCCAAGAGGCCCATGGTAACTCTGTAGGAGCTGCAGAGATCCACAATCAGGTGGCAGAATCTGTCCACAGGACAACTATTAGTCGTGCACTCCACAAATCTGGCCTTGATGGAAGAGTGGCAAGAAGAAAGCCATTGTTGAAAGAAAGCCATAAGAAGTCCCATTTGCAGTCTGCGAGAAGCCATGTGGGGGACATAGCAAACATGTGGAAGAAGGTGCTCTGGTCAGATGAGACCAAAAATTGAATTTTTTGGCCTAAAAGCAAAACGCTATGTGCGGCGGAAAACTAACACTGCACACAATCCTGAACACACCATCCCCACCATGCAATAAGAGTCTGCAAAAGACTTGAGACTTGGGCGGAGGTTCACTTTCCAGCAGGACAATGACCCTAAACATACAGCCAGAGCTACAATGGAATGGTTTAGATCAAATTATATTCATGTGTTAAGCCTCATACACACAATCGGATTTTCTGCAGACAAAACCTCAGACTTTTGTCCAAAGGCGTGTGCCTGGATTTTGTCTTGCATACAAATGGCAAGGAATTGTCGGCCAACAAACACGAACGTAGTGACGTACTACATGGTTTTTCTGTTCTTTAGCGCCACCCTTTGGGCTCCTTCTGCTAATTTCGTGTTAGTAGAAGTTTGGTGAGTGTTGATTCGCACTTTTCATTTTGCGCTTTTCATTTTGCGCTTTTCATTTAATGCTTTTCAGTTCACGTTTTTCATTTCGTGCTTTTCAGTTTGTTTCTGAACGGCCGTTCGTCAACCAGCCATGTTGCGGAATTGGAGGAGATAACGTGTTATTTATTATTGGCCTTGGAGTTATTGCTTTGACCCAAGTTCAGTCCAGGAACAGGAGTAGGAGGATTTTCTGGACCAAAATTTGGTTGCTTTATTAATCGTGACCAATTATGTCATATGCCTTTTCTGCAGGAGCTCCAGGAGAATGATCCAGATGATTTTCGGAATTATCTCCGGATGACGGACCCCTACTTTCACCAACTCTTGCCATTGTTGACCCCCTATATTAAGAAGCAGGACACATGCATGAGGCTTTTATTTTATTTTTTGGTTGAATAATAATGATTTGATTTGTTATATTTTCTATATTTTTGGATGCATAGAATGCACTTTTTGGTTAAGTTCTATTGGCAGATAGCATGTCTAATTGTATTTGTTTTCTTTTGTAATGCACAATAAAAAAAATGTGGGGAATAATACTTGGCTATGTGTTTTACGTCAAATGACAGTTTGGGAATAGGCAGTTACATTTAAAAAAATACAATGTAAAATTAACAAAGCACACCAACATAGTTGTATCTTTGATCATAAAAACTACGGGATAATGGTGTTGTGGTAACTTGCCAAAAAAAAAAAAGCATAATAATATTATTCTTGATATCACTAGAAAAAAAAGCCTTTGAAAATGTGTTTGCAATAACTCCATCAGTATCACCAGCAAAGCAGCTTCGTTATTATCCCATTAAAGAAGAAGAGAATGTGCGCTGCATTTCAAGACTTCATAATTTGCCACGTCACGAATGTTAATTCTCCATTACGAATGCTAGTCTACAAGATCGACCGCTTTGGCTTGTCCTTGCTTCCGACCATGCGTGTTTGTACTTTGGACTTCTGTCCGATGGACTTGTGTACACACGCTTGGAAAATCTGACAACAGACATTTGTCCGCTGAAAATTTTAAAGTCTGCTATCCAACATTTGTCTTCGGAAAATCCGACAACAATAGAAATGGTCAGATTTTCCACCAACAGCTTGTCATCACACAATTCCGATCATGTGTATGAGGCTTTAGAATGGCACAACTAAAGTCCAGACCTAAATCCAATTGAGAATCTGGGGCAAGACTTTAAAACTGCTGTTCACAGACGCTCCCCATCCAATCTGACAGAGCTTGAGCTATTTTGCAAAGAAGAATGGGCAAAAATGTCACTCTCTAGATGCGCAAAGCTGGTAGAAACATACCTAAGAAGACTTGCAGTTGTATCTGCAGCAAAAGGTGGTTCTACAAAGTATTGACTGAGAGGGGCTGAATACAAATGCAGGCCACGCTTTTCACTTAATTATTTGCAAAAAAATATGAAAACCATTTATCATTCTCCTGCCACTTCACAATTATGTGTCACTTTGTGTTGGTCTAACACATAAAATCCAAACAAAATACATTTACATTTTTGGTTGCAACATGACAAAATGTGGAAAATTTCAAGGGGTATGAATACTTTTTCAAGGCACTGTGAGCCAGCAGGTGGATCAAGCCTGCCTTTTAGTTACACAAAGCCACAGATTTCCGTTATGCACCATTATAACCTTCCAGTCACCAGTGTCCTAACAACCAATGATGTCATCCATTGATAAGGAGGACATTGCTCACCTGCACAGCATCCTTGTTAGACCCTCTCCCTCTCTGTCAGCATTGGGGTTATGTTAGTTAAGTGAGGGAGAGAAATTGAGGGAGAATAGAAACATTGTGTATAATAGTACTGACTAGTATTCTATTGGGTGTCCTACTTCTGTGGATGTTGCTGCATTATGTAAAACTTTTAGTTTAATTTTTTACATTTTAAAATGGGGTGCCTCGAGATTATGCACCATTTTAAAGGGTGCCTTGACTGAAAAAAGGTTGAGAAATGCTGCCCTACAACATATTTATTGTGATCTGATACATATGGTTATGTGTCTCCATCCCCGTTTTTCAAGTGCATAACAATTTTTATCTGCCCATGGGACTTTAAACAAGGCAGATAACACACAAATAAATTTACATAAAACAACGGTTTATTGATATACACATAAAAAATCTCATTACACAAATAACGGATTGATTAAAATTAGAAAGCTGATTTCATCCATTCCAATCTATGTTCACATAAAGTATACATTATATTTCTATATCCATTCCATCCAAATGCTTTCAAAGACATTTTTATACAGTCAGAGCAATAGAAAAAACACATCCTATATCTCAACACATTTCATAAACATAAATTCACTTCCTCGGGAGTGAATACTACTGAAAAGATATATATCAGCTTGAAAATAAAACTGCAGTACTTTAGGAGGGAGAACACCAAGGACATCTTCCCCAGGACCTGTGAAGGTAGACCCAAGATCCAAAGAAACAGGTGGGGAATGGGCACAAAAATGGCAAAAGATCAGGTGGTGGAAATTTATGGAGTTCACGTTATCACAGGAGGAACTTTCGTCCACTATGCGCTCTTTCCGCTACACTTAATGGTACTTGAAACATGATCTCAAGCTTAAAGCTTGGGCAAGCTTAAAATATCAGATCCGGACAAGCCCTTAGACCCTTCTCCCCTTAAGCCCCCTAATTCTTAGGGATCTCCTGGCTACCAATAACCTCACTGCTAGTTATATTTTGCTTTATATTTTAACCCAGCTGCTATATGGTATTATGTGATTCTCACTTTGTCACATTTTTTTCTGCTTCCTCTCCTGAGGGTATTTTATTTTATTTCATTTATATTACTTAAGATGTACTGCTATTTTATACAGGTAAATTATTTTCTTTTGTTTTTGTTGCCTCTTTATATGCATCATATGTCTGTATTATATATCAAGCCAGTTTCTCAGGGCCCTCGTGCTTCTTGTGCTGTTTTTCTGATACGAAAATCCAATATTTCTCAACAAGAAAAAAAAATGGCAAAAGATGGCAGAACATGAAATATTTGTTCAACCACAGAAGATACAGGGTATCTGAGGTCCAGATGGAAGGCCAAGGGTGTGCCCTAGCCCAAAGAACCTCCATGTAAAGGCTAAAAACCAAGCACCTGTAGCCTCCCTGGCGGTTTTCCCGAGTGTGGCTCGGGGTTAAAAATCAGGACCATTAGCGGTAACCCCGAGCCACACTCGGGATTACATCACAGGATCCTGGTGTGTCTTTACTTACCTTGTCCCCGGGATTCTGCGATGTCCCCCGCAGTGTCCGTGGGCTCTGTCCTCGTCCGAAGCCTCTCCTTGCCAGGCTCCATTCCCTGCGAGCGTCGTGACGCACGGGGGCGGAGCCTGGTGGCAAATTCAAAAAAATGTCAAAATCATAACACATACAGTACTGTAATCTTACAGATTACAGTACTGTATGAAATCATTTCACATCCATTTTGTCCCCAGTGCTTTGGCCCATGCCCTGCATGCAGTTTTATGTTATATATACTGTTCTTTCTGCCTGGAAACTGGAGATTGTCCATAGCAACCAAAAAGTGTCCCTTTACGTCAAAAATGGCTTTAGACCATCTAGAAAACAGCGATAGTAAATTAGAACACTTGCAGAATTGAGCGATAGTGAATCGTGGGGAAATTTATTTTATTACTATTTATTTTTATTTTTTTTAATTATTTATTTTTATTTATTATATTATAATTTATGTTTTTGTGTTTCAAACTTTATCATACCCGGGATATCTACTAGACTCTTGTTTGGACAGATTTAAGTGTATTATTGTTAAGAATTACAGACCTACAATATAAAACGACAAATTTCCATGCAAAATAATTGTACCGCTTTCAGCACCTAAAATCCGAAATAATCATACCGCCAGGGAGGTTAAGGATATCTGATGGATCTGTTCAAAAGCAAATTTACTTTGATCAAAAACATTCTTAATTGTTTATTTTACATTAGGTCAGGTTATCCATAAGACAATGTTAACCAAATAAACACTATTGTAAAGCACAAATTCATTTTTGTTTTTGTAGCTGTCAACATCAAATCCTTGGAAAGCCTCACTTCTAACTTTATAAAAAAGCAAAATCCATCCATAATATACAATCATTTTTTAATTCTTGCAGATGCTTTATATAAATTTCAAAAAGTTTTGTGACCTTGGATTGGATATTACAAGCTACTTAGCTGCAGATGTGAGGATTTATTATTTTGAGTCAAACTAGGATATAAATGAACCCCCCTCATTTCAGTTTTTCTTTGTCCATCCTCCACATCTTACCCTTTTGCCTTTACTTGGGTCTGTGATACACTAATGTTGCATACACATGATCGCACATTCCGACAACAAAATCCATGTTTTTTTTCCGATGGATGTTGGCTCAAACTTGTCTTGGGGAAATTCCGAATGCGGTGACGTACAACACGTATGACGAGCCGAGAAAAATGAAGTTCAATAGCCAGTGCAGCTCTTCTGCTTGATTCCAAACATACGCTCCAAACATTCCAAACATGCGTGGAACTTTGTGCATCGGAATTGTGTACACATGATCAGAATTTACGACAACAGATTTTGTTGTCAGAAAATTTGAGATCCGGATCTCAAATTTTGTTTGTCGGAAATTCCGACGGAAAATGTCCCATGGAGCCTAGATGCGGTTGGAATTTCTGACAACAAGCTCCCATCGAACATTTCCTGTTGGAAAATCCAACAGTGTGTACGCGGCATAAGACTGAATTACTAAAAGTGTTGTGAATCTTCACTCGATAAATTAAATGAAGGTTCATTTAAATTATCCAATCACATGAAAAGCTACAAATTATTAGGTAAAGACTCTAAACTCTTTTAGTAAATCAACCCTTTTTACCTTTTTTAAAATGTTTGGCCACCTTTCATAATATAATCATTAAAAAGCAAGGATATTTATGCTCTCAGAGTCAAGCACCTCTTCAAACGTGGAATATAATCTATAACTTTTACATTTGTATATTAATAAATACTGCATGTGTGATTCATTACCTTAAATTAACCGTCATTTGTAAAGTGCATTATAGCTATTTTATGTCTTTATATTTTTTTTAATTTCTATTTCCTTATGTTTTCAAAATAAAAAAAAATATAGCCAATACATGCATTTGAATGCATGGTCTTTTACTAGGGCCCAAAAAGACCCCTATTGCCTAAAGGGTAGATCACAAGCTTTTTGATCTCATGCTCTATAAGTAGGGTTGCCAGTGTTATCTTAATGTAAAATGTTGAAAATAAAATTATGTTAATGAGGCAGATATGTTAAAATAGTAATATCTGTATACTTTCTTTCAACAAGAATGCAAGTTTCAACCGCATGTACACTTTTAGTGACTATACCACTACATGATGCAGTCTTAGAGCTAGTGATGTCTGAAGAGTTCTCCCAATATACAGTAGAGTGACCTGTCTTCACACGCCATCATACTCTGTGTACCATATACCAGGGTACATCTATGATCAAGTAGGAACTCCTATTATCACATACATTGTCAAATGTCTAAATGACTATATGCTTACATTCATGTACTGTTTAAGATTCAGGTAAGAACCTTTGGTCTGTAAAGAGTTAAATGTGTTCCAGGCAGACAAAATGCTATTCAGAAATCTGTGCATGGTATTTATTGTGAGAGTACTGTGCAGGTTTTTGTGTGTGAAGAGGTGGCTTCTATTCATGACACACTAGGGGTTATGGTAAGAATATGTGCTTTATATTAGTATAACCTTGTCTGGATGATATAGGAAAACTAATTTGCCTTATTTACATATGGCACAGTCTTTCCAGCATTCAAGGGTTTGTCAGAACCAGGAACATTGTGCATTTCCATGGTAACAGATGGCATGCTGGCAGTATCTAGCTTGTTGCAGTTTCAACTAGGCAGGCCAGCAATTAATCAGCCATCTACATGAGCAAAATTCTTTGTGTGTGAATGGCACTGCTCCTCTGTAGTGCTGTCTGTGCTTTTACAATTTCAGTATTCCTGCCGTGTGAATTACTTTTTGGTCTTTTGTACTAATTTTTCCATTCGCTTCCAAAGCCATGAAGCACAGAATTGTAAAAAAAAATAAAAAATTAGCTTTGACCTGTGATATATTTCATCAGTACCTTAACCTTGAGAAATGGTTTCTTGTGTATCTAGATAACAGATTTTTATAGAAAGGTATGCTTTTTTAAGTCCTCATCAGTAAAATAATATATACAGTTTCAACCAATATTTTTCTTTCAAAAGGTCAGTAAATTGTATAGGTCTTCTACCCACACATGAACAAATGTAAATTTGTTAGCATGATCAGTAGATAGTATGCCCAAGAAAAAATATATATAAAGTGCAACTTTTCATTTTTAAATACATGCTTTAAGAAAATTAGCTTAAAGAGATTGTCAGCTGTAATAGTCAAGGATTCTATTGCGTACCTGTTAGAGACCGAGTAGATGAGGGGTTTCCTCTTGCACCTCCTGCCCAAGACTGCTGAAGGTGGTGACAGAGAGTGTAAGGGTGCAGATTTGCATGTGTGCCAGAGTTTCAAACAGTATGAGATCTATGTTGCTGCCAGATGTATGGAGCAGATGACTAATGCTCACTGAGCAGGATCCAAGCACAAGAACACCAAAGTACTAAAGCAGGTTACAGAACAAACTTTAGGCCCTTGCTGAGGACAGTCATGGCCAGGCAGTGGGGCACCAGATCAAAAGACAAAGGGAGAGTCAGAGCACAAATCGAAGTCAGAAACAGCCAAGCTTTGGCATCATGTCACACGTTATCTCTCTCATACCAATTATTGCCCAATGCCCACAGCCAGATCGAGATTTCCTTTCCAAATAGGAAAAGGATCTGGGCATGATTTTTCAGATGAACAATGGACTGGCATCCTCACATTTGCACATAAGGCCTCAATCAGTTGCAAGTATGAAGAAATATCTTATAAGATAGTCACTCAATGATACAGGATGCCCTCAGTGCTGGCTAGACTATTCCCATGACAGAGTGATCTTTGTTGGAGGTGTGGTACCCACAAAGGAACTCTGTTGCACATATTCTGGGAGTGTCCAGCTCTTCAATATTTTTGGCACCCAGTTCTGGACATCATTCATCACATTACAAGGTATACCTTAGCTGTGACCACGTCTGCTAGTGACGAAATGACGTAGGGAGGAGGAGCTATGTTCTGACATCACCGCTGCAGTCCCGGAAGCATATGGGCTTTGTGGAAGGCGGCCGGATCACTTTTTTATACCTATGCGCATTCTATCCATTGTTTTGTAAGTTACCACTTGTCTTTTTATCTATAATAAATGTATAAGGATTTACACTATGTGGAGTTACTGCCCCAGTATCGACTCTTCTGCTGACTACTCCCACTGACGCTTTGGAGTCCAGTGCTTGCCAGGGAGATCCCGGGCTGGGGTACAGCCATCCACCCAGTGTGGTCCCCTGTAATAAGGGACCACCGATTTCCGGTAAGCGGCAGTAGTTTTCAGTGGTGGAGGTGATTTATATATTGCACCTTTCACTTCAGTGTGGAACCTCACTATATATCACTGTGGACTTATACTCACTATTGGATTTTTTGAAGGCTTATTTTTTACAATATGGATTCAATGTTTTCACTTATAGGTTGATTTTTGTTTTCACAATTTACTTATGGACCTTCGCTATTTGGACCTTTTTTTTTGTCACATCTTTTTTATATATCTAGCATTTGCACTTGCACATTTGATGCACAATTCAGATATGTGCTGGTAGATGCACTTTAGTTCCATTTTTGGTTATTCATTTCTGTCATCAATTTGTGTTATGGATTGTTTTTGTCACTCAATATTATAGTTTATGCCCATCAATTTATATTACTCACTGATTAGCGCGACTTCTTGCTCTTTATATGTTTGTCTGGTGTAGTATAACACTTTTTAGTCGCAACTCCTTGTGGTTTTCTATTTTATAGCGCAGTATTCATATATTTAAATACCTTTGCTGGTAACCTGGTGGCAATAATTTACCATCTAACCCCCATGTCTTGTAAGAGATACAAGAAGTTCTTGCTGCTCTAGCTGCTAAATGCAGCTAAAGCATGTATTCCTAGCTCCTGAAAGAGTCCATCGCCACCACTGCTAAGACATTGATTTGCCAGAGTGAAGGATATTCAAGAGATGGAGAATCTTATAGCAGTTCTCAAAGACAAGATCTCTGACCAAAACAAAAAACAGTATTATTGGAATGACTTTAAATCCTCCTCTAGATACCAAAAATGACATGACTAAAATCAGCTACAGATGTTGGGTTGATGACCTGGCCTTTAGCCTTGTAACCTATCAGGATTGGGCTGGAATGATAACCTGGGAAATGTTCCCAACATTGTCTCTCCTTTTACCCCTCCCCTTGGGAAGAAAGCTGCGTACTTCTTTTTTTTCCTCTCATTTCTGTTCCTCTTTCCCTTTATTCCGGGGTATTCCCTCAGACACCCTATGCTTGCCCTCTCTCTGTATTTAAAAATTTGAAAATGCTGGGTAGCGTCATACTATTGTGTATTTTGCCACATTGTATATGACCCGATGTTTCACCCAATCACTTTCTTTTTATATAAACACTGATTGTCCTCTATTTTCCTGGAGATGTTTGCACTTTGGCCTTCATTGTACATGATGGCTTATGACCTGAACAGATGTGAATTTCAATGTATCTGTTGGTTTTGATGCATACCCTGTAAAAAGAAGAATTGTAAAAAAAAAAAAGAAACAGCTGAGCAGCAGATCATGAAGCAAAAACAGAGTCTAGAACACAAGCCAAAGTCAGTAACTGCTGGACAAGCAAAGTACAAGGCAGAAGGCAGTAAGCCCAGTCCAGAAGGCACATCGAAGAGGCAAAAGTTGGAAGGCAAATCAAGTCGTACAGGGAGAGAGAATAAGCATGTCAGTTTACAGGTAATCATGAACAAGCTAAAGACCACTAAGCAACTTCTTCCTTCAGTACTCCAATTTATAACGGTTGTTGAGTGCCAATACCAGTGCCAAGTGTGTACGCTAATGCTTTCTCACAAGCTCCTTAATGCATGTCTGGCAGTTAACCTATTCACAGAGACATGGGCAGAAGTATGCGCATGTGCATAAACCTGCTCTTGTTTCCTAGAGTGAATCTGCTTTTCCTTACGGTTCCCATGAAAAAGTGAATGTAAACCCTCACATATACCCAGTGAAGTGAACAGCCTCAGATGATACACAGAGATGAAACAAACCTCCCTACCTAAGTTTTACATGTATATCTGCTGTCTTCAGCTTGCTATATTCTTTAGAAAGTGCACATCGTGTTACAGATTTTTTCTTTTTGATTCACCTGTGGGTGTGGATTCTTGGCATACACTGTGTGACAGCTGATTGGAGGAAAGGCACACATCCTCCCTCCACAAAGGCAAAGTAACGAAGGAATGTGCAGAGCTGTGCTGTGAATAGACCAGCGCTCTGCTAATCTATCTATAGCACCCACCCAGACACAAATTTCAGGCTGGTTTTATCTCGGTTGTTTGAGAACTTGTCAGAGTCTATCATTCTGGTAACAGAAGAACCGAGCAGCAGAAAGACATGGGGCTTAGGGCTTTGAATAGAGATAAGAAAACACTACAGATATATGTGCTTAGGTCAAATTTCATGAATCAGGTTTACATCCACTTAAAGGATTGGACACAGCTAGTGACCTGGAATAGGTGCTATTGACACACTGACATGCCTGCACTGGAACCTTCATTATCTTCAGAGCTGGGCAGTGGCAGTCTTGGGCCTTGAATGAGAGCCTTATCCTTGCCAGCTGTCACAACTGGTCCACTTTTAAATATTTTAAATAATTAACTACTCTTCGCCTGATTTATAAAATTCATTCTGTTTCCTATTTATAAAGCATAAAGTACTTGTTGTCACAAATAGAGAATCACATGACTGCAGATTAATACATAAAGTATGCTGGCATGTTCAAGAGGCTGCAGAAAAATGTTAGCATTACAAATATGTTCAAAGTAATGGACATTGACTGTGGAATGATTTTGAAGCCAGGTGATGGTTACAGCATTTCAGAAAATGCTGACCTCCCAAGATTTTCATGCACTATTGTCTCAAAGAGTGTAAACCAAAAACAAAAAAACAAAAAACAGCATGCAGTGAGAAGCATTTCTTCGGGTGAAAGCAGCTAGGTAATGATAAACATCAGAGGGAAAAATTCCAGAATTGTTCAAGCTGTCAGGAAGTCAACAACTGCTCAGATAACCACTTTACAACAAAAAGAAGGCAAAGATTACCTTAAAAATGAATAAATCAGGGAATGAAGAAGGAAACTGAAGTCAATTTAAGACTAGAAATATGGGAACCATATCTGATGAATACTGATTTCTGCTGCAAAATGAAGATTTAAAGCAGTAATAAACTCGAAAGCAAGCATTTATTATATTGAAGCTTAAGAATTCTTAGATGTGATGGCTGTATTAGTTTTCTTTTTGAGCTTTCTTTCTTCTTTTTCATCTGGTGATCCAGCCATTAAGTCTGTTGTTTCTCAACAGAAAAGCTCTCTTGCAGATACAGGGATGAGGCAGACCCTTTACTAGTGGTGGGAGTGTTTAAAATGATAATCTTTTATTAATTTATGTAAACCTTTTAACCCAAAAGGAAAACAAATTGATGTAACTAATTATAACTTATTAGCTGGAGTACAACTTCAACTTGTTGCTGTATTTAAATTTGCTAGTACTTCTACCCCCCCCCCCCCTCCTCAGACTGACAATGCTGCTCTCTAAATCTGCCCCTGTGTTCCTTCATTCAGAGTGGTGTCTGTATTATACAGGAGGTGTGTTACTAAGCAGATCACCAGGAGAAAACAGAGGGAAAGATCCTAAAAAAAGAAAACTAATAAAGCCATTACATCTAATGCTTGGTAAGCTTCATAATATTACATTTTTGGATTTGTGTTTAATACAGCTTTAAGATTCTGAATTTAGTGCATACATCATGAATCTGTGGATCCGTCCCCTTTTGTGTCAACAAATAAGGCTGGTGGTGATGTAAAGTTGCTAGAGAGCATTTCCTAGCACACATTAGACCTCTTAAAGTGTTACTAAACCCATAACAGTAAAATCAGTACGTATACGCAGTAAAGCGTGTTTGTTGTACTCACTGTGGACCATCTGCATTGATCCTGCATTGACTGTTTGATCCTGTCTTCCCTGATTCTCCCCTTCTTCCACAGTTCACAATCTATCTGCTGATAGAACAGAGGCTGCACATGCTCAGTTTGGTGTGTATTGCTAGAGAGTTTTTTTTTTTCTTGGGAGAATGCATGTGATCTGCACAGGGCCAATCAGCACTCTCCACTCTCTAACTGCTGATGAGAAAAGGTATTTAGCAGTTTATATTTACTAAAATAATTGAATTTCCATGTTCTGTGTACTGTGGGAGACCAGATATAGTGAATGAAGGGTCCTGGGTTTAGTAACACTTTAATTATTACTGATCCTCGTTTGAACACTCCTGTGTTTCTAAGTATTGTGGCTGACCACTATACTGTATATCTTTTCATGAATAGGGTAGGCAGGTGCTTATAGGTGGCACAAGCAAAAATGCATCTTTTTTCCTGTATAGTTATTAGCCACACTTTGTTTTTCCAAAAGCAGCTGAAATACAAATATATAATTATTATTATAAAAATTTTCCTTCCCGCGACATGTCACTAGCAATCTTACTCAAGCACAACAAATGGCCCTTACAAACTTAATCCATAATGATCACACAGTCTTAAAACCGACGGACAAAGGTGGTGATGGATAGGAACCAATATGTTCAGATGTGTGAGAAGATTCTCAATAATAGTGAGTGGTATCAGTTGGTATCTGGTGATCAACTGACTGAATCTAGATCTCAGCACAAAACGGATATTACCGGGGCATATCAACAGGCCCTTATTGATAAGGACCTTTTGGACTAAGGTCCATAAGAGTCTTACTAATCCCCCAGGTCACCTGATAGTTTCAGGCGTTGGTCGTCATACCAAGACAGCAAGTAAATTCGTGGACAGCCAGTTACGACTGCATGTTATGGGCTTACCTTCATATTTAAAAGACACTTTGCACCTACTTAGGGTAGTTGAAGTTCTTATTGTCCCTGCTGGAGCCATGTTAGTTGCTATAGACATTGAGACTCTATGCTCTAGTTTCCCCCCCCAAAAGGGGATTGAGATCATTTTCTGCTTTTCACGAGAACAGGATCGTAACAACTGGAAATTGTGCCAGTTTGTTGAGACTCTGTTGGAACATATTCTTCTAACATTTTTCTTTTTAACGGATCCACCTACCTCCAGGTACAGGGGGTTGCGATGGGGACTTCGTGTGCCCCATAGTATGCCAACCTGTACCCGGGAGGTGGGAAAGACTGCTGTTTTCAGATGACGGAGCCTCGATGTACCTCCACCACATTCTTCTATGGCGGAGTTACATTGACGATGTGCTGGTCGTCTGGACGGGTACCATTAAGGAACTTTCTGATTTCATGACTTTTATCTCTGTGAATGAATTAAATCTCAAATTCACAATGCAGTTTGATACACATAGTATCCCGTTCTTGGATTTGTGACTTTTTCTTAATCCTGTTGGTTCTATTTATAGTAGCCTTTACCGTAAAGAAACTGCAGGGAATACCATTCTACATTACTCTAGTGCTCATCCTCGCTCCCTGGTGCGCAGTATTCCGTTCAGTCAATACCTTAGACTGTGTCGAAACTGCGCCAGGGAGGAGGACTTCAAGCTAGAAGCTAAAGCACTCTTTGGATGACTTAGTGAGATGGGCTACAGTAAAAAAGTTCTCAAGAAAGCATACCAAAGGGCCAAATCTAATCAACGGGAATCACTGATTTTTAAATCCAGGGCTCTTAGTAATGACCCTACCACTAAACTTATCACCACTTTTAGGGCTCATCAGGATCAGTTTCACAATCTGTTTGCTTACCATTGGCATTTTCTTGCAGAAGATCCAATAATTTCAAAATATGTCTTAGACCGCCCTGAAATTGTCTACAGGAAATCACGCTCTGTCAGGGATAGTGTGATACATAGTCACTATCTGTCACCAGATCCCCTAGAAGGAGCAGTGGACGGTAAGGGCACATATAGATGGTGCGTGCGTTTTATATTGGTAAGACTAAATGCACTTTTGCAAGATGCATCAAGGACCATTTATATTATCTCGATGCAGGCCTACTATACACACCAATTTGTAAACATGTAAGTCTAAATCATAGCTATGACCCTGCATTTATTTCCTTTTTTTGTGCTTGAAGTAATTCCTGAAATGCAAATGGGAGGTCATTTTGAAAAGAAAATCCTTCAACAAGAAGCTAAATGGATTTATAATCAAAGAGCAACTAGTCCACCTGGTATGAATACAGCACTCTCCTTTAAACCGTTCCTCTAAAAAATATAATACTTACCCATTTTTGTATTTCTATGTATTTTCTCCTTCAAAAAATGTACTTCACAACATCATGGTGATTGCGTGTTTGTTTTTAAAAATAACATTTTTCATATACCTAATTCATAACACTTAAATACTGTTCGATATTGTCTTATGCCCCATACACACTAACGGATTTTCTGACGGAAAATGTTCGATGGGAGCTTGTTGTCGGAAAATCCGACCGTGTGTAGGCTCCATCAGACATTTTCCATCGGAATTTCCGTCACACAAAATTTGAGATCTGGATCTCAAATTTTCCGACAACAAAATCCGTTGTCGTAAATTCCGATCGTGTGTACACAGTTCTGACGCACAAAGTTCCATGCATGCTCAGAATCAAGCAGAAGAACTGCACTGGCTATTGAATGTGTTGTACGTCACCGCGTTCTTGACATTCGGAATTTCCAACAAGATTTGTGTGACCGTGTTTATGCAAGACAAGTTTGAGCCAACATCCGTTAGAAAAAATCCATGGATTTTGTTGTCGGAATGTTCGATCGTGTGTACGTGGCATTAGTATGTTTTTATATTACTTTTGAAAATATGTCAATTATGTATTGGTAGATATGCTATGATCACATTATAATTGGGAGTGAGTTTATTCCCCTGTGCTTTAGGTTATTGTTTGGACATTCGGGCACCCCTGGTGGACAGGGAGGCTTTTCTCTCCTCGGTAACTATCCACCGATGACATCTAGTGGGTGGTTGCGCCTGCGCTCTGTGTCCTGGATTCATTGTCACAAGACTGGGGGACTGGCGCATGAGCACTGGCAGGGGCACCTGCACCAGAAGGGAGGTCAGTGAGCCGCTTCCGGCTTGTTCACTTCCGGTTGGGATCGCATTTTTAAGCAGAGCGTTTGTGCAGTGATATTGTGGAGACACATACTATTGTTACAGCGTGAGGAGCATGGCTATATTGAGGTGCCTCTGCACCCTATCCTCTGGTCTCTTTGTGGGGTTCTTTCCTACCCGGTCATTTGGAGGTAATGTCATATATATTCTGCTTACCAATCTTAATATTTATGGGTACCTTGGCGTTTTTCTTATTCTATCTGGTAATATACATTTAATGGGCATATTTTTGTGGCAATAAATTCCTCCTTGAGCCCCCGTATCCATCTATGCTATAGGCTTCATTGCTACTTTAATGAGGATGATTATTTTTACCATCCCAGCACATATAGTGTATTTATTTTCTAATTATGCCTAAGCCCTTTTTCCATCTGATTAAGTGGTGGGATTGTGACCTTTCCGGATGGGAGGGTCTGTTTGAAGTTTGGGCTAGCTAGTTTGTCTTACCCATGTCCCACACCCCAATTCACACTGTTAATTGCCGCATATACTCCTTATTTGTTTACCATTGTGGTCATAAATATATAATTAGGTCATATGTATATACAGTATACATATGCATAGTTCCCTAAACAATATTATTTGGTATCCTTAGACCATTGCTGGTTCCTTTCATATCGAGTCTTTTATGCGGTCCAATGTCCATCAGACCAGGCGGTTGAAAATGGCTTCACCGCCCTTTTATTGTGGGTGGTGTCATTTTCGCTCCTTCTTTGTTGCTGTGCTCATTGGGGTATCAACACTACAAATTTTGTTGAGCACTTATATTTATATAATCTTTCATACATGTGAATACAATAATAAAAATTGTTGTTGGTACTAATGTTATTTCTTTATAATCTACACAATGTTATAGATGTATGCCAAGCTGCCTTGAAGAAGCAGATAACAAGTCTGCGAAACACGTTGGAATCTGCATACACAAGCATCTGTTGTATCCTGTGTATTAAGTATCAACTATGGTCAAACAAGTTATGACCAAATGTTTTAGCTGTATTGATCACTGGTCTCCTCTATGATCAAATGTCATTACTGTGAATTTTTAATTGATGAACTTTTGTAATAAATTGAATAACTTTTATAAATATTGTTTTGTTGTGCTTACCTCAGTGACAGTTCCATACACATCCTTAAAAATCCCATCACTTGTCGAGGGAGCGGTGTACTCTTTCTAATTTCTTTTTATATTCATTGGGGATGTGTTGGACTGTCTCTAGAAACTATCCAGCATAATATATATATATATATATATATACATATATATATATATATATATATATTTTATATAATATTATCTACACATTGCCAGAATATTATAAGACAGGTGAGGCTGAAAAAAGAGTAAATGATTTCTGTAAAACAGATGATCCTAGCAAAGGGGTGTAGCACTGGGGCACCAAAGTTTGTGTGCCTACAGATCTACAGATGTATTGATGTAAATCCAGCTCTGGATAGGCAATAGTTAAGAAAGTGGCCACTGATGAAGGTGTGTTTTAAGGTTATCAACAGTAAACATTTTGTTCTGAAGCCTAGTTGTCCTCTGTCTAAAACACTGAGCCATTGCAGTTTATACCGTACAATATTATGGGGCATATTGACATGTTACAAGTTCAAAAGTCTCAGTGACTCAACAGCAATCAGAAAACTCTGAGTGGGTCCTAATAGTGCACATTCTTCATCATGATACTAGCATCTCAACATTCGTTGCATGCGCCTGAAATTTCATAACAAGAGTACATGTGTTACATATTTTTATGGTGCTGTCATGCTTTTTTGAAAGCTAGTGGGATTCCTCTTCAGTGACTCTGTCTGCATCTGCCTTCACATATCCTGCTATGGCTATTGGATTAAGGTGAATTGATGATTTGAACTGAGGAAGTTACTTGGATGAATGATGACCTGGACCAATGTGAGCCTTTGCAAACATAATACAGAATGAGAATGCAGATCAGAAGTTCTGATTTCTGTGGCTGTATGCAGGTTCTTGATGAAACCAGAGACTGCCAGGCAAAAAGAATTTTCTAATGGCCACAGTGGCAGCATGCATATTTGCTTCTGCACAGTTTTTGTTTAAATGGCTGCATCATGATGGCACTGCGATATTGTATACATGCCAGGAAATAATTATTTTTATTTTAAAGGTCAATATTAGTGACATGTACTATATATTAGGTGGCTCTTATAATTTGGCAAATAAAAATATGTACAATTTTGGGTTATGTTTTACTGATAGGCCAAAAGGTCTGAAGTGACTAAATTTTAAAAAATATTGACTTTTTTTTTGTTTATTGAAACCTGTAATTAGGAAATATGTAGGCTTCAACTGGTAAACTCTGCTTTTAAAAATGGTAGTTGCTTGCCTATTACATTGACTAAGGCATGCTCATACTAGATGTGGAAGTTAGAAGTACTGAAGTTGGAGAAAACCATGCAACTAACCAGTTTCTGGAAAAAGGACAACAATGGCCATATTACTTTCAAGACAGGTGTTTTTTTAAACACAAACTTCAACATGGTCTTAACCTATAATTTTGTTGAACTAAAGTAAAACTGGTGTTAAAATGAATTAATCCATATTGTCAGAGCAGGTTTTGAACAATTTCATTTACAATGGATATAATTTAACATATTTTAAGCACATAAACTAAAAAATGCTCGTTTAAAAAGATCTCATGTACACATCTACATATGTGTATATGATGTGTATTTTGTTGAGTTGTATGGAGTACGAGAAATCAAAGTCATTTTTAATTTAGCTTCACAGTTAAAAAGAGCCTGCCAATTGAAGCTAGCTCAATTTAAGGGGCACTAAAAAACAGGAGTGTAATAAAAGCTTGGTTTTCTTCAGAGTGTAGGGCATCCAATAGCTACAGACTGGACAGCCATTAGATGAGTTTTTGAAGCAGTTCATGCTGTTGATAAAACAACTGGAATGGACTACTTTTTTCTCCCCACAGAAAATGTAATTCAGCTGGTAATGAGACATGAAAATTGCCCTTTTTAAGGTAATTTTTATGGCTTTCGTATTCATATTCCAGACACCCTTCTGTAGATGTCACTTTGAGTAGTGAAAAGGAAAAGCTTCGTCTGCATCCTGACTGGCTGGGGGGAGGTTGATTCTGTTTTATGTGGATAATTATTTTAACCTTTATAACACATCCAGACCTAGTAGGTCTAGTTTCTTGCATTTACCCTGACATTTACATCTCCTTTGTACAGTTGTAGCACAACGCTCCACTGCCATGTCAGTTCATGGTCACAGGGGTCTCTAACATTTCTACCACCCCGCAATCCACAGTCTAAAACGCTATTATTAAGACCTATGATGCCAAAAAATGAGATTGCATGCTTATGACTAGAGTGCTGTAGCCTTAAATAGTCATCCAACTGTTTTGAAGGCTATTATTAAGTGTCCTGGGGAAATGCAAAAATTACCCAGTGATCCCCAGACTTAATTTTATTTAAGCATTCTGCGGAGTTTAGAGGTCTGTAATACATTCCTTAGACTAAGACTCTTTGCTTATAAAATGCATATATTTTTCATCCAGTTTGAAAACACAGTTTTTCTTTTAATGTAAATAGGCACAATACTAATTTTAGCACTGTTCTTTTCAAGTAGATTGACATAACGCTGGATATATCAGTCTAGTCAGAATTACTAATCCTGATTTAAGAAAAAATTAACAGCCTGCCCCACATATTTTGTAGCATTGCCTAAATAAATTGAATATGTACACTCAAGTCAAACCTAAATCCAGCATCATGGAACAGAAACAAGATGGTTTTTCAGGGCGACTATTATCAAAGTGCAGAAATTAATTGGATGCTTTAATTGAGCCAGATTACTAGCTAATGCCTGCTTGAATACAGTAATTCGTCTATTAAATTATCTTTGAATAATTACCTGAAATTTCTCAGCTGCAGGGCCTGATGGCTATTTAATTGCACAGTTGCTATATAATTACTTAACAAGGTGTCCTAGAATAGTTTAATTTTCTTTTATTGTAAAAGGAAAAGCAGAAACTAAAGTAACTGAATCCTGTAGAGGGTTACAAGACTGATGTTTACAAAGGTAAAATAACAGCTTAACATGCTATGTTCAAGGATGAGTATTGGTTTGTCCATGTCATCTGGGGTTTTATGATTACAGCATCATTTCCAAAATGTGTTTTTTTTTTTTAATTGAACTGTCATTTTTGTTTTGCACTTGAGCTATAAGATATGAATTACAATATTACTTTGTAGGTACTTACATAAATCATACATTTTACGTTTAACACAACTTTTGTTCAATACCTAACTTATATTGATACATAAATGCAAAAAAATATATTAGAAAACAGTTATGTGATAAATATCTCTCATTTCAAAATATGATCACCTACCATTGAATTTTTAAATCTGTCCTAGCATTATGTAAACCGTTCAAAAGAGACCTTGACATAGTTGACTAGAGGCAACTTAAATGAATGTTTGTGGGTATCAGGCAGAATGAGTCAACATTCTGTTTAGTTTTCATTATTGTGTCACCAAAAAAATATAAATTTATATTTATAAATATATAATATTGTATTTTGAATGTTTTTGAAATAGCTTTGAAGCAAAGGAGGTACTTATTAGAATGATGACATCATGTTGACATCTGCAATTAGAACAAATTTAATTAACTCATTTGGTATAGTGCAGTAACATAAAACACTGTAGTACATTTGTGATGAATATGGGGGATAATGTGCAATATAAACAACTTACTATACGTTTCAGAACTTACTACATTACTATTTAGACTATTAAATAAAACTAGCCAATTTAGATACAACAAACTTAGGAGTGATGCATCATTAATTATACAATTAAGAGAGAATTTTTTGAGAGCAAAGTATTTACAGAATATTGCCAAAAGTATTGGGACACCTGTCTTAACATGCACATGAACTACTTTAATGGCATCCCAGTCTTAGTCCGTAGGGTTCAATATTGAGTTGGCCTACCCTTTGCAGCTATAACAGTTTCAACTCATGTGGGAAGGCTGTCCACAAGTTTTAGCAGTGTGTCTTGCTTTGTGCACTGGTGCTCAGTCATGTTGGAACAGCATGGGGCTATCCCCAAACTGTTACCACAAAATTGTGAGCGTGAAATTGTCCAAAACGTCTTAGTATGCTGACACTCTCATGCCGCGTACACACGATCGGACTTTCCGCCAACAAAACCGTGGATTTTTGTTCGAAGGTTGTTGGCTCAAACTTGTCTTGCATACACACGGTCACACAAATGTTGGCCAACAATTCCGAACGTGAGAATGCGGTGACGTACAACACATACAACGAGCATATAAAAAAGAAGTTGAATAGCCAGTGTGCCACCCTTTGGGCTCCTTCTGCTAATCTCGTGTTTATCTCGTGCTAGTAGAAGTTTGGTGAGAGACGATTTGCGCTTTTCAGCCTTGTGTTTTTCAGTTTGTTTCTGCTTTTCAGTTTGTGATTGTGGGTTCGTATCTGTTCTTCAGTGCGTATTGTCAGTTCATTCCTGTCTTTCAGTGTGTTCTATTTATAGTTCGCTTCTGTTTTTCAGTGCCTTCTTGTCTGCTCATTTCTGATTTTCAGCTCGTTCTTCTCAGGTCCTTTCTGATTTTCAGTGCGTTCTGTCAGTTCGTTCTGAGCAGCCGTTTTCTAGCCATGTTGCAGTTAAGTTCTCTTCGGAGAGCTCATGCTGTTGTTGGGCTTGGTGTTGGAGTTCTTGCTTTGACCCAAGTCCAGTCCATGAACAGGGTGAGGAGGAGTTCATGGACCAAGAATTGGTTACTTAATCGTGACCAATTCTCTCACATGCCTTTGCTGTGGGAGCTCCAGGAGAATAATCCTGACAATTTCAGGAACTATCTCCGGATGACAGACCCCGTTTTTCACC
This sequence comes from Aquarana catesbeiana, assembly GCF_042186555.1. NCBI lineage: Eukaryota > Metazoa > Chordata > Amphibia > Anura > Ranidae > Aquarana > Aquarana catesbeiana. The sequence continues at coordinate 237,749,671 of NC_133327.1, forward strand.
GTCTGTTGGTTTTGCTTACCCCCTATATTACCAAGCAGGACACCTGCCTGTGGCAAGCCATCACTCCCGAGCAAAGGCTCATCGCCACATTGTGGGTACATGGCGACGGGGAGAAGTCTCCAGGATATTGAGTTTACGACTGGGATCTCCCCCCAGGCTCTGGGAATCATTATTCCAGAGACCTGTTCTGCCATTATTCAGGTCCTGCAGAAGGACTATATTAAAGTAAGTTTTATCCTTTAAAGGGGTTGTAAAGGTAAAAATGTTTTCACCTTAATGCATTCTATGCATTAAGGTGAAAAAACTTTTGACAGTACCGCCGCCCCCAGCCCCCCCGTTTTACTTACCTGACGCCTCGAATCTTCGCTCCTCGTCCTCGTCAGCTTCATTGCAGCTCAGCCTGGTCGCTGATTGGCTGCAGTGGATGGATTGAAAGCAGCGCAGCCATTGGCTCGCGCTGCTGTCAATCACATCCGATGACGCGGCGCGCCGGGGGGCGGGGCCGAGTGATACAGCGAGCGGCTATAGCCGCCAGCTGTATCACGGGAGCGCACCCGCAAGCACTCACCACCGTGCGAGGGAGCTCGCATGAAGGTGGTAAATGCTTACGGGGAGGAGCTGAAACAGCCGCCGAGGGACCCCAGAAGACCAGGTTCGGGGCCACTCTGTGCAGAACGAGCTGCACAGTGAAGGTAAGTATAACATGTTTGTTATTTAAAAAAAAAAAAAAAAAAACTTTACAACCCCTTTAACATCACATTCTATCTATTTAATGTTTGCTAATGTATTGTATTTCTTTCATCATTCCATAATTACCATGATTGTAATATGCTGTGAATGTCCTCTTTGTCCTCATGCGTGCTGTAAGCTTTTAATGCTCCTTTTTGTCCTTCATGCATATTTGCCTTTACTAACCTCCCCAGCATGCTATCCTGGGCCCATACACACCTAGCCTAGTCACTTAACAATGTATTTTGTCTGCTCCATTGTAGTGCTTACCCTAAACACCCCCTAAAATGTGTACAAATGTTATTGTTGTCCTTAAATTCATGCAGAGTGCAAGAGGCTTTTTTTGGGGGCCCAAACGCATTTGGAACCCTCCCCTCCAACTGCTAAGTCAATCGATACCAATACTCTATCTGCTGACTTTGCCAAACCCATACACACTATACCTACCTCTTTTGTGGTCGGATTTATGGATGAATTTACCAAAGCATGTAGTGCAAGGGCCTGCTTGAATACTTTCAAATGGTACTATTTAAAGTTTTGTTCTCCTATTATCTTGATAGGTAATTGCATAATGTAAAAATGTGCTTCAATTTGGACAGTGTGTATTCATATTTTTGGATTATGACACTTCTTACCTGTCCAGAGGGCTGCCAATAGTGTAAGTAAGGAGGGGCTGGCTAAAGTAACACACATTATTTATGCATTCAGCTCTCAATGAAGTGGAGATGGTTACCTCTCCAAAACATCCCCCCACCCTAAAATTTTTACAATGGACCATCAGAGGGGGTGAGGAATCTGATAAGTGGACCTTATAATTTTGACTTAAATACTCATTTAAATAAATGTTATACTTATGTTGGCCAAGAATTGTGTCTAATCTGCTTGCAATGTTATGTGCAAAAGTACATTTTTTTTTTCTTGTTTGACTCCACAGTTTCCTTCCAACCCACAGGAATGGCATACTGTGGCCTCCCAATTCACCCAGCAGTGGGACTTTCCCAATTGCGGTGGTGCGATAGATGGGAAACACGTCTGGATCATCCCACCCCCCCAACTGGGGGTCGTACTACTATAACTACAAGGGGTACAGTAGTATCGTGTTGTTGGGGGTGGTGTCGGTGACTTATGAGTTTTTGTATCTGGACGTGGGGAAGAATGGCCGTATGTTGGATGGAAGAGTCATCGCCCAGACTGTATTCTACAGGCATCTCCAGACTGACAGCTTGGGCTTGCCACCTCCAGCAGACAAGGTGGCGAGCCTCCCATTTGTGTTTGTGGCAGATGAGGCATTTGCGCAGGGGGACCATCTGATGTGGCCGTTCCTAATTAGAACCCTCACCCCGGAGCAGAGGGTTTTTAACTACCGGCTGGCCAAAGTCAGAAGAGTGGTGGAAAATGCCTTTGGCATAATGGCCAGACGGTTCCGGCTATTCCTAACATCAATAAATATGGATGAATACAAACTTAACCATATTATTCTTTGCTGCTGCATTTTGCATAATTTTATGAGAAAAAATGCAGCTATCTGGCCTCAGTTGCGACTGAGGCCAGCTCACCAGAATAAATCATGAGGGCTCTTGAAGCTGGCCATCCTGGCTTGCCCCCCCAAAGCGCCCGTGAAGTACGGCAAAGATATCTTGAGTATTTCGTGGGTAGGGGGGCAATTGATATGCCAGATAATCTTTAAAAGCTCTTTAAAATAAATTTGTTGTGAAAAACTGAACTAATATTTCATTTGATTTACTGCTTGTGTTTCTTATGTGTCTCCTAGGGTATCCAATGGCCTTTTATTTTTGGCCATTTTCATCAATAGTGCAAATGTAACTTATTTGATACATGAGGTGACAATCTCTTCTTAAGCTAACTATTATGTTCTGTTGTGCTATGGGTCTGCTACACACACACAATGTTTTTGTTGTTAATGTATGTAATGCATTAATGATAAAAATAATCATCCCTTTAAACTCTATAAATTAATTGCTTGTAGTCCCTAAAATGGTTGATTTGGGCAAATTTCACAGCACAGTGGGGGTTATTTACTAAAGGCAAATCTTGTAGTGCAAAGTGGATTTGCCTTTAGTAAATACCCCCCATTGTCCCTGTAACTACAACAACTTACTAAAAAAAATGGTGTTGAGCATTTAAAGAAGAAGCCACACATTGTTGAGTATAAAACATTTTACTAAAAGCACATTCACATGTGCGTTATAAAAGGGTTTTTAAACAAACCAACATCTTTGGTGTATAACATGTATGTTTGACAGTAGATATAGCCTTTTTTGTGGCTAAACAGACATGTTTAAAAACATAACATCCACATCCCCAACTCAAAATGTGGATTTCCATCATGATCCCATGCCTAAAACATGTGTCTTTTCCCTACATCTATTTTGATAAAGCCACAAAACACACAGTGGGGGTCATTTACTATAGTGCCAAAAAATTATCTTGCAGTGCCAAAAAATAAATAAAATGGGCTGAAGGAGGAGAAAGAGGTGAGGGGTCACCCATACTGCACTGTGGGGGATCCCAGGCCGTTTTTATCAATTAACTTTTATGTGTATTGTCAGGACCGACAATTCATTAATAGCCGGCACTAGCGCTAGCACTTTTAAATGACTTTTTTCTTCCTTTGATGTGTCATTTTGCTGTCCGACTGTTCTAAACACGGGAAACATGCTCCACTTTACAGGCATACTATAGACACCCCCCAGGTATGAAATTTAAAGGAATATTACACTTTTATTGTTTCACTTTAAGCATTATTAAAATCACTGCTCCCGAAAAAACGTCAGTTTTTAAAACTTTTTTGCATTGATACATGTCCCCTGGGGCAGGACCCGGGTCCCCAAACACTTTTTATGACAATAACTTGCATATTAACCTTTAAAATTAGCACTTTTGATTATTCATGTTCGTGTCCCATAGGCTTTAATGGTGTTTGCGTGTTCAAACAAATTTTTTGTCTGTTCGCATGTTCTGCTGCAAACCGAACAGAGGGGGTGTTCAGCCCATTCCTAGTTATCATTGAGAATCATGGGGTACAACTTGTCAAGAAACTTGGAGGTCCAAAGTTGCCCAACTGTGAAACAAATCATATATATTTTAATAGAAAGGAGCTGTAATTTATACTTGCATTTACATCAGTAGAACAAATGCAGGAAGTGATGTGTGCACATGGGCCAGAAGCAAATGTGTAGCAAATGTGTAGGAATGCCAAACAAATCAATGAACCCCACCCACACCAAATCTAACTACCACATCCACCCCACATTGATTAAGCACAAGTATATATCATACCCTTATCCGGAAAATGAGCAGCACCTCCTCTTTGCTAAAGAGGGACCTCGCCATGTCCACCTAGATGGAGATCCTGACCAGCACAGGAACTTCCGGGTGATTACAATGACTTATTTCTGAGTCAGAAGGCGAAACCACACTCTTTTGATCGCTGCTGCGAATATTTGATCGCAATCACAATTAAAATTTTATTATTTTTGTTTATTTGCAGATATGCAAATTTTTATTTCTACTTATGATATTTAAAGGCGTTCGATAAGAAATGGTGTCCCTGGGTTAGCAGCAGGTGAATGACAAAAACAAAAGGCCCAGTTTGAGCCCTGGTTCACACTGACAGAGGGAGGAAATTGTGCAGCTAAAATCACACAATTTCATTCCCGCATGTCAGTCCCGACTGCAGGGGGAATTTCAGAGACATCTGTGTAGGTTTCTGCACTGATATCAATACAAATTGCACCCAAAGTCACACCAATTAAAACGGTGTAATTGCCACTGCTTTGACATGTCAAATCGCACCAATGTGAACTAAAGCTGACACATACAACACTGCCAATCCACCAGCTGAATTCATTACCTGCAATTCTCCACAGCTGTTATATATAAAGATTCCACTTTTATCATTTACTTGCAGGTGTGCAGAAGCCTAGGTTTACATTGGAGCGATTTGTCAAGCGATTTGAGAGATCAAATCGCATGACTATTGGCAGCAATGGCACTGTTCCAATCGATGCGACACCTATTTTGTGTCGCCGCACCAATTTGCTAAAATAGTTCCTGCACTACTTTTTCCGATTTCAGGTGCGACTTCAATAGACATCTGTGTATGAAGCCGCTCGGATGTCTATCAATTAGCACCTGAAATCACGCTGACCTTGCTACTTTGAAATCGTGCTACTTCAAGTGAAGTAGCGCGATTTCAAAGTAGCATCAATGTGAACCAGGGCGAAGAGATTTGTTTTTTGGTGCACAAATACATATTGTAATAAGATATAAGAGATATTGCACTTTCCCAAAACCACCACCCACAAAAACTAAAGAGAAAGAAAAGTGATACTAAGCAGAAGTTCTAACCTCTAAGCCACGGAGCTGCCACATGTGAGAACCTCCTACACATAACTACACATAAATACACATAAATACACATAAAAACACATAAATACTGCATTTCTTTCGACATACAGGTGATGGAATTACATTACTCAAGAATTCTTCTTCTTGATTTATTCTGTGATATTTAGTGTTTTTTTGTGGGTGAGAGTAGAATATTACCCTCAAATTTTTGGGAATTACATTTTGATTTCTGGTGTTGGTACACATTTCACATTTTTTGTGGGCAAATTACGAATTTTTGGAAATAATAAAAAGCACAAAAAATGTAATTCATTTTAAATTTGCAAAAATCAGCAGTGGTATTGTCTGTGGATTGTAAAGACATCTGTGTCAGTTTGGATAAAGATTGTTGTGAGATGGAGAGTAACAAGTGAAAGTGACAGAGAAAAATATATTTTACCAAAACATCAAAACATTTCACATTCTAGTATTCTTAAAAACAAAATATTTAAAGTAGAAGCAACAATGTTGCAAAGGAAAATTTATTTCAGAGAAAGATACATTTCATCTCAACATTAACCACTTGACCACTGGGCACTTAAACCCCCTTAATAACCAGACCAATTTTCAGCTTTCAGTGCTCTATTTTGAATGACAATTACTCAGACATGCAACACTGTACCTATATGAAATTTTTGTCCTTTTTTTCACACAAATAGAGCTTTCTTTTGGTGGTATTTAATCACCGCTGGGTTCTTTATTTTTTGCGCTATAAAAGAAAAAAGACCAAAAATTCTGTAAAAAAAATGCATTTTTCTTTGTTTCTGTTATAAAATTTAGCAAATTAGTAATTTTCCTTCATATATTTTGGCCAAAATGTATACCGCTACATATCGTTGGTAAAACTAAACCCAAATCAGTGTATATTAGTTGGTTTTTGTGAAAGTTATAGAGTCCACAAGCTATGGTGCCAATATCTGAAAATTGATCACACCTGAAGTACTGACGGTTTCTTGAAACCCTAACATGTCAGAAAAGTACAAATACCCCCCAAATGATCCCTTTTTGGAAAGAAGACATTCCAAAGTATTTAGAAAGATGCATGAGTTTTTTTAAGTTGTCATTTTTTCCCTCAATTCTTTGCAAAATCAAGATTTTTAAAAAAAAAAATTTTTCACAAAATTGTCATATTAGCAGGTTATTTCTCACACAGCATATGCATACCACAAATTACACCCCAAAACAGATTCTGCTATTACTCCCGAGTATGGCGATACCACATGTGTGAGACTTTTACACAGCGTGGCCACATACAGAGGCCCAACATGCACGGAGCACCTTCAGGCAATCTGGAGCACCCAGGCCAATTCTGACATTTCTCTCCTACATGTAAAAATCATCATTTATTTGCTAGAAAATTACATAGAACCCAAAAACATATATATGTCACCCTTCAAAATTGCACATGCTCGTAGAATGGTGCCAAACTTCGCTATTTAAAAATCCCCATAGGCGACGCTTTAAAATTTTTTACTGGTTACATGTTTTGAGTTACAGAGGAGGTCTAGGGCCAAAATTATTGCTCTCACTCTACTGATCACAGCGATACCTCACATGTGTGGTTTGAAAACCATTTTCATATGTGGGCTTACGTATGCGTTCGCTTCTGCATGCAAGCACACAGGGACACAGGGAAATTTTTTTTTTTTTTTTAATTGTTCATTTTATTTTATTTATTTTAGTTTGATGCTTTTTTCCAAAAAATACATTTTTTGATCACTTTTATTCCTATTACAAGGAATGTAAATATCCCTTGTAATAGGAATATGGCATGACAGGTCCTCTTTACAGTGAGATATGGGGTCAGTAAGACCCCACATCTCATCTCTAGGCTGGGAAGCCTAAAATAATAAAAAAATAACAATCCTGGCTTTGATCGTAGCGGTGAGTTGGTAGAAGCACCTGAGGGTGGCGGGAGGGGGGACGTCCCCTCTCCACTCCCGTAAGAGCGATCAAGCAGTGGAACAGTCGCTTTGATCATTCTTATGGTGTAGGGAATCGCCAGCTGAAAAAGCTGATACAGCCTGTAGCTGCAGGCATCATTCAGATATTCCTGCACAAAGTCAAGGACGTTGTATGACGGCCGGCGGCGAGAAGTGGTTAAAACACATTTTTTCTAACACAAAGTTGTCCATTTATACAATATTTCTAACACATAGCAAGTACATACCGAAAATGACACCTCAAAATAGATTCTCCTACTCCTCCAGAGTACGGCGATACCACATCTGTGAGACTTCCACAGCCTGGCCACATACAGAGGCCAAGTACAGCTGAGTACAGCTGAGTATGGCTGAGCATGGCCGAGTATGGCTGAGCATGACTGGGTATGGCAGAGTATGGCCGAGCATGGCTGGGTATGGCTGGGTATGGCAGAGTATGGCTGGGTATCACCGAGTATTGCAGAGTATGGCTGGGTATTGCTGGGTATGTCAGAATATGGCTGGGTATTGCTGGGTATGGCAGAGTATGGCTGGGTATCACCGAGTATTGCAGAGTATGGCTGGGTATTGCAGAGTATGGCTGGGTATTGCAGAGTATGGCTGAGTATTGCAGGGTATGGCAGATTATTGCAGAGTGTTGCAGAGTATTGCAGGGTATTGTGGGGTATTGCAGAGTATTGCAGGGTATTGCAGAGTATTGCGGGGTATTGTAGAGTATTGCGGGGTATTGCAGGGTATTGCAGGGTATTGCAGGGTATTGCAGAGTATTGTGGGGTATTGCAGAATATTGCAGGGTATTGCAGGGTCTTGCGGGGTATTGCAGAGTATTGCAGAGTATTGCGGGGTATTGCAGAGTATTTCAGGGTATTAGAGTATGGAGGGATGGCTGAACATGGATGGCTGGATGTGACAGCAATTGTCACAGAGCAGCGCTGTGGGCACTACACATCCAGCCCACAGTGCTGCTGCCATCCGATCCCTCCCCCTCTGTACCGATCGGTACACAGAGGGGAGGGAGGAACCGGTGTCATGACGCCGGTTTGTTTACATGTGATCGCTCCGTCATTTGACGGAGCAATCACATGGTAAACGCCCGCGATCAGGTCTGAGCATGCTCAGTTGTGTTGGCACCTAGTTGTCCAAAACGGGGAATTTTTCACTTCTCAGACTTTTAAAGATATTTCAGTGTAGAAATCACTTTTTTACACAGTTTAAAAGCAGATTATCTTTAAATAATATACCGCATATTTCAGTACCATTTAGGCAATTATATCATGCTCTAAACATTATTTCCATGTGCACTACTCCAGGTTTTAGCAGAGTAAGGGTTTGGGCGCTATTTGCTTTCAGGGAACTATAGTAAATTCGATTTTGGGAGTATTTTCTCACCAGCGCTATAGTGAGTGCCAAGAATTAGCGCTAATTAGCGCCGCAGCTCTATAGTAAATGACCCCCAGTGTGTCAACATGTGCTATTGTAATGGTTAAGAAGTTCAATAGATTTCAAGGTTAGATTTCTGCTGCTGTTTCTAATTATAAAGTGGAGGTATGCGTGCACACTGAAAGCAGTCACTCTGACATGTCTGTTCAGTATGATCACTTCCTTATCTCTGTTTATTGCAGGGCAGTGCTCAAGGTTTTATACACAAAGTACAATAGATTATACATCATTATGATGTAAATGTGGTCAGCAGTCTAAAAGGAGCATCTTATTGGCTGAAATACAGGAAGAATGCAGAAAGTTGATGCTGAGGCTTGGTTGTTGCTGGCTCTCTCGTCACTTCCTCATACCTACAATGCTGGGGAGTGGGTGGTAGTCGCCATCTTCAGTACAAAAGCAGAGCTAATCTATATACTATATAATAAGTAAGGAGTTGCATAAAAAACATATATACACATAAAGAAAATAGACATTTTCTGATTATTATTATCTACATTACATACCTTCACACTATCTGCCATCATGGGATATCAATGTACGCGTTTTGTGGGTTCAACCCCTTCCTCGCAATGAAAGTAGGAGAGAGGAAGGGGTTGCACTCCCGAAACACATCCATTGATCCCCCATAATGTGAGCTAGCACCTGTTGACACACTGGGCCTTATTTCAGAAAGAACGATCCATTTTGCCCTACAAGTGCATTTGCATTGCACTTGTAGTGCAAAGTGGTTTGGCTTTTTTGAAATAAGCCACAGTGTGTCAACATGTGCTAGCTCCCATCATGGGGCATCAATGGATGTGTTTCGTGGGTGTAACCCCTTCCTCTCACCTACTTTAGTTGCGAGGAAGGGGTTGCACCCACAAAACGTGTACATTGATATCCCATGATGGCAGATAGCACATGTTGACACAGTGTGTGCATCTTCAAAATTTGGCTTTGCAATTACTTAATTTTTTTTTTTTATAAAAAGATAAACAATAATAACAAAATTTACATTTTTTGTTGTTTTTAGATTTTGGCTAAAACATCAATGATGTTGGTCAGTCTTTTTTGAACATCATTGATGTTTTGCTTGGCCTTCTCTAAATCCTGATTGCACACCATTATTTCGCTGATGAGGACTTGTGCACTTGCACTGTTGAAGTGAGTTTCTTCTTCCACAACATCCACATCACCTAAAAATAGACATGTGCGATTAGTTTCGTACGAATCGAAAATTCGTATGAATTTCAGTAAATTCGTACATTCGGGAGGATCCGAAATGCGAATTGCTATGCTTACGAATTTCGTACGAAATACGAAATTTCGTTTATGAATTTTGGATCCAAATTCCTAATGAACATTCGTAATTGTTACGAAAAGTTAACGAACCTAAAAGTTAAAAACCCCAGGAAGTCAGCACAGCACAGGGATGGTGGGAGCCCCTCATAATGAGCACAGCACAGGGATGCTGCGAGCCCCTCATAATGATAAATTCATCATAACGAACATTCGTAATTGTTACAAAAAGTTAACAAACCTAACCAAAATTTGTGTTTCGTACGAAATTTCGGACACGAATTACGAAATACGAATTAATTCTAATACGAAACGGAACGGAACGAAACTAAGCGAATTTATTGACGACGCACATGTCTACCCAAAAAAAAAACACACCATGTATTATAAATATGCAGGCATACATCTATTACCTGAAGCTGTGGTCTCAGACACTGACCTATTGTGGTCACCATTTCGACCACTTCCTGAAACTCGGAATCCACATCCTCAGGTTGTGTGCTGAGTTCCCTTTCTTTAGGAGGTGTGGGGTTCCTGGTGTCCTCAGATGTCCCGATTCTTTTCTCCCCTATGCGAATAAAAAAAAGGTATACTTAGCAGACAGATATTTGAGGTGAGAAATAGTAATATGAAACGTTGCTTGGAAGTGTCGTCCAATTGTCTGTTTTGGCAGAGTTCTAAGCTGAAAACCTGATTTTTTCCCTTTCAAAAGCTGGAATACTTACCTGTTTTCTTAAAGTTTCACACATGGAGAGACCCCTAGTATCCACTGGAGCACCTGCGTGGGACACCATAAAAAGGTTGTTCTGGTGTCCCATACTAGTGCTCCTGCATCCAGATGTGTAAACTGCTGCTGAGTGTCCTCTCCTTAATCTGAATCAGCAATTCAGTATAGTTAAAACACATCTAGACAACAATGTAATAAACTTATTTTAATAAAAATAGGCATGAACAGAAGTAGTTAACCCGATTACTGCACATGTACCAGCACGAAAGTACTAACACACGACAAATACTTTTTTGCAGCACTTTCCTGATCTTTCTATACTGATCGTGCTCCCTCAACTTCAGGTCTGACCAGCGTTTCCTCAATTGCTCCTTGGATTGTCGTACCCCAAAATTCCTGGCAGACTTCTCACAACTTTAGTCATGATCTTGGCCTTTCTCACATTTGGGTTTCTGTACGGTCCATACTTCCCATCATAGTCGGCCCTCTTTAAGATGTCAACCATCTCCGCCATCTCTACAAAGGACATATTTGAGGCCTTATATCTCGTCCTGGATGTGGAACTGCCTTGCTCCGGGCTTTCCTCGTCCTCATCATTGCTGCTTTCTGCAGGCACCTGCTGTATCTCCGCCATGTGCTCTCCCACTGCCCCGAAAGAGAAGAGGCGGGGAATACACTAGAAAGAAGGACGGGGCGGAGTTTCACGCATGCGCAGTGTATATAAAGCATAACACGCGGGCGTCGTATGTACGATCTGTGAGTGGAGGACAGAGGATGTGAGTGGAGGATGTAAGTGCCAATCGTTCAAATGAAGGTACAATTGTAACTTGGGGCATCAGTGGTTAGTGGCCTATACTGCTTAAAGATTGAGGCCCATATTGGGACAAGATTAGGAGAGTTTAGCCTGACATTAGGGTTTGTCTTGTGTTGTGTCTTGCAGCTAAAATGGTGGATAAATTCACTGACCTGGATTTCCTGCCCAAATTCCTCGACATGTACAGGGAGCTGCCATGTCTCTGGCAAGTGACACGCAGAGATTACTCCGACAAGCAAAAGAGGAAGGCAGCACTGGAGAAATTGTTGGAATTGGTGAAGTCGGTGTATCCCACGGCAGACATCAACTATCTGAAGGCCAAAATTGGTAGCCTGAGGAGCACTTATAATAGGGAGCAAAAGAAGGTCCAGGATTCCATGAGATCCGGAGCAGCAGCAGACGACGCATATGTCCCCAGGTTGTGGTACTATGACAGACTGCGTTTTTTATATCAGACCAGAGTGAACCCAGTCCATCGCTATCTACACTTCCTTCCACACTTCCTTCCACATCAGCTGAGGCTCCTGAAGTCCATCCTGGACCTTCCACCCAGGAAGAAGATGTGGAGGAGCCCAGCTTGAGCCAGGTATAGCATTGTTGAACATATTTCTTGTCAAAAATTGAAAGATGTTACCTAGATGCTATCACTGATCACTAATTTTGGATTTAACAAAGTACTTTACATATGAATAGACGATAGTAGCCAAAAATGATTGGGACAAGAATGAAAAATGCTGGGGTCAGAATAATAGTCTTTTCTATTTGTTAACATTCAATTTGCAACAGTCATGAGCTCAAAATTGTGTGAGATTGATGACAAAAAAACTAAAACTATGTACTATTTTCATACACAGGAAAGTCTCAGCCAGGAGGAGGCCATGGAAAGCAGCCTGACTGAATCCCAGTTTCCTCCCCTCCGCCTTCCAACCAAAAGGACCAGGAAGGCGAGGAACCTGGAGGAGTCCACGACTGCTATAACCCCAGGCTACTGCGGTACTTACAACGAACCCCTGGTGGCCCCGAGTCATTTGGAGGTGTGACAGCAAGTAAGCTCAAACACATGGAGGAGGGCCAATGCCTGATCTGTGAGGAAAAGATTCTTCTGGCCCTATACAAGGGGACGAGGGGCCAACTCACAAATTAAACCCACCTGTGTGAGTTGGACCATACTCCTCCACCACCTCCAGCAACACCACAGCCACCCAACCCACCACAGCAGCATGGAAGGAAGTTGAGAGTGATGGCCTGGGTTGGTCTGGCAAAAGACGCAGGCTGTTGTAAGACCACAGCCTCGTGACATATATGTCATCCGCTGCTCCCGATCTCTCGGAGTCCTGGACCGTATTGTGCTCCCTAATAAATGGACTCCTCAGGTTACCAATTTTGACATTCAAATAATTGATGACTGCCCTGGGGTACAAAGGCTTCACCAATTTCAACTGTTTCTCCAGCGTTGCCTTACTCTTTATTTTGTTATGGCCCCTATTAAATTCCTAATTTTTGTTTGTACAAATACTTGTGTTTTACTTCAAAAAGGACAATTTGTTTGTGAGTAGGCATGTACATTTCAAAAATACAATGTCAAATTAAAACAAGGGACACCAACTTAGTTGAATCTCTGAGGTTAAAAAATACAAGATAATAACGGTGTTGTGGTAACTTGACACACAAAACGACAAAAAATATTAAGGAGATCACTAGAAAAAAAATAATTCTGGAGATCACGAGGAAAAACAAAAAAAAAAAAAAGGAGATCGCTAGAAAAAAAAAAGATTATTCTGGAGATCACGAGAAAAAACAAAAAAAAATATGGAGATCATTAGAAAGAAAAATAATATAAGATGATTCTGGAGATCACGAGAAAAAAACCCCAAAAAAATAAATATTATTCAGGAGATTACAAGAAATAATAAAAAATCAGTTTGTCAGAACTCTGTGAATATCAGCAGCAAAGCAACTTCATTATTCTAGCATTATAAAGAAAAAGAGAATGCACTGCATTGAGAGATTTCAAAATTTGCCGCGTGACGAATGTGCTATCTGCATTATGAACACTAGTTTTACAAGACTGAGCGCTGCCGGCTCGTACTTGATTCCTAGAATGCGTGATAATTTGTGCGCGGATTTGTGTACACACGATCGCACTTTCTGACAACAAAGTTTTGTTGGCGGAAAATTTGAGAACCTACTATCAAACATTTGTTGGCGGAAAGTCCAACAGCAATTGTTGAATGGAGCGTACACATGGTCGGACTTTCCGACAACAAGCTCACATCTAACATTTCCCGTCGGAAATTCCGATCGTGTGTACGCGGCACAAGAGTTCCCTTCACTGGAAGTAAAGGGCCAAACCCAACTCCTGAAAAACAACCCCACACCAAAATCCCCCCTCCACCAAATGATTTGGACCAGTGCACAAAGCAAGGTCCATAAAAACATGAATGAGTGAGTTTGGGGTGGATTAACTTGACTGGCCTGTACAGAGTCCAGACTTCAACCCAATAGAACACCTTTGGGATGAATTGAGACTGCGAGCCAAGCCTTCTTGTCCAACATCAGTGCCTGGCCTCACAAATGCTTTTCTGGAAGAATGGTCAAACATTTCCATAGACACACTCTTAAACCTTGTGGACAGTCTTCCCAGAAGAGTTGAAGCTGTTATAGCTGCAAAGGGTGGGCCAACTCTATATTGAACCCTACGGACTAAGATTGGGATGCCATTAAAGCTCGTGTGCGTGTAAAGGCAGGCATCCCAATACTTTTGGCAATATAGTGTATCTGGGGACTCCATTTAGAGCAAAAATTTTGCCTGGCATAAACGTTTAAGTACACCACTGGAAAAATACTGTATATCAATTGCTAACATCAATAGTCCCTGTTTTAAACCCTGTTTTAAACCTAGGCTGATGAGGTTTTTCCAGAGTGTGGGGTATACTAGCCTCCAGGTTTAGGACATGCCATCTATTTGTGGGCTTAAAAACACCCTTTTATTCTGCTTTTTAGCTTCATTCAATATTGCACTCTTTTATGTATCTTTCTTTTTTTTTGTACATTTTACAGTTAAAGCAGTAGTAAAGTCCAGTCCTAAAAATAAAAATAAAAAAACTGGTCCCCCTGCAGGTTTAAGCCATAATGTACTAGTATTCACCGCATATTAGCACATTATGGCAGACTTACCTGCAAATGGAGCCCTCCAGCGGAGAGCTGTCATGGCTCCCCTGACTCTCCATCTTCCCATATTCCTTACGGGTTTCGCACCTTTGGCCACTTGAATGACTGCTGTGACGTCACTCCCGATCACGCGCATGGGAGTGACATCGCTGTAGCACACAGAGCCGGCCTTATATGTGATCTGAGTTGCACATGTGCAGCTTAGACCACATTACCCGCTGACAGGCAGGGGGGACACATATGACAAAAGAGACCTCTGTGGTCTCTTCTGTTATAAAAACCCTGCCTGTCAGTGGATTTTAAAAACACAGACTTTACTATCACTTTAAAGGTGGTTTTTGCATATTATACAAAGTTGTAAGCTTTAAAACAGGTCATGGTGTATTTTACATTAAGGTGACATTTATTTCTACTTTCAAGTAGCTTTAGGTCAACTGCAGAAAGCACATTTTGAAGCACACTATACAAAAATGTATCTGTGAAACGTGTTTCAAAGGTACAGATTTTCTATTTGCTTTAATGGTAGTTTCAGGTGTCTTTTGTAGCACCTAAAGCGCAGATTTGTTAACAGATCCTTAATGACCTGTTTCACATCCATTAAAGTATAAGAGCCAGAGAACTGTTTGCTAACAACTAGCCATGAAGACTAATAAATCTGCTTGCCAACAACCAGATACTACAACTGTGAGGTCCACCATCTACTTGGAATTTGAGATCTGCTTGCTTTTTACTATAAAATCATTGAATACAACTGTACAAAAATATCTAATTATTTGTTTATCTTTTTGTGTGCTCGAATCATATTTTTTGCCTTCAGATTCACTATAAATAAGCATTGGCATGTTGGCGTAGTCTTCAGCAACCTGTAAACAGTAGAAAAGGTTTTGGTTGCAACCAGGTCCCTACCACTAGAGGACCCATTGAGCCTTTCAAACCATATCCATTCCAAATTTCCTATCTATTTTCATCACATTCAGCAAATGTGCATAGTTAAATATTTTTTTCTGAAGACACTTGCATGGTAAATAGGGTTGTTGGAAGTTGAGGGTTGGGAGGAATTAGGTGAGGACTGGAGCAAGGGTTATCAGATTGAGGGGTTTTAAGCACAGGAGTTAATAGGCTGGGCATCTTGGCTTAATTGGCAGTTGTAATGCCATGTACACACGGCCGGACTTTCCGACAGAAAAGGGGAGCTTTCCGACCGTGTGTATGCCCCATCGGACTTTTTCTGTGGGCATTTCCGACGGACTCAGATATAGAACATGTTCTTAATCTTTCCGTCGGAAATGCCGACAGAGTTTAGCCCATTCACAAGTCCGCTCGTGTGTACACGGCATAAGGGGTAGGAAGTTAAGTCGTATATGTGTGTAAGGATTTAAAATCTCAGGAGCCCTTGATCACATTTTGTATCAGAGCCCAAATGCACTGAGCTATATCCCTAATATTAAAATAACATGAGAAAGTGATGAGGGTGCTGAGTTAGAAGTTTCATACTGATAGGTACATTAAAAGATGGGTGTAAATGGCCTCATAATAGTTGCAGAAGATAGCAATAAATTATATAAATACCAGTATGAAAAAAGCAATTCTAGCTATAGTGAAACATAGGAAAATATCTTCTAATTAATTCTATTCATAATACACCTCCACAGCGATAAAGCCAAAGAGCCAAAATATGTGCCTCATCTGATGTTTTAACCTAAAACCATCTGTAGACTTTTCCTTGTTTTGTTGCGCAGGAATGAAAGGTGAGAAAACATGACCATTTCTTTTGCCTGACAGCTTAAGGCAATTTACCTCCAAATCTGACACTTTCACCTCCTTCCTGCCCAGGCTATTTTTCTGCTGGCAGCGCTGTCACAGTTTGAATGACAATTACTAAGGCATGCAGCACTGCACCTAAATGAAAAGTTCATCATTGTTTTGAGACAGATGAACAAAAAAACCCCACATTTTTCTGTGTCTGTTTTAAAAATGTATAAACAAATAATCTTAATAGATTTGGATCAAAACCTATTCTGCTACATTTATTTGGTAAGAAAAATACTCAATCCATATATATATATATATATATATATATATATATATATATATATATATATATATATATATATATATATATATATATATATAAACATTTCCAAAATTCAGTTTTATAGAACATTTGTTTAGCTCATTACGTGAACGTAAGGTTAATAATATGACTTAGATTACAAAATCTTCAGTTTTACTCAAATTAGTTGATGCACAAATGAATACACCCCACAACAAAAACTACTACATCTACTATTTTGTATGACCTTCATGACTTGTAAGGACAGCACCAAGTCTTCTAGGCATGGAATAAACAAATTGGTGACCTATTGCAACATTTATCTTTTTTCATTTTTCAAGAATGACCTCTTTTAGAGCCTGGAAGCTGGATGCTGAGTGATGCTCAAGTTGTCTCTTCAGAATTCCCCATAGGTGTTCGATTCGGTTCAAATCAGGAGACATACTTGGCAACTGAATCACTTTTACGCTGTTCTTCTTCAGAAATGCAACAGTGGCCTTAGATGTGTGTTTTGGATCATTGTCATGTTGGAAAAGAGAACGACGACCATGGGCACGGAGTGATGGAAGTATCTTCTCCTTCAATATACTGTAGAGCAGTAAATCTGTGAATTCAAGATACCATGAATGAAATGCAGCTCCCTGACACCGGCAGAACTCATGCAGCCCTACAGAAGGACACTGCCACCACCATGTTCCACGGTATACACCATGCATTTTTCTTTGTACTCCTCACCTTTGCAACGCAATACAGTTTTGAAGCCATCAGTTCCAAAAAACGTTTATCTTGGTCTCATCACTTCAGAGTACAGAGTCCCAGTAGTCTTCTTCTTTTTCAGCATGGGCCCTGGCAAGTTCTAGGGGGCTTTTTTGTGCATGGGCTTTAGGAAAGGCTTCCTTTTGTGGATGACACCGATGCATGCCATTCCTCTGCAGTGTTCACTGTATTGTGTCATGGGAAACAATCACCCCAGTTTGGCTTTCTACTTCTTTACCTAACTGCAGTGAACTTGCATGGCAATTTTCTTCAACCCCTCTCATCAGAAGATGCTCACATTGAAGTGTTAACTTTCGTGGATATCTCTGTGAGATAGTTGCAGTTCAATCTTTGTTACATTTTTTTATCATTTTTGCTACAGTGTTCTGACTGATAAGTAAAGCTTTGCTGATCTTCTTGTAGCATTCACCTTTCTTGTGTAAAGAAATTATTTTCTTTCACAGGCCTTGTGACATTTCTCTTCCATGTGGAGCCATTGCTGACAGCATGAAATGGGAAGTGGTTTTCTTTGTTAAGTAACACCCTTTTTATAGTCCACTGCCTGCTGGATACCTGTTTAACCACTTCCCTACCCGTCCATAGTAATATGACGTCCACAGATGGGATCTCCCATCCTGGGTGGACATCATATGACGGCCTGGGCTTCCCGGCCATCTAGGGGTGCGCGCGCCGCCGCGTTACTCAGGAACCGGTGCGTGTGCCCGGTGGCCACGATGTCTGCCGGGCACCCGCGATTGCCCGTTAACCGGGCCGGACCGTGGATCTGTGTGTGTAAATACACAGATCCACGTCCTGTCAGTTGAGAGGAGACCGATCTGTGTTCCCAGTACAGAGGAACACCGATCGGTCTCCTCCCCTTGTGGTCCCCTCCTGCTACAGTTAGAATCACTCCCCTAGGAAACATTTAACCCCTCGTCTCCCCTAGTGGTTAACCCCTTCCCTACCTGTCACATTTATACAGTAATCAATGCAATTTTATAGCATTGATCGCTGTATAAATGTGAATGGTCCCAAAAACTGTGTCAAAAGTGTCCGATGTGTCCGCCATAATGTCGCAGTCACGAAAAAAAATCGCGATCGCCACTATTACTAGTAAAAAAAATAAATAAATATTTTTTTTTTTAAAAATGCCATAAATCTATCCCGTATTTTGTAGACGCTATAACTTTTGCGCAAACCAATCAATATACGCTTATTGCGATTTTTTTTACCAAAAATATGTAGAAGAATACGTATCGGCCGAAACTGAGGAAAAAATTTGTTTTAAAAAAAAAAATTGGGATATTTATTATAGCAACAAGTAAAAAATATTGTGTTTTTTTCAAGATTGTCGCTCTTCTTTTGTTTATAGCGCAAAAAAAAAAAAACGCAAAGGTGATCAAATACCACCAAAAGAAAGCTCTATTTGTGGGGAAAAAAGGACGTCAACTTTGTTTGGGTGCAATGTCGCAGGACCGCGCAATTGTCGTTTAAATTGCGACAGCGCTGAAAACTAAAAATTGGTCTGGGAAGGAAGGGGGTGAAAATGCCCTGTATTGAACCGGTTAATGAATAATTAGATTCACCTGTAGTTGAATTCCTGTTAATTAGGATTTTTTTGTCTAAAATTTAGCTTTGCTTCTAAGAATTTCATTGGGGTGTATTCATTTTTGCAACATGGTCTTGAATGAATTTGTTATTAAAAATACTTTTTTGTGTGTGCAAATTAACAAATCTTGGTTGCAATCAATGGCCCGCATTTGTGGGAGTATTTTGTAGTATAGTGTCGCATAGAAAATGTTGATTCTGAAAGGAAAGTAAAGGTTCTCTGACAAATCTGTTGGGGGTGTACTCATTTATGCTGATACAGTGGGGACGGAAAGTATTTAGACCCGCTTAAATTTTTCACTCTTTGTTGCAGCCATTTGCTAAAATCATTTACCGTATATACTCGAGTATAAGTCGTTCCGAGTATAAGTCGAGGCCCTAATTTACCACAAAAAAATGGGAAAAACTTATTGATCCGAGTATAAGACGAGGGTGAGAAATGCAGCAGCTACTGCAAGTGGAAAAAGAGGGTCAACAATGCCCATCTGCAGCTGTATACCTCCCTGTGTCCTGTGCATGTATCATGTGTCCTATCCATATGTGTCATGTGTCCTGTGTATATGTGCATGTGTCATGTGTATATGTACTTGTGTCATGTACCTGTGTATATGTGCATGTGTATATGTACCTGTGTATGTGTATATGTACCTGTGTGCATGTGTCTGTGTGTGTGTGTGCATCCTACCTGCGTCCTGTGCATCCTCCGTGCGCCGCTCTGCACCGATCAGCATGTAGTATTCAGCGGCCATTCACTGTTCAAAAGCCACGCCTCCTCCTCGTCCAAAAAACTCCATTTCCCAGCAGTCAGCAGTCAGCCTATCACGGACATTCTCTCATCCTCATACCACGGACGAGGATGAGAGAATGTCTGTGATAGGCTGTACACTGACTGCCTATCACAGACGAGGAGGCGCGGCTTTTGAACAGTGAGAGCCGCTGCCGAGTCTATGCAGCACACGCTGGCCACCGTCTGCCTGCATGACACGCTGATCATGTAGGCAGACGGCGGTGACCCGTGTATAAGTCGAAGGGGGCACTTTCAGCCCCAAAAAAGGGGCTGAAAAATTCGACTTATACACGAGTGTATACGGTAAGTTCATTCTTTTCCTCATTAATGTACACACAGAACCCCATATTGACAGAAAAACACAGAATTGTTGACATTTTTGCAGATTTATTAAAAAAGAAAAACTGAAATATCACATGGTCCTAAGTATTCAGACCCTTTGGTGTGACACTCATATATTTAACTCAGGTGCTGTCCATTTCTTCTGATCATCCTTGAGATGGTTCTACACCTTCATTTGAGTCCAGCTGTGTTTGAGTATACTGATTGGACTTGATTAGGAAAGCCACACACCTGTCTATATAAGACCTTACAGCTCACAGTGCATGTCAGAGCAAATGAGAATCATGAGGTCAAAGGAACTGCCTGAAGAGCTCAGAGACAGAATTGTAGCAAGGCACAGATCTAGCCAAGGTTACAAAAAAGGGTCCTAGGAGCACAGTGGTCTCCATAATCCTTAAATGGAAGACATTTGGGATGACCAGAACCCTTCCTAGAGCTGGCCTTCCAGCTAAACTGAGCTATCGGGGGGAGAAGGGCCTTGGTGAGAGAGGTAAAGAAGAACCCAAATATCACTGTGGCTGAGCTCCAGAGATGCAGTCAGGAGATGGGAGAAAGTTGTAGAAAGTCAACCAACACTGCAGCCCTCCACCAGTTGGGGCTTTATGGCAAAGTGGCCCGACGGAAGCCTCTCCTTAGTGCAAGACACATGAAGGCCCGCATGGAGTTTGCTAAAAAACACCTGAAGGACTCCAAGATGATGAGAAATAAGATTCTCTGGTCTGATGAGACCAAGATAGAACTTTTTGGCCTTAATTCTAAGCGGTATGTGTGGAGAAAACCAGGCACTGCTCATCACCTGTCCAATACAGTCCCAACAGTGAAGCATGGTGGTGGCAGCATCATGCTGTGGGGGTGTTTTTCAGCTGCAGGGACAGGACGACTGGATTAGTATCAATCGAGGGAAAGATGAATGCGGCCAAGTACAGGGATATCCTGGACGAAAACCTTCTCCAGAGTGCTCAGGACCTCAGACTAGGCCGAAGGTTTACCTTCCAACAAGACAAGGACCCTAAGCACACAGCTAAAATAACGAAGGAGTGGCTTCACAACAACTCCGTGACTGTTCTTGAATGCCCCAGCCAGAGCCCTGACTTAAACCCAATTGAGCATCTCTGGAGAGACCTAAAAATGGCTGTCCACCAACGTTTACCATCCAACCTGACAGAACTGCAGAGGATCCCCAAATCCAGGTGGGAAAAACTTGTTGCATCTTTCCCAAATAGACTCATGGCTGTATTAGATCAAAAGGGTGCTTCTACTAAATACAGAGCAAAGTGTCTGAATACTTGTGATATTTAAGTTTTTATTTTTTAATAAATCTGCAAAAATGTCAACAATTCTGTGTTTTTCTGTCAATATGGGGTGCTGTGTGTACATTAATGAGGGAAAAAAAATGATAATCACAACATAAACTAGTCAAATTACCCTGATCAAAAGTTGACATACCCCAGTTCTTAATACCATGTATTACCCCTTTTAACATCAATACCAACTTGAGGTCTTTTGTGGTATTTGTGGATGAGGCTCTTTATCTTCTCAGATAGTAAAGCTGCCCATTCCTTTTGGCAAAAAGCCTCCAGTTCCTGTAAATTATTGGGCTGTCTTGCATGAACTGCACGTTTGAGATCTCCCCAGAGTTGCTCAATGATATTGAGGTCAGGAGACTGAGATGGCCACTCCAGAACCTTCACTTTATTCTGCTGTATCTAATGACAGGTCGACTTGGCCTTATGTTTTGGATCATTGTCATGTTGGAATGTCCAAGTTTGTCCCATGCGCAGCTTTCTGACTGATGAATGCAAATGTTCCTCCAGTATTTTTTGATAACATACTGCATTCATCTTGCCATCAATTTTGACCAAATTTCCTGTGCCTTTGTAGCTCACACATCTCCAAAACATCAGCAGTCCACCTCTGTGTTTCACAGTAGGAATGGTGTACCTTTCATCATAGGCCTTGTTCACTTTGGCTTTCTTCTGGAGACTCGACCATGCATCCCATCTTTATTCAAGTCCCTCCTTATTGTGCATCTTGAAACAGCCACACCACATGTTTTCAGAGATTCCTGTATTTCATCTGAAGTTATTTGTAGGTTTTTCTTTGCACCCCAAACAGTTTTCCTGGCAGTTGTGGCTGAAATTTCAAATGGTCTACCTGGCCGTGGTTTGGTTTCAACAGAACCCACCATTTTCCACTTCTTGATTAGAGTTTGAACACTGCTGATTGGCATTCTCAATTCCTTGGATATCTTTGTATATCCCTTTTCTGTTTTATACAGTTTAACTTCCTTTTCTCGCAGATCCTTTGATAATTCTTTTGCTTTCCCCATGACTCAGAATCCAGAACCGTCAGTGCAGCACTGGATGAACGATGCAAGGGTCTGTCAGGAGTCCCGAAACTCATTGACCTTTTATACACACACACTAATAACAAGCAAACAGATCACAGGTAAGGATGGTTACCTTTAATAACCATTCAAACCCCTTTGTGTGAATTTGTGTGCATGTTATCAGGCCAAAATCACCAGGGTATGTCAACTTATGATCAGGGTCATTTGGGTAGTTTCTGTTGTGATTATGATTTAAAAAGCGTAAACACAGTTGATTGATAATAAATGGCTTCGGCCAAACACTAACCATAAGTGAAATTTTGTGTATTTATATATATATATATTTCGTCTGGGTGAAAGTTGTATAGTCTACAAACTATTTGAAAATTGATCAGTCCTGATGTATTGACTGATCTATTGATCTCATTTCTTGAGGCTCTAAAATACCGGAACAGTACTGTCAGGGCTGGGTTCTGCCCATCCTTCTCAAAGCTGGCCACTCAGCTGTCGGCTAATTGCCAGCTCCTTTTTCTCCACAGTAACTCACCTGTTGATGATATCCTGCTCGTCAGTCCTGCCTACTTAAGTCGTCCAGCCCAGAGGATCTCTGCCTTCGCCTTGGTCACATCTCTAGAGACGCTCTCCTGTGTTCCTGTTAAAGACTTACTTGGCTGACATTCCTTCTGGTTCCAGATACTGCTTGCTGTTATACTACACTCATCTCTGGCTCCCTGACGTTTTGGCTTGTCTGACTATCCATTCCGGTTCCTGAACTGACTACGTTTACTCTGTTTACCTTTGTATTATTATTATTATTAAAAAAAAATAAGTGTGATTTAACTGTACTTCTGTCTCAGTCTGATTCATGGTTTCTGACAAGTACCTCTTACCAAGGTATTTAGTTAGAGGCATGGTGTGTTTTTTTGTAAATTTTCTGGAAGTATGGCAATACCAAATGTGTGTGAGTTTTTCATAGGCTAGCTGCATAGAGGGGCCAGGCAAATCGCTGTGGGAGTACGTTGGTTCCTTTAAGAGCCATAGCAGGCGCACGCCCGCTGCACGGCGGGGGCCTGATGTGCATGGCCAACGGCCGCGATGTCCGCTGGCCTCCTGCGATCATGGGAAAGAGAGCCAGAATGGGGAACAGCGATCTCTCTCCTCCTCCAGTCAGTCCCACCCCCCCAGTTAGAAACACCTCCCAGGGAATACATTTAACCCCTTGCTCGCCCCCTAGTGTTAACCCCTTCCCTGCAAGTGACATTTACACAGTAATCAGTGGAGAAAAGTGTCAGAAACTGCGTTAAGACAAATATAATAAATTAGATTTGAGAGGAGTTATATCCAAAAATGTAACCCCTCAGAAGCTGCAATTCTCATGTAAACATTATTACAAGAAGGAAAATCTGGAAAAGTAGAATCGTGCTAACGGCTATTGACCAAAAATTCAAAAGTCTGACAGCAAAATGAAATTTCAAAGGAAAAAAATTAATTTAAAACTACTCGCGGCTATTAATGAATTGCTTGTCTGACAATACACATAAAAGTTCATTGATAAAAACGGCATGGGAATTCCCCACAGGGGAACCCCGAACCAAAATTAAAAAATAAAATGACGTGGGGGGTCCCCCTAAATTCCATACCAGGCCATCCAGGTCTGGTATGGATTTTAAGGTGAACCCCGTGCCAAAATTAAAAAACAAAATGGCATGGGGTCCCCCCAAAAATCCATACCAGTCCCTTATCCGAGCACGCAACCTGGCAGGCCGCAGGAAAAGGGGGGGACGAGAGAGCACCCCCTCCTGAACCGTACCAGGCCACATGCCCTCAACATTTGGAGGGTGCTTTGGGTTAGCCCCCCAAAACACCTTGTCCCCATGTTGATGGGGACAAGGGCCTCATCCCCACAACCCTTGCCCGGTGGTTGTGGGGGTCTGCGGGTGGATGGCTTATCGGAATCTGGAAGCCCCCCTCTTTTCCTGCGGCCTGCCAAGTTGCATGCTCGGATAAGGGTCTGGTATGGATTTTTGGGGGGACCCCACGCCATTTTTTTTAACATTTTGGCCGGGGTTCCCCTTAATATCAATGAACTTTTATGTGTATTGTCGGACCGGCAATTCATTAAAAGCCGCGAGTAGTTTTAAATGACTTTTTTTCCTTTGAAATGTCATTTTGCTGTCAGACTGTTCTAAACACAGGAAACATGCGCCCCTTTACAGGCATACTATAGACACCCCCCAGGTACGAAATTTAAAGGGATATTACACTTTTATTGTTTCACTTTAAGCATTATTAAAATCACTGCTCCCGAAAAAACAGCCGTTTTTAAAACTTTTTTTGCATTGATCCATGTCCCCTGGGGCAGGACCCGGGTCCCCAAACACTTTTTATGACAATAACTTGCATATAAGCCTTTAAAATTAGCACTTTTGATTATTCATGTTCGTGTCCCATAGACTTTAATGGTGTTCGCGTGTTCAAACAAATTTTTTGCCTGTTCACAAGTTCTGGTGCAAACCGAACAGGGGGGTGCTCGGCTTATCCCTAGTGAGGGTGTCAGAAACATCATCTGCCCCACACCTGACAGCCACAGGTCTTTGAAATGAGGTATAACCTGGACTCAGAGAATCTGAGAAATCTTTTTCTGCATAACACATCAGCATAGACGCTTTTCGTGATTGACCCATTATCAGTCCGATAACCTGATGCCATTCCAGTTGCAAAGGTCCTATGGTAACCAACGAACCACTGTTTAAACATCCTTATTAACCAACTATATGTGAGTGTTAAAATACTATACCAAAATTTGATAACTGTCTTTGAGCTTTATGCCTTGGATTTCCTTGATACTTATTTTCTGTACATTTAACTTCATTTTAGATAGGATTCTGTTAAATCTTCACACCCCTGAAGAAGAATTTGACACATATATGGAAACGCGTTGGGTGTAAAGGGAATTTATTATCTATTTTCTTAAGTATTATACATGTGAAAAATGAACAATCAATGCCTTGCTATAATTGTTTTTAAGGTTTTTCAATAAAATTTACATTTTTATAGACTTTTTTGTATATCGTTTTACTATGTTGAGTGCCTAAAAAGTCCATTTTGGGGAACCCTTTTGCTTGCTTTTGGATTAATTATCGGATGTGGCACTCCCCTTTTACTGCATGGTCTGCCTGTCTACCTTTTCTAGACTCAGAGAATGTGAGTTAAATGATGCTGGCCATCAAACTCAAGACATCTAGTGTCAGAAAAAAGTACGGCAAGGGAAATCTCTGTATCACAGGCACCGTGGGATCTCCATGATGATCTGATTGGTTAGGAGGGGACTGTCCTGCATCTGTGACTGTGCTTGACGTTCTTGGAGCCATACAGTGTTTCCTCATAGGCATTCCCTGATCCTCTGTTATGGGGGGTCATGGAACTCTGGTGATTCATTTCTGCTGATTTGGTGGTGGATTCAACACAATTCTCAATCAACGCTTTTGAGGAAGCCTTGCCTGCATTATATGGGCTTTTTATTTTATTTTTTGCACGGGTGGTCTTTTGCTCTTTTCTCATGATTCTATTTTTTATATATATTCGTTCACCAGATTGTTTTTCTCACAGTCACTATCTGAATGTATTATGGACACATAATTTATATATGTTTATATTGATGTATATTATTTTTCCAATTTATTAACCACGGATTCATCAATGTTTGGTTTAATCATTAATGTGCATATGGACATTTTTTTGGGGGAATAGTTTCGACTTCAGTGAATCTTTATGATTTTCACTATTAGATGCACTTATGAGATCAGTTTTTGATTTTTGGTCAATAGTTTAAGATTAGCGCGATTCTACTGTTCCACACAGTAATCAGTGCATTTTTATAGCACTGATCACTCTATAAATGTCAATGGACCGAAAAAAGTGTCAAGAGTCCACCGCAATGTCGCAGTCCCACTAAAAATCACAGATCAACACCATTACTGGTAAAAAAAATTAAAATGCCATTAACCTATCCCCTATTTTGTAGACACTATAACTTTTGGGCAAACCAATCAATATACGCTTATTGCGATATTTTACCAGAAATATGTAGAAGAATACTTATTGGCCTAAACTGATGAAGACGTTTTTTTAATTTATTTTTTAGGATATTTATTATAGCAAAAATTGTCAATCTTTTTTTATAGCGCAAAAAATAAAAACCGCACAGGTGATCAAATACCACCAAAAGAAAGCTCTATTTGTGGGAAAAAAAGGACATCAATTTTGTTTGGGTATATCGTCGCAATTGTCAGTTAACACGATGCAGTGCCATATCGCAAAAAATGGCCTGGCCAGTAAGAGAGAAAATCTTCCGTGGCTGAAGTGGTTAATAAGATATTTCTAACACATTTTACATTTTAGGCATACTTAGATTTACACCCCCAAACACATTCTGCTACACAGCTTAGCCACATAGAGAGGCCCAAAATCCTAAGAGCACCTTCAGGCATTCTAGGTGCATGAATTTTGCATCTAATCTTGGACTACCTATCACATTTTTTGGAAGTGCTGGAGCACCAGAACAGTGGAAACACCCACAAAATGACAACATTTTGGAAAGTAAACCCTTGAAGGGTTAACCCTATAAGGAATTTTCTAAGAGGCATGGTAAGTCTTTTAAAGACTTAAAGGGGTTGTAAACCCTTGTGTTTTTTTCATCTTAAGGCATTCTATGCCTTAAGATGAAAAAACTTCTGGCAGTGACCGGCCCCCCAGCCCCCCCCGTTTTACTTACCTGAGCCCTGGCTCAGCATGCAGGTCAGGTGCATGCTTTGGCCAGTCATCAGATGTCAATGTACTGTGATCTTGCAGTGCATTATGGGGCATTCCGCGGTGCTCGAATTTGGCGAACGGGTGAACATCCGATGTTCGAGTCGAACTTACGTTCGACTCGAACATCGGGCTCATCTCTACTGCATGCTTTGGCCAATCACAGCACACTCTGCTTCGAGAGATAATTGGCCAAAGGCAATCACGCTCCACACTATATAAGGCTGCTTACATGGTGGCCGTATATAGTGCTATAATAACGTGGAGGAGATTTAGAGAACGTTAGCTAGAGGCAGGTTAGTAGCATGGAGGCAGTTTAGTATATATATATATATATATATATATATATATATATATATAATATATACACAGTGTAGTCAGTGTAGTGTAGACTATATATACAGTGCAGGCAGTGTATTTTTATATATATATATATATGTATATATATATATATATATATATATACAGTGTAGTATATACAGTATCTCCCAAAAGTGAGTACAAATGTTATTATATCCTTTCATGTGACAACACTGAAGAAATTACACTTTGCTACAATGTAAAGTAGTGAGTGTACAGCTTGTATAAGTGTAAATTTGCTGTCCCCTCGAAATAGCTCAACCCACAGCCAATATTGTCTAAACCGCTGGCAACAAAAGTGAGTACACCCCTATCTAAAAATGTCCAAATTGGGCCCAAAGTGTAAATATTTTGTGTGGCCACCATTATCTTCCAGCACTGCCTTAACCCTCTTGGGCATGGACTTCACCAGAGCTTCACAGACTCTGCCACTGGACTCCTCTTCCACTACTCCATGATGACATCACGGAGCTGGTGGATGTTAGAGACCTTGCGCTCCTCCACCTTCCATTTGAGGATGCCCCACAGATGCTCAATAGGGTTTAGGTCTGAAGACATGCTTGGCCAGTCCATCACCTTTACCCTCAGCTTCTTTAGCAAGGCAGTGGTCATCTTGGAGGTGTGTTTGGGGTCGTCGTCATGTTGGAATAATGCCCTGTGGCCCAGTCTCTGAAGGGAGGGGATCATGCTCTGCTTCAGTATGTCACAGTACATGTTTATGTAGAGCAACAATTCTTTTTTTTAGATCCTCAGTGAGTTCGTTGCCATGAGGTGCCATGTTGAACTTCCAGTGACCAGTATGAAAGAGTGAGAGCAATAACACCAAATTTAACACACCTGCTCCCCATTCACACCTGAGACCTTGTAACACTAACGAGTCACATGACATCGGGGAGGGAAAATGGCTAATTGGGCCCAATTTGGACATTTTCACTTAGGGTGTACTCACTTTTGTTGCCAGCAGTTTAGACATTAATGGCTGTGTGTTGAGTTACTTTGAGGGGACAGCAAAGCTGTACTCTCACTACTTTACATTGTAGCAAAGTGTCATTTCTTCAGTGTTGTCACATGAAAAGATAAAAAGATATAATAAAATATTTACAAAAATGTCAGGTAGTCTAGTATATATATATATATATATATATATATATATATATATATATATATATATATACATATATACAGTACAGTCAGTGTACAGTATATACATATACCTTCAGGCCTGGTATTTTCATATTTTAGAATTTTTTATATTTTAAGGGGAACGCCACTCCAATTTAAAAAAAAAAAGAGTGGGGTCCCCCCAAAATCCACACCAGGCCCTTTTGGTCTGGCATAGAGTTTCAGGGGAACTCCACGACATTTTTTTTTCTAATTGGTGTGGGGTCCCCCCAAAATCCATACCAGACCCTTATCTGAGCAAGCAGCCTGGCAGGCCAGGAAAGGGGAGGGAGGAGCGAGCGCCCCCCCCCCTTCTGAACCATACTAGGCCGCTTGCCCTCAACATGGGGAGGGTGTTCATGGGACAAGGGCCTCATCCCCACAACCCTGGCCAGGTAGTTGGGGTCTGCGGGTGAGGGGCTTATCAGAATCTGGAATCCCCCTTTAACAAGGATGCCCCCAGATCCCGACCCCCATATGAATGGGTATGGGATTCACCAAAAAAGTGTCAAAAAGTAAAAACCACAAAAGACAGTTTTTGACAATTCCTTTATTAAAAAAAACAAAAAAAAGTGTGCCGCAATGTCCATCCATCTTCAATCACGCCGCCCGATGGCTCTGCCTCAATGGGAGGCACCCCATTGACTGCTGTCTATTGGCTGTGACAGCTGTTATATAGGCAAGGGCGGGGCCACCCAGTGATGTAACCAAGTGACCCCATCCTTCTGACATCACGTGCCGTCAGAGGAGGCGGGGTAATTCGGTTATGTCAGAGTGTGGTCCCGCCTCTGACTATATAAGAGCTGTCAAAGGGAAAAGACAGCAGTTGCCGGGAGGCCTCCTATGGAGGCGGAGTATTTTCATTTTTCTTTTCTATTTTTCAGGTCCGCGCACATTGTGGGACCCTTTTTTTCTTCTTTTTTAATAAAGGACTTGTCAAAAACTGTCTTTTGTGTTTTTTACATTTTGACACTTTTTTTGGTGAATTGGTAGGGGTACAATTCACCCATTCACATAGGGGGGGCTGGGATCTGGGGGCCCCCTTTGTTAAAGGGGCTTCCAGATTCCAATAAGCCCCCTGCCCGAAGACCTCCACAACCACTGGGCCAGGGTTGTGGGGATGAGGTATAAACAGAAATGTCAGTGCTACTACCCATACACCACGTACATAGCAGAGGTCCCAGGTGCTCATCCAACAGACGCTGGCTGAGGAGAGTAATGTAGAAAAAATGGTCTGCACTCCAGTTGTTGCTCTTAAAATTTCTTCATTTTATTGAATAGCCACAGTGAACAAACGCAGATTAAGTCAGTTGACACGCTGCAGCCTATAAGGCCTTAGTCATAACTATGTGGGGACCTGACCCTTGTCCCCATCAACATGCAGCAGAGGGCTGTCAACAAGTACCTGTGCCAGTATGGCACAACGACAAGCTCAGGCCGCCTCAGCTTTTTTTCCCCACGCTAATGGCTGATCATTAAGGATGCATGCACTGTATTGTCAGCCTTTGAGGAGGCCACAAGGATGGTGAGCAGTGACAGTGTATGCATCAGTGACACAATCCCTGTTATGTTCCTGCGTGGCATTATGGACAGGGCACTGGAGGCAGAGCAGAGGAGGACTTCCTTTCCTCTCAAGGCCCACTTTATCCAGAAACCATCATTCCTATGTCACAAAACACACAGGAGGAGAGAGGGGAGGAGGATGAGTAGGAGGATTCTGGCACTTTCATAGGCTTCGAAGAAGAGGAAGACATGCGTCAATCTGTAAGCGATGGCTTTCCAACCCCAGGACCCTTGAGAGTAGTACATGGCTGGGAGGAGGAAGTTCCAGATGCTGTCATCCTGAGTGACCTCGAGGAGTCTGCTTCTTAAGCCTCAACAAATTTGAGGCGCATGGGCAACCTAATGCTTCAAACCTTGTGAAAGAACCCAAGAATACGTGGCATAAAGGAGAAGGCTGATTACTGGTTGGCAACCCTCCTTGACCACCGTTATAAGGGGAAGGTCTAAGAACTCATCTCAACCTCACAGAGAGTGCAGAAGATAAAATCTCTTGAGGACATGTTAAAGAGGATTTTACTGAACATTTTTCCTGACTCCTGTAGGTTACAGTGGGTTACGTCGTTTTGAGTCTTATGTTGGTTGAGAGAGGAGCATTGGAGAAGGCGTCTGCCTGAGTGAGGCATTTCGGAATTTTTTTAGTTTTTTCAGTCCAGGGTTGTCAGCTTGCACATCCCATTGGCAGCGTCTGCATCACATGGTGGACAATTACCTCGGGGCCAGAACAGAGATGGAGAGCTCTCCAGCTGATGATCCACTGACTTACTAGGTCATGTGAATAGACCACTGGCCAGAACTTGCCCAGTATGCTATTGAGTTGTTGGGCTGTGCTGCATCCAGCATGCTTTCAGAACAGGCATTCGGTGCTGCAGGAGGTTTCGTTACTGATCATTAGGGATGAGCCGAACACCCCCCGGTTCAGTTCGCACCAGAATCTGTGAACGGACCGAAAGTTCACACGAACTTTAGAACCCCATTAAAGTCTATGGGACTCGAATGTTCGAAATCAAAAGTGCTAATTTTAAAGGCTAATATGCAAGTTATTGTCCTAAAAAGGGTTTGGGGACCTGGGTCCTGCCCTAGGGGACATGTATCAATGCAAAAAAGTTTTAAAAACGGACGTTTTTTCGGGAGCAGTGATTTTAATGATGCTTAAAGTGCAAAAAAAAGTGAAATATTCCTTTAAATATCCTACCTGGGGGGTGTCTATAGTGTTTGCCGTGCTTAGAACAGTCTCTGCACAAAATGACATTTGTAAAGGAATAAAAGTCATTTAAAACTGCTTGCGGCTTTAATATAATGTCGGGTCCCGGCAATATGGATGAAAATCAGTGAGATGACCGGCATGGGTACCCCCCCCCAGTCCATTACCAGGCACTTTGGGTCTTGTATGGATATTAAGGGGAACCCCGCACACAAATTAAAAAAAGGAAAGGCGCGGGGCTCCTAGGCCCTATATATACTCTGAAC
This sequence comes from Aquarana catesbeiana, assembly GCF_042186555.1. Lineage (NCBI taxonomy): Eukaryota > Metazoa > Chordata > Amphibia > Anura > Ranidae > Aquarana > Aquarana catesbeiana. The sequence continues at coordinate 237,781,418 of NC_133327.1, forward strand.
AGCAGTATACAGGCGGTGCAAACAAGACAGGGACTGTAGGTTTGTTGTTAAGTAGAAACTGTTTGTAATTTTGAACTGGTACATTTTTAAAATGTAGTAGTGTTTTTGTCTGTCCCAATGACAAATGTTTTTTGAAAATTTGGGGTTTTTAGTGAAACAAAGATTGGTGATAAAGCATTAGTGAAGCGGAGACACGTTTTTCCCATATTAACTCTTACAGGAGAAAATTTCCCTTCCTAGGGGTAGATTTCATCTCACTTCCTGTTGTCTCCTTCCATTTGCAAGTAGGAGTCATTTGTAAGTTGGATGTTTGAAAGTAGGGGCCTGCCCTATATACTCTGCAGAAATTGGGGCCTTAGGTGTTGGTGTTGCCACAACACTGTAAGCCCTCACAGTTACTCTTGGTGGGCACAGGAACGGGCCCTGCTGTGAAATATTAGATCAAGACTGCTGGAGCTGAGGGACTCTCCTAGCTGCCGGGGGAAGAACTCCTCCAGTGAGAGTGGGGGGGCTGCAAAGGGAAAGGAAAGACAGATTCTGGTGGTAGGGGACTCAATTCTTAGAAGGACAGAGAGGGCAATCTGTAACCAAGACCTGAAGCGCCGAACAGTATGTTGTCTACCGGGCGCTCGGGTTCGGCACATCACGGATCTTGTGGACAGATTACTGGGAGGGGCTGGGGAAGACCCAGCTGTCATGGTGTACGTTGGCACCAATGACAAAGTCAGAGGCAGATGGAGTGTCCTAAAGAACGATTTTAGGGACTTAGGAGCTAAATTGAGGAAAAGGACCTCCAAGGTAGTATTCTCAGGAATATTACCGGTACATCGAGCCACACCAGAAAGGAAGAGGGAGATTAGGGAAGTAAACAAGTGGCTGAAGAGCTGGTGTAGTAAGGAGGGGTTTGGGTTCCTGGAGGACTGGGCCGACTTCTCAGTCGGTAACCAGTACTATAGAAGGGACGGACTGCACCTAAATGAGGAGGGTGTAGATCTGCTGGGAATGAAGATGGCCAAAAAGTTAGAGGGGTTTTTAAACTAGGCGATGGGGGGGAGGGTCCAGAGGCAGAGATAGCCAGCGCGGAAGATATTCCAGAGGGTAGTATTGGGGGCATTAGTGGCAGGTTAACCAAAGCACAAAAACACAAGGTGAGTATAGTAGCAAGTCCTAGTTGCAATCTTGAAACACCCAATACGAGGACATTATGCGACCGGTCTAAACTATGTGGCATGTTCACCAATGCCAGGAGCATGGCAGACAAGATGGGTGAACTAGAGATACTGTTGTACGAGGAGGATTTGGATTTTGTGGGAATTTCAGAGACCTGGTTCAACAGCTCTCATGATTGGCTGGCAAACATTCAAGGGTATACCCTTTACCGCAAGGATAGGGAGGGTAAAAAAGGGGGAGGGGTATGCCTATATATCAAGAATAATGTACAAGTGAATGTGAGAGATGACATCACTAAGGGAGCTAGGGAGGAGGTGGAATCCTTATGGGTAGAGCTCCAAAGGGATGAAGCTAAGGGGAAAATAATACTGGGAGTATGCTATAGGCCCCCTAACCTGAGGGAGGAAGTGGAGACGGATCTCCTATCACAAATTGGATTAGCAGCAAGGATGGGAAGTGTTATCATAATGGGGGATTTTAATTATCCAGACATAGACTGAGTGGAGGGAACCGCGCATTCATTTAAGGCTCGCCAATTCCTTAATGTCTTGCAGGACAATTTTATGGGTCAGATGGTAGACGCACCAACTAGAAATAAAACATTACTGGATCTACTGATTACCAACAATAAAGACCTAATCATGGATGTGGAAATACGGGGCAATTTAGGTAACAGCGATCACAGGTCAATTAGTTTCAGTATAAATCACACAAATAGGAAACATAAAGGGAATACAAAGACACTGAATTTCAAAAGAGCCAACTTCCCTAAACTACAAACCTTGCTAAAAGGCATAAACTGGGATAAAATATTAGGAACAAAGAATACGGAGGAGAGATGGGTTTGCTTTAAGAGCATATTAAATAAGGGCATTAGCCAATGTATCCCATTGGGTAATAAATTTAAAAGAGCGAACAAAAGTCCTGGATGGCTTAACTCCAATGTAAAAATGCATATAAAAGCAAAGCAGAAGGCCTTCAAAAAATACAAGGTTGAGGGATCATCCTCAGCATTCAGACTTTATAAAGAATGCAACAGGAAATGTAAGGGTGCAATTAGGACGACTAAGATAGAACATGAAAGACACATAGCGGAGGAGAGCAAAAAAAATCCCAAGAAATTCTTTAAGTATGTAAACAGTAAAAAAGGGAGGACAGACCATATTGGCCCCATAAAGAATGAGGAAGGACATCTGGTTACAAAGGATGGGGAGATGGCAAAGGTATTGAATTTATTCTTCTCCTCAGTCTTCACGAGTGAATCAGGGGGCTTCAGTAACCAAAACTGCAGTGTTTATCCTCATGACACAACACAGGAAGCACCTCCATGGTTAACAGAGGACGGAATTAAAATTAGACTTGAGAAACTTAACATTAATAAATCACCGGGACCAGATGGCTTGCATCCAAGGGTACTTAGGGAACTCAGTCAAGTGATTGCCAGACCGTTGTTCCTAATTTTTACAGATAGTCTACTGACTGTAATGGTACCAGCTGATTGGAGAAAAGCCAATGTTGCACCAATATTTAAAAAGGGCCCAAAATACATCCCTGGGAATTACAGACCAGTTAGCCTAACATCAATAGTATGTAAACTCTTGGAGGGGATGATAAGGGACTATATACAAGATTTTAGTAATAAGAACGGTATCATTAGCAGTAATCAGCATGGATTCATGAAGAATCGTTCTTGCCAAACCAATCTATTAATGAGGAGGTGAGTTGCCATCTAGATAAAGGAAGGCCCGTAGACGTGGTGTACCTGGATTTTGCAAAAGCATTTGACACAGTTCCCCATAAACGTTTACTGTACAAGATAAGGTCCATTGGCATGGACCATAGGGTGAGTACATGGATTGAAAACTGGCTACAAGGGCGAGTTCAGAGGGTGGTGATAAATGGGGAGTACTCGGAATGGTCAGGGGTGGGTAGTGGGGTTCCCCAGGGTTCTGTGCTGGGACCAATCCTATTTAATTTGTTCATAAACGATCTAGAGGATGGGATAAACAGTTCAATCTCTGTATTTGCAGACGATACTAAGCTAAGCAGGGCAATAACTTCTCCGCAGGACGTGGAAACCTTGCAAAAAGATCTGAACAAATTAATGGGGTGGGCGACTACATGGCAAATGAGGTTCAATGTAGAAAATTGTAAAATAATGCATTTGGTGGCAAAAATATGAATGCAATCTATACACTGGGGGGAGAACCTCTGGTGGAATCTAGGATGGGAAAGGACCTGGGGGTCCTAGTAGATGATCGGCTCAGCAATGGCATGCAATGCCAAGCTGCTGCTAACAAAGCAAACAGAATATTGGCATGCATTAAAAGGGGTATCAACTCCAGAGATAAAACGATAATTCTCCCGCTCTACAAGACTCCGCACCTAGAGTATGCGGTCCAGTTCTGGGCACCAGTCCTCAGTACTGGAAATGGAGCGAGTACAAAGAAGGGCAACAAAGCTAATAAAGGGTCTGGAGGATCTTAGTTATGAGGAAAGGTTGCAAGCACTGAACTTATTCTCTCTGGAGAAGAGACGCTTGAGAGGGGATATGATTTCAATTTACAAATACCGGACTGGTGACCCCACAATAGGGTTAAAACTTTTTCGCAGAAGAGAGTTTAACAAGACTCGTGGCCACTCATTAAAATTAGAAGAAAAGAGGTTTAACCTTAAACTACGTAGAGGGTTCTTTACTATAAGAGCGGCAAGGATGTGGAATTCCCTTCCACAGGCGGTGGTCTCAGCGGGGAGCATTGATAGCTTCAAGAAACTATTAGATAAGCACCTGAATGACCGCAACATACAGGGATATACAATGTAATACTGACACATAATCACACACATAGGTTGGACTTGATGGACTTGTGTCTTTTTTCAACCTCACCTACTATGTAACTATGTAAGAATTGTAATTACATGTCCCTGTTGAACAGGGGCTGAAAATTTGGGCCTTGGGTACTGGTGCTGGTGCCACAACACTGCAACCCCTCACAGATACTCTAGCTGGAGTGCAGGAATGAGCCCTGCTGCAAAGTATTGCATCAAAAATTGTAATTACATGCCCCTGTTAAACAGGGGCAGAAAAATTGGGCCTTAGCCACTGCTGCCACAACACTGCAACCCCTCACAGATACTCTAGTTGGAGTGCAGGAATGAGCCCTGCTGCAAAGTATTGCAGCAAAAATTGTAATTACATGCCCCTAACCTAGAGGATTTTTGGTGGGAAAAGTGTCCAAGTCTGATCTTGCCCCTAGGTAATCCTGCACCATGTGAATCAGACGCTGGCAATGGTTGCTGGAACCGATCAGACCTTGGGGCTGCGGACTAAAAAATTGTCTGAACGCACCGGTCAAACGGCCGCCTTCTCCACCGCTCCTTCTGTGACTGACCGAAGCCTCAGAAACATGTTGTCCAGGAGGACCAGGAAATTGTAACCTCCCAGGCTCTGGAAACGCGTTGCACAAACCTTTCTCCAAGGCCTCCCGAAGATGTTTCATCCACTACTCCCTCTGCGACGGCAAGATAAGGTCCGCAACCTTACCCTTGTAACGTGGATCAAGGAGGGTTGCCAGCCAGTAATCATCCCTCCCCTTGATACCACGAATACGAGGATCCTTCCACAGGCTTTGCAGGATCAGTGAGGCCATGCAGCGTAGGTTTGCTGAGGCATTTGCTCCAGAGTCCTCTGGGTCACTAAGGACGACATGATCCGCAGCCACCTCCTCCCAGCCACGTACAAGTCCATGGGTTTCTTCGGACTGTAAATGATCCCTTGAAGACTGCTGCTGATGCTGAGTGCCAGGCTCCACCTCCATGCTGACACAATCCTCCTCCCCCTCCTCCTTGTCCTCTCTTTGTGTGTTCGGTGGGCCCGCAGGAACACTGTCTGGATAAAGGGGGCCTTGAGAGGTAAAGAAGTCCTCCTCTTCCTCCCTCTGTTCTGCCTCAAGTGCCCTGTCCATTATTCCACACGTGCTCCAACAGGTGGACAAGAAGGACAGTGTCACTGTTGCATGCACTGTCACTGCTCACCATCCTTGTGGCCTCCTCAAATGGAGACAGGACAGTGCATACATCCCTGATCATAGCCCACTGGCGTGGGGAAAAAACACAAGCTCCCCTGACCCTGTCCTGGTGTCATAGTCACATAGGTACTCATTGATGGCCCTCTGCTGCGTGTGCAGATGCTGCTGCAGCCAGCCAAGCACTGGCATTATATGACCTGCGGAAATGCACACAGACTTTCCTGGCCTGCCTCAGGACATCCTGTAAGCCTGGGTACCTGCCCAAGAACCGCTGCACCACCAAGTTAAGGATGTGAGCCAAACAGGGCACATGGGTCAGTTGTCCCTGTCAGAGGGCAGAGAAGAGGTTGGTGCCATTGTCGCAAACCACCATTCCTGGCTTAAGCTGGCATGGCGTCAACCACCTCTGAACCTGCCCCTGCAGAGTTGACAGAATCTCTGCCCCAGTGTGGCTCCTGTCCCCCAAGCACACCAGCTCAAGCACCGCATGGCATCTTTTGGCCTGCGAACTTGCGTAGCCCCTTGAACGCCTACGGAGCACCGCTGGTTCCGAGGACAAATCAGCACAGGAAGAGGCCATGGAGGAAAACGAAGAGGTGGGGGTGGAGGAGAGAGGTGTGTCAGAATCACCACTAGTAGAATTTTGGAGGCGTGGTGGCGGAATAACCTCCAACACTACTGCACCCTGTCCTGCATCCTTCCCAGCTGCCAGAAGAGTCACTCAGTGCGCGGTGAAAGATAGGTAACGTCCCAGTCCATGCCTGCTGGACCATGAGTCAGCGGTAATATGCACCTTACCGCTTACCGCCTTGTCCAGCGAGGTCAAGACATTGCCTTCCACATGCCGGTAGAGAGCCGGAATCACCTTCAGTGGGAAAAAGTGGCATTTGGGAACCTGCCACTGAGGAACCGCACATTTCACAAACTCACGGAAGGGGGAAGAGCCTATCAACTGAAAAGGCAGCAGTTGACGTGCTAGCAATTTAGCCAAGCTAGCATTCAATCGCTGGGCATGTGGATGGCTGGGAGAAAACTTCTTTTGGTGGTGCAGCAGCTGGGGCAGGGAAATTTGCCTGGTACAATCTGATGTCGGTGTACTGATAGCAGATTGCACGCAGTACTTTGCTGTGACACCCCTAATTCTACACCTTCATTCCTCTCTGTGCAGGTTTCAGAGAGGACTGAAGGTATAGTGGGGTTGGAGATCCCAGCTGATGAGGAGATGAGGAGCAAGGAGAGGTCCGCTTTGTTCTTTGGGTCTTTTAGGTACGATTGCCAACGAACTGCATGGCAGGTCAACATATGTCTGGTCAAGCATGTGGTGCCCAAGCGGGTGATGTTTTGGCAACACGAGATACGCTTGAGACATATGTTGCCAATAGCAGCGGTGGGATCTGATGCACTTGTCTCAAAAAAGGCTCACACCAAAGAAATTTTGGAATAACGTGCAGAGACAGCAGCGCCCTGCACATGCGGAGCTCTGCAGTGTGATGCAGTCAGTGTGCTGCCCTTAAGCTGGCCCCTGGAGGGCATCCTGCCTCATTGGAGATGTGCCTCCTCCTCCTCCTCTCTCCTATCAGGCACCCACGTGGAGTCAGTGACCTCATCATCCCCTCCCTCCTCATCACTGGAGCAAAGCTGGCAGTATGCTGCAGCTGGGGGAACATGGCTGCCAGATTGCTGTCCTTCTTGGGCACCCCCTCTCTCTGGGCTCACGTTACTGCCTTCCTCTAGCTGGGTACCATCATTGGAGCCTTCAAAATGCTGGGCATCCTCCTGGAGCATGTACATAACACTGTGGTCAAACAATTCGGGGGACTCCTCAGGAGGACATGGTGGGGCTAGGTAAGGAGTGACTGATGCCATTGAGCCGAAGGAAGAGGCTGCGTTGGCAGCTGCTTTGCCAGACAAAGTACCCTGAGCCTGGGTGAGAGAGGATGAGGAGGATGAGGACGGCTTGGTCATCCACTCTACCAAGTCTTCCGCATGTTGCAGCCCAACACGGCCAGCTGCCGAAAAAAAGGACAAGCTTGTCCCACGGCCACGTGCTGATGAGGATGCACCGTCTCCACGACCAGCACTGTTGCCTCTAGACACAGAGCCTGCTTGCCCTCTTTTATTGGCTTGTGACTGTCTGCCTCTCCTTGTTGGCCTTCCAGACATACTAATGGCCTGCAGTGAGATGTAGCTGTATAAAGCTGGGATATATATATATATATATATATATATATATATATATATATATATATATATATATATATATATATACTTATACTGCAGCTAGCAGAATCAACTGCCTTCCTGTAGTATTATTAGTATGAGAACACCACCAATTTTCTTCAGGTAGCTTTAGGTGCACACTGTGCAGAGGACACAGTACACTAACTGTAAATACTGCAGCTGCCTGCCTGTGGTATTAATAGGATCAGAAGAACACCACCAATTTTCTTCAGGTAGCTTTAGGTGCACACTGTGCAGAGGACACAGTACACTAACTGTAAATACTGTAGCTGCCTGCCTGTGGTACTAATAGGATCAGAAGAACACCAGCAATTTTCTTCAGGTAGCTTTAGGCGCACACTTTGCAGAGGACACAGTACACTAACTGTAAATACTGCAGCTGCCTGCCTGTGGTATTAATAGGATCAGAACAACAGCAATTGTCTTCAGGTAGCTTTAGGTGCACACTGTGCAGAGGACACAGTACACTAACTGTAAATACTGCAGCTGCCTGCCTGTGGTACTAATAGGATCAGAAGAACACCAGCAATTTTCTTCAAGTAGCTTTAGGTGCACACTGTGCAAAGGACACAGTACACTGACTGAAAATACTGTAAATACTGTAAAAACACCTGCCTGCCTGTCAGTAGGAAGAGAATAACAGGAATGGATCTAGCTAAACTGAATACAGTGTGTATATATATATATATATATATATATATATATATATATATATATATATATATATATATATATATCTACAACACCTAGGATGCATATATACACAATACACTGTAAATGCAGCTAACTGACTCGCCTGCCTACTCTATCTAACTTAAATCAAATGACACTGTCTCTCTGTCTATCTCTCTCTGCCGCAACACACTACACAAGGCCACCACGCAGGTGGCCTTATATAGTGTGGGGCGTGTCCTAAACCCCCTGAGCCATAATTTGCCAATGCCACCCTGGATTTGGCCAATTACGGCTCTCTGTACAGACGGTGCTGTGATTGGCCAAGCATGTAGGGTCATAGTGCATGCTTGGCCAATCATCAACCAGCAATGCACTGCGATGTCGCAGTGAATTATGGGCCATGACGCGCCACTCGAATTTGGCGTGAACGACCCATAACGTTCGCAATTCGACAAACGGTCGAACAGGCGATGTTCGAGTCGAACATGGGTTCGACTCGAACTCGAAGCTCATCCCTACTGATCAAGAATGCATCTGTCCACAGACTCCATGGACCGTTTGACTTTTATATAAATGAATCAGTCCTGGATTACCAGCTATGAAGCCCTTGATGGCGATGTCACTGATTAAGTCTTTTTGGCATGTGGAATCTCTCCAGGACTTCAAGGCTGCCTAGCTTTGAGGGTGTTCAGTCATTTCATCTGGAAGAATGTTTTTGGTATAGGTTTCATGGGCACAATTAACACCCAAAGACCAAATTTCCTGCACCTGTTTGACAGGTGCATATCATTGCAATTTTTTACAACAAGGCCAATTCTTGCTTCCATCAAGAGTACCTCTATAGGGTTACTGTGGGAAGGCGCCCCTGACACCCAAAGAGCAATTTTTCTGCACCTGTTTGACATGTGCATATCATTGCAATTTTTTACAGTAAGGCCAATTTTTGCTTTCAGCAAGAGTACCTCCTATAGGGTTACGGTGGGAAGGCGCCACCGACACCCAAAGACCAATTTTTACGTACCCGTTACTTTTATCCAAAGTCAAAGTGACACCACAATGTATCCAAAAAATCTTTAATCTTGTTCCTAGTGCACTACATTGTGGCCTTATCATACACACTGGCTCCCCAGCTGTTGCTGAGCAAAATAAAGGCAGCTTGCAGGGAAAATGTCCTTTTTTTGGCTTTATAAATGCAATTATTGCTGCAGCAGATTCTAGACATGGTACAGATCTGCCACCCGCTATGCTTGACCATGTACCATGTGATTAATCACAGTGGTTCGGGGGCTCTGCTAGGTGTCTAGTGTCCACTGTGTCCACTAGACTGTATTGTTTAACCATTTCAACCATGAGGAGCACTTCTCCCATCCATTTGTATGCAGTGGTAGGGCGAAAAGCAAGTAAACAATACAGTAGCGAGCACCCTTCACCTATATGGGGTACGGCGGGATGGAATGTGGATGTGTTTCCCTACCTTTTTGAAGTTGATACACACTCATGGAACTTTTTTGCTCTTCAGTTTATGGACTAAAATAACTACTTTTACGCATTTTCACCACTGATGAATTTCACTCTGTTAAGTGATAGTTTGAAGTGATCACTCATTCAGTATATGTTATATTTGAATTGTGGATATGTGTGTTTTTGCACACAAGTGCACACTCTTCTCATGTCATTTATTTTATTGCACTTTTATTCATGCACGTTCAATTAATCAATTTTTTATTCGATTAATGTCTCTAGTCTTTGCATCTGTCTTCAGGCATGCCAGTGGATGGTGGATCAGAGGGCTCCACAGTGGCAACATGAGCTGGGCAACTATTGGGCTGCGTGATATTATTGGGATCCATGGCTTCTTCTGGGAGTCTTGGAAATAATGGCAGATGAGCAGGAAACAGTCCCTGTCAAATGTCTTATGGCAGAGGCAAATGTGGCATATGAACTTGGAACTTTTAGGTCTCTCTGTGGGTCTTGATAGGTTTGAGGAGTTTATGGCGTAGGCGTCTTGATTTTCCCTTGGTTCCCTCTCACTGGATATCATAGACTGGCACACTTGGAATGCCTACTGAGTGACCCCATACTTAGAAGAACTCACTTTTGAAACAGAGTTTCTGGTCTAAATGTATCTCCTGTAGACAGCCATAAAGAAGGCATGAATCCTTCCACACCATCTGTGGCATTCTTGAAGGTCTGGTCATGGTTAGTAAAGTTTTGGACCATGATTAGAACATAATGTTATCCATTTTTTGACATGGTAAGTGAAAAAAGATTGATGGTCAGTACTTCAGTGTGGCAAACGAATGCCAAGTCAGAGGTGGAATTTGGGCCTCTGCATCCATTGACACTGAATAGACCACACAATGACAATGACAACATGTTCAACCACTGTAACAGACCCACACGCATGGCTGGTCTCTTAAACTAGGCAAACATATGGATACCCTAGTTCAATTCTATGTGGCTTCCCTCTGCCAAAGTTAGGATCCGGACCCTGACAGTATGACCTGCCACTTCACTGACAAGTCATCAGGTAACATTATTCTGCGGTACACTCTACCATTAATAATGTGGGACCACTTAAGTCAGGATTTTCTGTTTCTTCAGACATATCTTTTGAGGATAGACCTCTAATTTATCTCCAAACAGGTTCTCAGCAAAGTGTTCAGTTACTGCTCACACCAAGGCCAATAATACCAGCTTGGAGGAATTACAGTTTACAGGGTTCCTCTAAATCACATGCAAGCTTTGAGTTGTGTAAGTGATGACGCTGGCAACTTTGTATTTGTGAGAGTATGGCCCCCAGACCCTGGGTACTGGCATGGGTTCTTAGCTGGAATGGAATAGAGTAGTCAGCACAGGAGTCAACATCAGCTGCTGCCTCAATACAGTATGTGCTACCAGTTGTTCTAATTCCCATTCCACTTTTATGTGGCCATACTTCTGACCTACGCCATGTAGTAACATTTAAATCAGCTTAGAATGATGGGTGTAGTGCTTGGGGCAATAATATCCTTCCAGATACAGAAATATTCTGACATTGATCATAGTTGTTTGGAGTCTCCATGCCTGTATGTCCTTTACATTCTTGGGATTGAGAAGAACATTTTGTGTAAAGATGATGTGTCCTAGGAAATAAGGCTCATGTTAGAATACATTGCACTTCTTGGGTATGAAATTCAGCTTATACTGGTACAGCTGGGCCAAAACAACTTCTTATAGCGCGTACAGACGATAGGAAATGCCACCAGCAAAACTCAGATGAGAGCTTTTGGTCGGAAAATGCGACCGTCTGTATGCTCCGGACTTCGGACTTTTGCTGGCGGAATTCCAGCCAGCAAAAGATTGAGAGCAGGTTCTCAATTTTTCGGTCGGAAAAAGTTCCCAGCCGAAAATGCGATCGTCTGTATGCAATTCCGCCGCGCCAAAAATTACGCATGCTCAGAATCAAGTACAAGACAGAAGCGCGGTTGTTCTGGTAAAACTAGCGTTCATAATGGACCTAGCACATTCGTCACGCTGTAAATTTATGGATCTTTTAATGCAGCGCATTCTTATGTTCTTTATAATGCTAGAAGAATGAAGTTGTTTTGCTGCTGATAGTCACACAGAGTTCTCACAAACGTATTTCTTTATTATTTCTCGTGATCTCCTGAATAATCGTTTTTGTTTTTAAAGCCAGATCTCCATAATGTTTAGAATTATTTTTTATAGTCATTTTTTTTATTTATTTTTTTAATCAAGAACTCCTTTTTTTCGATTATTTTTAAATTATTTTCTAGTGATCTCCATATTTTTTTTTTTTGGTGTAGAAGAATTTTATGATTTTCAGATGATGGATCATCTGAAAATCATAAAATTCTCCTATTCAAAATATTAGGACGTGGCAAATTTTAACCTAGTACCGTATCCACAGTGCCACTCTGTGAAGATATGAATTCCTAATTAACTTTTTTTTTTGGTGTGTCAAGTTCCCACAACAATATTATTATCTTGTATTTTTATAAAGCTCAAGGAGGTTGGTGTTGGTGTCCTTTGTTAATTAGACATTGTATTTTGGAAATGTACCTGCCTACTCACAAACAAACTGTCCTATTTGAAGAAAAACACATAGGCAAGTATCTTCATATAAAAAAAAATATTCTGGCTCATAATAATAAAATAAAGAGGAAGGCAATGCTGGAGAAACTGCTTGAATTTGTGAAGCCTCTGGCCCCCAGGGCAGACATCAACTCTTTGTAAATTAAAATTGGTAGCTGAGAAGTCCATATAATGGGGAGCACAATCTGGTCCAGGACTCCCAGAGATCACGAACAGCAGCAGATGACATATATGTCCCCAGGCTGTCGTACTACAACAGGCTGCATCTTCTGTAAGATCAGACTGAACCCAGGCCATCACTTTGTTGTGTTCCTTGCAGCCTTCCCTCCATGCTTCCCTGCAGCCTTCCTTGGAGGCTGTGGCTATGGAGGTGGACTTGTGGCAGGAGGAGGAGGAGGATGTGCGAGCTCACATAAGTGTAAGTCATCGGTCATTTTGCCCCTCATCCCCTTGTGAATGGCCTCAACAAAAAGTTTTTCACAGTTGTGGCACTGGCCCTCCTCCATTTGCAGCAATTTGGAGGCTATATAATAGCCATATGCTTCTTCAGCTTCGGGGGGGGGGGTTTCAGGGCCGCATTAGCTTCCTTAATGAGGCCCAGTGCTGCCTCCTCCACGTTACTCCCCTTCCTCGCTCTTTATCTTGGAAGGTGGAGGGGAGGCACCTGGGATTGGGTGAGGCTCCTACTGGGCCCGGCCACCTCCTGGCTGACACCCCCGCCTCCTCCTGGCTGGCACTTAGCCCCGCCTCCTCCTGTGTGTCACATTCCAGAGCCTCATCCTGGCTGAGGTCTTCCTGTGTATGAAAAAGGGACATAGTTTTAGTTTTTGGTTAATCAATCACACACAATTTTCAGCTCATGACTGTTGCAAATTGAATGTTAACAAATAGAAAAGACTATCATTCTGAGCTCAGCATTTTTTATTCTTGTCACAATCATTTTTGGCCCCTACTGTCTATTGATATGTCAAACACTTTTTGTTCAATCATTCATTTGTTATCAATAATAACATCTAGTTAACAACAATAATTTTTGGACAATAAATAAGTAAAAAAAATACTATACCTGGCTCCAGCTGGACTCCTCCACTTCTTCCAGGATGGAAGGAACAGGTTGGTCCTCAGCAGCCTCAGCTGGGGTTGAGGGAAGGGTGGAGGGAAGGCTGGATGGAAGTGTGGAAAGTGATTCCCTGACTTCCATCTGGTCTTCCAGAAACTGCATCTTGTTGTAGTACCACAGACTACAGAGTACATACACATCCTCTGCTGCTGCTCCTGATATCATGGAAGCCTGGATCTTATTAAGCTCCTTCCTATACGTGCTTCTCAAGCTACCAATTTTCCTCTCCACAAAATAGATGTCTTTGTTGGGGACCTGCGTCTTCGCAAATTGCAGCAGTTTCTCCAGCGATGCCTTCCTTGCTGGTTTGTTGCGATATAAGGGGTTTCCCTCCCACAAATTATGCATATCCTTGTATTTGTCAATGAACTGGCCCATGAAATCAGGATCTTTGAATTGTTTCATCTTTGCTGAAAGACCAAACACAAGACAAAACACGAAATATCAGGCTAAACTCTCCTAATCTTATCCCAATATAGGCCTCAATCTATAATCAGTAGAGGCCACTGATGTCCCAAGTTAAAATGTTACCTTCGTTATAACGTTCATCGCTTCCGGTCCTCCTTCCTCCACACACAGAACGTACGTACGACATACGTGTGTTAACCCTATATACACTGTGCATGCGTGAAACTCCGCCTGCATCGCCCATCCCTGACGTTCTTTCTAGAATATTACCCGCCCCTTCTCTTTCTGCACAGTGGGAGATGAACATGGCAGAGACACAGCAGGTGCGTGATAAGAGCAGTAACAAGGAGGAGGAAAGCCCGGAGCCCGAAACATCTCGATCCCGGGGAAGAAGATTTAAGGCCTCAAATATGGCCTTTGTAGAGATGGTGGATATCTTGAGGAGGAATGACTATGATGGGAAGCATGAACCGTACCTAAACCCAAATGTGAGATGGGCCAAGATCATGACTAAAGTTGTGAAGAGTCTGCACAGGAATTTTGGGGTACGGCGATCCAAGGAGCAATTGAGGAAACGCTGGTCAGACCTGAAATTGAGGGAGCAGGATCAGTACAGAAGGATCAAGAAAGTGCTTCTAAAAAATAAGTACTTGTCGTGTGTTCCTATTATGATTATTACTTACAAAAATGCAATAATGTTGCGCTACTCACAGAAATTAAAAGATGACGCATAAAGCAGCCAGCATCAACAATGTAGTAACAAAGCAAAACAGATGGATGATATAAATGCAGCGCTAAATAGAAGTGAACGGTGCACATATATGTGACTACCAGACATACAAAAAAAGTGGTGTAAATGAGTGAAAAAAAAAAAAGTGAAAACATTTTTATCCATGAAATGACTATTTAGTCCATAGCCATATGAGTGTCCAACTCAGTGAGTGGTATAATCGTATAAGTGTCCAACAAGGTGAGATGGTATGTTTATGGGTGGACAAGAAATTAATCTTAGATGTCATATAAATCACAAGGATGGTGTCTCAAAACTCTTGGATGCCATGTAAATCACAGGGATGGTGTTCCAATAATCGATATCCACAAAAAAGTATAGAAGGAGCAAATACCCTTACTGGAATGGGTGGACACGTTTGCCATACGGCTAGGTGTCATACAGGCTTGTGGATCACCGATCCCAATGGAAGCTCAATGGGAGGACGTATGCAGCAGGTTCCCCTGGTTCCTCTGTGGCAATCGTTGGTGAGCTGAGGGAGATGGATGATCCGGAACTAGATGTAGGTGCCTCACCCGCAAAGGTATGATAAAGGAATGCAGCCTCCAATCAGCCAGCATGGGGACATATAGGAGGGAAGAAAGGAACCCACATGGTGCTTGAATCCATATAAATAGGTTTATTGCAAACCAAACAAGGTAAAAATCCGGATGACAACTGTCAAGATTAAAAGTGATCACAAATGAAGAATATAAAAAATAGCGTGGTACCAGAAAAAATAGCTATTCACAACCCGACATGTTTTGGACTAGAGGTCCTTCTACTGGGGCATATCAGCTATTGTCTGGTATCACGCAAACATTTATAGGCACATAACTGGTTAGAAATCAGCATCAGCTGTGGGAATTCTCGTCAGCTGTGCGAGACCGCTGCAGAGCGGATCTCCCAGCTAATAGAAATCCAAATGAATAGGATTGGTTGGCAATGGTTCCACTACCCAATCATGGGCCGCCTGGCATGTCACATGACACCCTGTGACGAGGTGTTTACCATAAGCTCCGGCTTCTGCGTGAGACTGGCTGGGGGAAGATCCACCGCCCAATCACGGGCCACCAGGCACATCACATGACACCCTATTACAGGGCGCTGACCACAGGCTCAGGGCTGTGCGCTTCAAGCCTCGATTTCACTTCAGGAAGAAGCAAATGAGAGTCTATGGTGTGGAGCGGCGCCGCTCCGCCCACACGTCGTACTCCAATGTCATTGCGCACTGAGGCCGAGACCTAGTACCTGAGCGCCCAAGTGTGTCCACGGAAGTGCCAGAAGGCGGCCCGGATGTATAGGCGATAAGGAACCATTATCTAAATCATGGTGTAAAACAGTAAAAACATGAAAAATATACATAGAAAACATAAAAACCAGGGGACGTAAACTGGTGAAACTCTCCAGAGGCATCTAAACTCCCCATCACACCATAAAGAGTAAATAAGTTTGGGTGAAACCTGTAAGTGTATAGAATATGTGTATAGGCTAGTCATAAGACCCCCCAAAAAAGGAAAAAAGACTGGGAGTGCTAAACCTATGATTATACAGATATATATAGTGCATGTGGTTTATAACATGCCTGTTCGAAATATAATCAAAGGAAATGAGTGCATGTTAAGATGGCACAGTGAGGGTAAATATAAATGGATATAATGGTGAGACAGTAGCTCTGAATCCAGGTCAGATATAAAGAGGGGGGCAAGTCCACAGTACATCATGACTTGTTAATAAATGCATTCAGATCCCATTTGACATTCAACCCGTAAGGAAAATAACTCTTTAACTGAAATATCCAAAAGGTCTCGAGTTGGGATACCCCCCTAATACGTGAGCCCCCCTCCAGTGCAGAATGTATTTATCAATGATCTGGAATTTTGTGCCGCTTGGATTTTTATCATGGTGCTCAAGAAAGTGCCTAGGCACACTATGATTGTTACGCCCAAATTTGATGGCAGTAATATGCTCATTCACCTGGGTGCTAAACACCCTTATAGTGAACCCACGTACTGTTTATTGCACTGGCAAGTGATGAGGTAAACTATAAAGCGAGTGGCACACGTGGTGAAATGCTTCATATGGTAAGTGATGGAAGTAACCGAAGACTGGAATGTTTAAGTCCTCCTACGTCCACACAAATTGTGCATGCAAACGTTACATCGTTTGCAGGGGTGATAACCTTTAGTTTCTGGGTCCCGGTAATGTATTATCTTCCGAAAATTCACAAGAGCATTACCAGGCCCCCGGGCAGACCTATTATAAGCAGAATAAAACATTATCTTGCCAGGAATAGCAAGATTCCACCTATTCAACAAAGCTTTGTCATGGAACTTCTGCAATTTGCCACACTTACCAACTACTTCTGGTATAACAATCAATTCTTTTTGCAGAAGAAGGGCGTGGCTATGGGGGCTAAATTTGCCCCCAGCCTCGCCAACCTTTTCATGGCGCTATGGGAGGAAGATGTCGTCTACCCATCACAGCGGCCTGAACTGTATTTATGGGTATGATATATAGACGACATCCTCCTCCTATGGAAAGGTGACGAGGAAACCCTCCATGACTTCATGGCCACTCTCAATAACAACGAGAGAGGCATAATTCTCACATACGAGACAAGTTCTGTCTCCATACATTTTCTGGATCTGGAGATATCCATAGCTCACCGTCGGATTGTGACCACCACCCACTTCAAGCCGACGGACAGAAATGGATATATCTCCACAGATAGTTGTCACTATAGTCCATGGTTGGAGTCTGTCCCATGGAGCCAGCTGCTATGTATTCGTAGAAACTGTTCCTCTACCAGTGATTTTGTGAGGCAGGCCCACTTTTTGAAGGAGCGGTTTGTCTCCAAAGGGTACCTATCATCAACCATAGATCAAGAGATCACCAGAATTTCGTGTATCGATACTTATCACCGAACGTCCTAAGCCCACCTCTGATGACAAATTTAAGTGGTCAATGTTCACCCAATTTTCCATCCAACACAGACAAATTAAACATATCCTGAATCGTCACTGGGGAGTCCTAAAGAGTGACCCAGTTCTAGGCCCAGTGCTCCCGAACAATGCAGGTGTCACCTTCAGAGGAGCCCCATCCCTTCGAGACCACATTTCTCATAACGTCACCGAACCGCCTGTTAAAGTGTCTTTTTTCCCAGAAACTAAAGGTTATCACCCCTGCAAACGATGTAACGTTTGCATGCACAATTTGTGTGGACATAGGAGGACTGAAACATTCCAGTCTTCGGTTACTTCCATCACTTACCATATGAAGCATTTCACCACGTGTGCCACTCGCTTTATAGTTTACCTCATCACTTGCCCGTGCAATAAACAGTACGTGGGTCACACTATAAGGGCGTTTAGCACCCGGGTGAATGAGCATATTACTGCCATCAAATTTGGGCGTACCAATCATAGTGTGCCTAGGCACTTTCTTGAGCACCATGATAAGAATCCAAGCGGCACAAAATTCCAGATCATTGATAAATACATTCCGCACTGGAGGGGGGGCTCACGTATTAGGGGGGTATCCCAACTCGAGACCTTTTGGATATTTCAGTTAAAGAGTTATTTTCCTTACGGGCTGAATGTCAAATGGGATCTCAATGCATTTATTAACAAGTCATGATGTACTGTGGACTTGCCCCCCTCTTTATATCTGACCTGGATTCAGAGCTACTGTCTCACCATTATATCCATTTATATTTACCCTCACTGTGCCATCTTAACATGCACTCATTTCCTTTGATTATATTTCGAACAGGCATGTTATAAACCACATGCACTATATATATCTGTATAATCATAGGTTTAGCACTCCCAGTCTTTTTTCCTTTTTTGGGGGGTCTTATGACTAGCCTATACACATATTCTATACACTTACAGGTTTCACCCAAACTTATTTACTCTTTATGGTGTGATGGGGAGTTTAGATGCCTCTGGAGAGTTTCACCAGTTTACGTCCCCTGGTTTTTATGTTTTCTATGTATATTTTTCATGTTTTTACTGTTTTACACCATGATTTAGATAATGGTTCCTTATCGCCTATACATCCGGGCTGCCTTCTGGCACTTCCGTGGACACACTTGGGCGCTCAGGTACTAGGTCTCGGCCTCAGTGCGCAATGACATTGGAGTACGACGTGTGGGCAGAGCGGCGCCGCTCCACACCATAGACTCTCATTTGCTTCTTCCTGAAGTGAAATCGAGGCTTGGAGCGCACAGCCCTGAGCCTGTGGTCAGCGCCCTGTAATAGGGTGTCATGTGATGTGCCTGGTGGCCCGTGATTGGGCGGTGGATCTTCCGCCAGCCAGTCTCACGCAGAAGCCGAAGCTCATGGTAAACACCTCGTCACAGGGTGTCATGTGACATGCCGGGCGGCCCATGATTGGGTGGTGGAACCATCACCAACCAATCCTATTCATTTGGATTTCTATTGGCTGGGAGATCCGCTCTGCAGCGGTCTCGCACAGCTGACGAGAATTCCCACAGCTGATGCTGATTTCTAACCAGTTATGTGCCTATAAATGTTTGCGTGATACCAGACAATAGCTGATATGCCCCAGTAGAAGGACCTCTAGTCCGAAACCTGTTGGGTTGTGAATAGCTATTTTTTCTGGTACCACGCTATTTTTTATATTCTTCATTTGTGATCACTTTTAATCTTGACAGTTGTCATCCGGATTTTTACCTTGTTTGGTTTGCAATAAACCTATTTATATGGATTCAAGCACCATGTGGGTTCCTTTCTTCCCTCCTATATGTCCCCATGCTGGCTGATTGGAGGCTGCATTCCTTTATCATACCTTTGCGGGTGAGGCACCTACATCTAGTTCCGGATCATCCATCTCCCTCAGCTCACCAACAATTGCCACAGAGGAACCAGGGGAACCTGCTGCATACGTCCTCCCATTGAGCTTCCATTGGGATCGGTGATCCACAAGCCTGTATGACACCTAGCCGTATGGCAAACGTGTCTACCCATTCCGGTAAGGGTATTTGCTCCTTCTATACTTTTTTGTGGATATCAATTATTGGAACACCATCCCTGTGATTTACATGGCATCCAAGAGTTTTGAGACACCATCCTTGTGATTTATATGACATCTAAGATTAATTTCTTGTCCACCCATAAACATACCATCTCACCTTGTTGGACACTTATACGATTATACCACTCACTGAGTTGGACACTCATATGGCTATGGACTAAATAGTCATTTCATGGATAAAAATTTTTTCACATTTTTTTTTTTCACTCATTTACACCACTTTTTTTGTATGATTATTACTTGCATGCTGCGCCATGTGCTTTTCTTTACTGTTGTACAGTTTAAAATGGCGACTTTCATGTTCGTGGGCACAGTAATCGGTCATAGGAAACATCATTCATTTGTCAACTAAATACGATGTTTTTGGCATATACAGAGTTAATTACATTTGGTCATGCCAATTTGTATAAAAAGAAGTTTAGGACATTGTTGTCTAGATGTGTTTGTAACTAGAATAAGTTGCAAACTTGATTCAGTGTAATGTAAGAGGACACCCAGCAGCTGTTTACACATCTGGACTCAGGAGCACTAGTGTGGGACACAAGAACAAACTGTTTAGGGTGTCCCACACAGGTACTCCAGTGGATACTTGGGGTGTCTACATGTGTGAAACTTGTCCAAAAAAGGTAAGTATTCCAGCTTTGTTAAGGGAATAATTAATGTCTTCAACTTGGAACTCTGCCCAAACAGACAATTGTACCCCACTACGAAGCAATGTTTCATATTCCTATTTCTGGCCACAAATATCTGTGTGCTAATATACCTTTTGTTTCATTCTCATAGGGGAGAAAAGACTTTGGACGTCTGACGACACCAGGGACCCCCCCACTTCCTGAAGAAGGGGAACAGAGGACCAAACCAGAGGATGTGCAGGAAGGAGAGGTGGTGGAAATTGTCACCACAGCAGGTGAGTGGCTGACACCACAGATTCAGGTAATAGATGTATGCCTGCATATTTATAATACATGGCGTGTATTTTTTCTTTTAGGTGATGTGCATGTTGTGGAAGAACAATCTACTCTTTTCACCACTGACAGTGCACAAAGACTAATCCAGGACATCATGTATTGTAGTCAGGATTTAGCCATCGTCAAGCAAAAGACAAATGGGGTTGAACAAAACTGAAGAACATGATTGATGTACTACGAAGAATATAAAGAACTACCAAATGACACCAGTTTATATTTTTGGGGAACAAGTTTTTTTATTTTTTTACGCATTTTAAAAGCCAAATTTGGAAGATGCACACAGCGTGTCAACATGTGCTATCTGCCATCAGGGGATATCAATGTACACGTTTTGTGGGTGCCATCCCTTCCTCGTAAATCAAGTAGGTGAGAGGAAGGGGTTGCACCCCCAAAACACCATCAATTCCCCATGATGGGAGATAGCACATGTTGACATTAGGTATGGGATCAGAAAGAAAATCCCCAGTTTTAATCCCAATTTGTGTGCATCTTCTAAATTTGTCTTTTACAGGGGTGACATCACCCCATCTGATGAAGGCAAGATCAAGCCATTTTTGACACTATAATGTCTGATATTGCCTTCAGTTTTTCAATGTTGAACTTAGGTTCCAGAGTTGTGTATGTTATGTTTGCAAACATGTCTGTTTATTAGGGATGGGCTTTATGTTCTGGACAAACATGAGTTCGACTCGAACTGTGTCTGTTCGCCGAACAGCGAACAATTTGGGGTGTTCGCAGCAAATTCGAAAGCCGCGGAGCACCCTTTAAAAGTCTACCGGAGAAATTAAAAGTGCTAATTTTATGCATGCATATATATATATATATATATGCAACTCATATGCACTTATATGCATGGTATTGCCATAAAAAGTGTTGGGGACCTGGGTCCTGCCCCAGGGGACATGTATCAATGCAAAAAAAGTTTTAAAAACGTCCATTTTTTGGGGAGCAGTGATTTTAACAATGCTTAAAGTGAAACAATAAAAGTGTAATATTCCTTTAAATTTCATCCCTACTGTTTATGTACTTTTCTAAAATTTTCAAGGTAAAACTTTAAAAAACAAGATGTGTTTTTTTGAATTCGAAATGTTTTATAACGCACATGTGAGTAAAAGGTTTTATACTCAACAATGTGTGGCTTCTTCTTTCAATACCGCTTTTTGTATTAAGTTGGTGTTTACAGTGACAATGGGGGTTATTTAATAATGTAAAAACCACTTGGCACTACAAGTGCACTAGGAGAACCTAGGAGACAGCTTAAAACAAACACAAGCAGTAAATCAAAATCAAGATTTTATGAGATCATTTTTTATTCTATTTAGAAAATATTTAAAAATGTTCTGGCATAGCAATGGCCTCCCTACCCGTAAAATATTCAACATATTTTTCCCACACTTCACGGGCACTTTGGGGGGGCAAGCCAGGACGGACAGCTTCCAGGGTTGTTCGTTGTTTCTTGAAGTCCAGCCTCAGGCCCAACTGAAGCAACATAATTTGGAGCATTTCTTTTTAAAAAGTTGTGCAGTATGCAGCAGGATAATACTATGTGGTTCAGTTTGTACTCTGCCGTTTTTTTAGCCATTAGAAATAGGCGGAACCGGCTGGCCATTATCCCAAAGGTATTCTCCACGACTCTTCGGGCTCTGGCCAGCCGGTAGTTAAAAACCCTCTTCTCCAGGGTGAGGGTCCTCTGGGGGAATGGCCTCATCAGGTGATCGCCCAGACCAAATGCTTCATCAGCAATAAAAACACGTGGGAGTCCTTCAACGTTCTCTTCCGCAGGTGGCAATCCCAAGCCACCACTCTGGAGACATCCGTAGAACTCCGTCTGGGCAAAGACTCCACCATCTGACATCTGGCCATTCTTCCCCACGTCCACATAGAGGAACTCATATGTCGCTGACACCACCGCCATCAACACAATACTATGAAACCCCTTATAGTTAAAATAGTATGACCCCGAAAGGGGTGGTGGGACTATGTGGATGTGTTTACCATCAATTGCCCCTCCACAGTTGGGAAAGTCCCAATGGTCGGCAAAGTGGGAAGCCACAGTCTGCCATTCCTGTGGTGTCAAAGGAAACTGTGGAAACAAAACAGAAAAAATAAAATTAGTAATTTTGCACATAACATTGCAAGCAGATTAGACACAAACATTCTTGGCCAAAATCAGTATAACTTTTATTTTAAGGAGTATTTAAAGACAAAAGTATAAGGTCCACTTATCAGATCCCCCCCCCCCCCGATGGAAACATTTTAGGGGGGGGGGAGATGTTTTGGACAGGTAACCCTCTCCACTTCATTGAGAGCTGAATGCATAAATAATGTGTTTTACTTTGGCCAGCCCCTCCTTACTTACACTATTGGCAGCCCACTGGAAAGGTAATGAGTGTGATAATACTAAAATATAAATACACACTGTACAAATTGAAGCACATTTTTACATTCTGCAATTACCCATCAAGATAATAGGAAAACAAAACTTTAAACAGTACCATTTGAAAGTATTCAGGCAGGCCCTTTCACTATATGCTTTGACAAATTTACCCATAAATATGACCACAAAAGAGATAGGTATAGTGTGTATGAATTTGGCAAAGTCAGCAGATAGAGGATTGGTATCGGTTGACTTAGTGGTTAGGGGGAGAGAGGGTGATTTTGGGACCCCAAAAAAAACCTCTGGCACTCTGCCTGAATTTAAGGACTCAAATAACATTTGGACACATTTTAGGGGGTGTTTAGGGTAAAGCACTACAATGGAGCTTACAAAATACATTGTTAACTGACTAGGCTAGGTGTATATGGGCCCAGGATAGCATGCTGGGGAGGTTAGTGAAGGTAAATATGCATGAAGGACAAAAAAGGAGCATTAAAAAAATCCAGCATGCATGAGGATAAAGAGGACATTCACAGCATATTACAATCATGGCAATTATGGCAATTATGGATTGATGAAAGAAATACAAAACATTAGCATACATTAAATACATAGAATGTGATGTTAAAGGAGAAAACTTACCCTAATATAGTCCTTCTGCAGGACCTGAATGATGGCAGAACAGGTCTCTGGGAAAATCATCCCCAGGGCCTGGGGGGAGATGCCTGTCGGGAACTTGAGGTCCTGCAGACTTCTCCCTGTCGCCAAGTACCGCAACGTGGTGACTAGCCTCTGCTCCGGAGTGATGGCTTGCCGAATGCAGGTGTCCTGCTTCACAATATAAGGGGTCAGCAAAGCCAACAGACGGTGAAAAATGGGGTCCGTCATCCGGAGATAATTCCTGAAATCATCAGGGTTATTCTCCTGGATCTCACCCAGCAAAGGCATATGAGAGAATTGGTCACGCTGGAGCATTCAATTCTTGGTCCATGAACATCTCCCCACCCTGTTCATGGACTGGGCTCGGGTCAAAGTAAGAACCCCAACACATAGCCACCGCACAGCACGAATTCCACGAGGAGTACGTAATCACAACATGGCTTCAAAACGGTCGGCTGGTCAGAACGAACTTAACAGAACGCACTGAAGAACAGCAAGGCCTGTGAAGAGCGAGCTGAAAATCAGAAACGAGCGGACAAGAACGCACTGAGAAACAGATACGAATTGACTACACGCACTGAAAAGCAGATACAGACCCACAAGCACAAACTGAAGAGCAGTAATGGACTGAAAAGCATGAAAGCTGAAAAGCGCAAATCGTCTCTCACTAAACTTATACTAACATGCAATAAACATGAGATTAGCAGAAGGAGCCCAAAGGGTGGCGCCCTGGCTATTGAACTTCCTTTTTCTAGTCCCATTGTACGTGTTGTACGTCACCTCGTTCTTGACGGTCGGAATTTGGTTTGACAATGTGTATGCAAGACAGCTTGAGCGGAATCCCGTCAGGAAAAGCCATCATACCTTTTTCCGTCCAAAATCCCGATCGTGTGTATGCAGCATAAGTGTGTAAGATGTCCCCAAATGTGGCAAAAACACCACTAGTTAGTTCAGATAGATCAGAGTACGATCCAGGTTCATGTTCATGTAAGGCAATTTTCCATCACTCTCTGGAATGGTCCACCGTGGCAACAGAGATCTGCCAATATTCGCTGATGAGATTGTGTGTGAAGAAAAATTTGTGATCTCCAAGAACAGGAACGCATTCCTCAATCCATGAAAGAGGATAGGCATCCTGGATTACCAGTATTCAGATGCATGCAGTCCATAAAAAAGAGGAAGATGCCAACCATTTTCCTCTGCAAGTCAATTTGAGCCATCCATGTCCTTTTACTCCCTTTGATCACCCCTTGTGACATCATGTTCTAACATCTGCTTGACATGTTTGTAGAGGTGTTTGAGTATGCTTCGATATCTCTCTTGGATGAGAGTTCTCCTGTGGGTATCCCATGTTAAATCTTATTTCTGCATCATAGGTCAATGCCCCCCATTGAGAATACCTCTGACTGCTTATCCAGTAGATGTCTTATTGCTTCTGAAAAGTTTGGTTAGTTGTAGAAGTGATCATATTTGCTCTCCTGTCCACTCTCTGTGTACCTCACCTTGGGGGCAATCTCTGTAATTAAGGCTAGTTCTGCCATTTCAGGGAGCAGGCAAAATGGAAGAGTCTTGGTGTTAGGGATTCTAACTAGTGTTGCATCTTACTCGACAACTGTGGGAGTTCTGCTTAAAAGTAAGAGTTCAATGAAGACAGTCAAGCCTTGTAATCCATGGTGAGAGCTGACATTAATGGGGAGTTTGATTAGGTAGCACCACAAACTCCATCTTAAGGGGAATCCTAATTATTCCAACTTTCTCCAGATGTCTACAGAGCATGCATTAGAGTCCTCTAGTTATTCTAGAGCATGTAGCAGTTGCCTGATTTCTTTAGGTGGGCCCAAGTGTGCAGGGTAACCTTCAGCATCCTACTCTTCAGTTCCCAAGTGACATTCATTTCCAATGTTACCTACGGATGCCCCCTCCTGGAGGTGGTCACTATATCTATCTGGCTGAGGTCCTGCTCCTAAAGCTCTACTTTCATTGAAGCTACTGGGAAACTCATTGTCAGCTGTCAATGAGATTCATTATGTGTCTGGGATAATCTTTGCAAGCATAAATGCAAAACAGGACAGATGACCAACACATCTTCAGTTCTTGGATAGGAATTTTTTCACTTTGCCATTACACTGCTGGAATCCTGGGAGCAGAGCATTATTAGTTTGAAGGCCTCCTCTGTGTACAGTTTGTTTAGTTTCCCTGAAGATGGCCCAACTGACATCCCCAGCATGGTAGTGGAGATCTTGGTTGTCTCTGAGACAGCGTTTCCATCTCTGTAGTGGGTATAATCCCTCCTTGTCCTTTAGGGGCGTATTCCTGTCTGTTCTCTACCA
Source organism: Aquarana catesbeiana (assembly GCF_042186555.1). Classification (NCBI taxonomy): domain Eukaryota; kingdom Metazoa; phylum Chordata; class Amphibia; order Anura; family Ranidae; genus Aquarana; species Aquarana catesbeiana. The sequence goes on from NC_133327.1 coordinate 237,807,323, forward strand.
CAGATATCTTCATCTGGACTTGAGACAATCCATTCTGGCAATTTCCAGTTGGCCATCTCCCATTGAGCAACCTGTTTGGTTGCAGATTGGTCTCTCGATTTCCCATCTATGACAGCCATTGGTGCATCTGAGCCACTACATCTTTTCTTCTGACACGCTATGGCTGCTTCAAACAGCTCATGGAACTTTGAACTGAGGTTGCTTCTGTCTTTCTCTTGCAAGGTTTCTCTACCCTTTTTATACAGATGTGCATCTACTAATTGTTCCCTCATCTGTCCGCATAACCCCAGATGGGCTACCTTACTTTGCTCCTTTTTCCTATTGCGTTTCTCTGTGCTATGTCTTGCAGTTCCAGACAGAAGGAGGAGTTCTTCCTGTTTTCTCCACTGTCTAATCATACACTCAGTGAGAGGAGGTCCAAACAGTCTATCTGTAGCTATATTTCATGCTCATTTCTATAGCTGACTACATTCAGTTTGAATTTTGGAGAGTAAGACAGTCGCTTACCGGTATTTATTTTTTTATTTTCTCACATCTTGGGCTCAGAAAGCTATGGTCCCTGTTACATCTGCACACTCTCACCTCCAACAGGATCGCATTTGCTCACTCTCCTCCTCCAGCTGTCGTCAGTAACATACAGCTTGTGATTGGAGGAAGGCTGTTTGACAAGCTATGGGCAGCTAAGTACATGCACAGCTCTCTCCCAGGCTGACTGACCATGTATAAGACGCCCCTCGATTTTCAGTCTAATGATTTTAGGAAAAAGTAGCGTCTTATACATGGAAAAATACAGTACAGAAGTATGTTAGTTAAGATTTTTAAACATCAGAAACAATATTATGTGTGATAAGATAAAAAGAGACAGGAGTAGTGGTGACAGTTCAAATGGTGTACATGTGCAGTAGTAATCTGGTGTTTTATTAGTTCTGCTAAGCATTTTGTTCTTTCCTGAAACAACCATGTATGCGATGCAAGTCATGGTGAAAAGTGTGTTGAAACTCTGTGTATTATACCATACAATGGAACCTTGGATTACAAGTATAATCCATTCCAGGAGAATGCTTGTAATCCAAAGCACTCTCATATCAAAGTGAATTTCCCCATAGAAGTCAATGGAAACAAAGATAATTAGTTCTGCATTGACTTCTATTGCATGCAATACTGCATGTGGCCAGAGGTGGGTGGGGCACTGGAGAGCCTTGAAAATACTTGGGGACAGCTCAGCTGAACTCAGCCTCGGAAAGGCTCAGAAACACTCGGGAACGGAGTATTTCCGAGTGTTTCCGAGTATTTCCGAACGGCTCTGGACCATTCCGAGTGTCACCTGTGCCCCCCCCCCGCACCTCTGGCCAAATTCGGTACTGCTCAACCCTTTCTATTGAATTCTGCTTGTTTTGCGAGACAACACTCACAAACCGAGTCAGAATTAAAAAAAAAAAAAAGTTGCTTGTCTTTCAAAACGCTCGTTAACCGCGTTACTTGTTAACCAAGGTTCCACTGTAGTCTAGTAACTGAATTTTAAGCTATGACACTACTTTATCTACAGTAGGGTAAATTTGTGCACATGTGCCACAAAATAAAAATTACAATGCTATGAGGGGAATAATAACTGCAGGAGCTGCAGGAATAACTGCACTAAAAGCTGCATTTGAAGTACACATTTTATTGAATATGAGTAAATAAATGAATGTTTGACATATTTGAAATCTAAAATGCACCTTCTCTTGTCACTTCAGTGTATAACAGTACACATTCTACAAGGTTAATCCAAGTAAAACTAAAGGGTGCCTTTCTTCAAAGTGAGCGTTTAATCCACTTGACAAATTGTAATTTGACACTGAAATCATTTCCAGTGTCATCCTAGACACAATTGAGTCTCATTCTTTCTCCCTGAGTACATCTTTGCCCCCGTGGGAGATGCAATGTTACAGCCAAGAAAAAGAATTAAATTAGGTACAGAAATCAATCGTATAACTGTTTCCAGAAGGAGTAAACATTGGCTAGCTCTGATTTCCCATCTTTGACTACAACACAAATGTCTTTGAAATTGCATGTAATGAAATGAAAGGCACGCCGTGACTCGGTAATGAAATACACTGCATGACACATGGGGCTCCTGGCTACATTTGGCAAGTGTCATATCAACGTTGGTACACATACTGTAGTTGAAATACTAATGATTCCTCAACGGATCTTTACAAGTTCTATTAAGTGCCAGCGTAGTTTCCAGCAAGCTGAGTGTATAGATTGTAGTACTGTGTGGCTCATGTTTTAGTGCCCCACAGTGACTGCACTATGTTATTAAAATGGCAAATGCGCAATGCAGTTCTTCAGAGGTCCATCCAAATTGAATAATACCACTGGCTAGGCGTTATACCTTATAATTTTAGCTTGCTGTTCGAAGTTAATACTGGTGATTGTAGATTTAATTAATGAGCAGCACACAAGAGAATCAAATTATACAGGCCTGACTGAATCTATGGTACCCGAGCAGCAGTCAATAAACTCTGACTCTCATCTTCCAATATATTGGTTGATGTCATTGACATCTAGATTATGAAAGATAGATTAACTTTATTTTTAATCCTAGATATAAGCACACCAAACTTTTATATATTGTGGTGCAACATTTGTCCCTATAAATATATGTCTGTATTAAATAGAAAGAATGACAAGGTCCTTATGAAAACTGGATTAAATAAAGTTAGACTGCATTAAAAGCATGCTACTATTTTATAGGTTCACCATGTCAAGAACAGTGATGTTCAGTTGAATGATTGAGTCACATATTTTAACTTTTATCCATGTATATCAGGAATGTTTGATATTAGAACTTAATACTGTAAATTATCAGGAGGTAGATATTCTTGTGTAGTAGTATTAGAGGTCTTAGATACATTCTCCACCAGCAAAGAATGGGTTTTAGATATTTTCTTTATGTCTCCCACAACCCAAAAACATACCAATAGTGTAATCATCTTCCACTTAAACTGGCATGTGCTAATAAGAATATAGCAGAGACATTGCACTGTAGGGGCCTTCTTGGGCAGAGACTGATGTGAATGGTCTCTATGCTCTGGGATGGTCAGTGGAATGAGTTGGTAATTTTTTTTAATCTCAGGACAATATATTAATTTTCATATTTTAATCAGAGCTTAAAAACACCAGTGATGCTTTAACTGAATAAATATTACTGGCTTGCATACGTGGCATTTCTGTCCATTTTTTCACCCAGTCAGTGTTTGTACTAGATGAAAAATTATGATGTTAATGCTTAAATTAAACATCTATACTTGAAACCTGAAAATATAAATTATTTTCCAATTATTTTGAATGTACGCATCTGCAGATATCCTTTAAAAATAATAAAATGTGGATGTGATACCTTCTAAGCAAGAAGAAGTAAACACCAAAAAAAAAAATCACATTATACTTTTATTTTGCATTCTATATTTAAAATGCATATTTTATAAAGTTTATATTTTGAATATTTTTCTGACAATTCAAATATTTATTAAACAAGGTGCAAGTAAATTTGGATGCAAATTTAAAAATCTGTATGCAGAAAAGTAGACAATCTGTTTGGAGAGGAAAAAAAGCTGATCAAATTTTGGTTTTGTAGTACTTACTGCGTATCATGCATGTCTGAGCTATGTTAAGCCTTAGGAAGCCTACCAAACCTTATTTCTTTTTATATAAATTTCCTTTATAGAAGCAACAAATTTATAATAAAAAACTGAATACAAAACATCACAAAAAAGGCATTGTAGGTAAGTAAATATAAGGTAAATGTAATTTATTACCACTTAAAAAACAGAAAATAAAGCATTTTTACAGAAACCTAAGGTCTATGTTTGAAAGGTCTTAGCTTAGTTGCTTACCTTCTTATTCCTACTGAGACCACATCAAATGGTAAACGGTTAATGAAGATCGTTCTATCTCCCTCACAGAGAGGGACAGGTAGTTAACATTCACCTATGTAACTAAGGAGTTTATTACATCTAAGCCTTGGCGGACTTGTGCTGTAAATGGTGTTAACAAGCACCAATGTGAAAGTTTTTCCAAAGGAAGACTTAAAAAATCTTTGGAAGCTTTTGTAGAACAGATTTATGGACCAAAGCTTAGTGAGTCTCTGCAGGGGTATACTTAACAAGACCATTCCCTGTAAATCTCTCACAAAGCATAAGCAAGAACAGATTTTCCATGAATAGTTAAACATTAAGACAAGTGGGTGGCAAAGCTCTTTGGATTGTTGTGAACGGTTTATTGTTACAACAGTAAAGTTGATTGTCCATCTGTTACTATAAAATAGTACGTCACAATGTGACATATGTGCCAAGACTATAATGCACTTGAATATCATCTAGTGTTATTTTGTTTTTAAAAAATTACCTTGAGTTAATTTTACAGTATTTAAAATGATAGATAAAAAAGGTGCCATCATGTACCAAAAAAGTAAAAATAACATTCAATATTTATTGTTTACGAATTTACATAGTCATTTTTATGTAGATTTTGACCTGTGATCCTGTGTATTGGATACCTTCAAATATTTTAGGTAATATTGATCATATCTTCGTCTGTCATTTGTAAATGGTTCCATAATTATTTTTTTTTTGTTTAAAATTAAACATTTTGTAAATATTAAATTCTAAACTGAATAAGGAAAGTTGTTTTGACTTGGAACAAAATTGTTGGTGGAATAATATTTTAAAGTCTTTTCCTTGCAACTTTTTCTGTCTTCAAACATTTGTACTGGTTATATCACAGTCTTCATCATACAGGTGTGAGCATTTTGTAATTATAGTTATAATTTAAGTTTTTTTTGTTTGTTTATTTACACAATGGGGAGTTCACAATGTTGATGCAAAACAGTTCTGCGGTTTTAGGTTTTTGTTGAACCGTGAAGATGTGTAATTGTTGAATGAGATTAAAATATAAGAGCAGTGTTGGAAAGATATTAGAAATGAGAAAGGTGGAATATATGATAGTTATAATCTTTATAACATGTATTTTCTATAAATAAATATAAGGTGTGGTTTCTGTCAGTCCTGTAGTGCGTTCTCCTTTCTTATTTGACAACAGCTGCATTTTTAACCCAAGGTTTAAAAAATACAAGAGAGAGAGAAGGATGGGGTTAGGTTAGAAATATATACCCAGTTCCTTGCAAAGAATAAAAGAAAAATCATTACTCCAGAGACTCTGGGTGACTGATTACATCATTTCCCTCAGGTGGTAGTGCCTCTTTATCACCTACTAGTAAATCTGAAGAATAGACTAGGAAAAATGGTGTATAGATAATGAAATATGGATATAATAAACAGAAAAGTGCAGCGCTAAATGTATATACAGCATATAGGATCCTGAGAAGAGTAAGATCCTACCATGTGACTTAACATGAATAAGTGAGCAAAGTGACAAATATGAAAAATTACAATGGTAAAACGATCAGCATATATTACAAGTGCATGTGAAAAACAGGAAAAGATCTGAAAAAAACTCCAAACAGGGATATTCTATCCGTAGGTAGATATAAAGCACCCATCCAAGAGAAACGTGAAGAAAAAAACGCCAGTAGATGATCCACTGTGAAGTGAGTATATATATTCTGCTTACCGGACGGCGATGACTGCTATTACGGCAGTCTCGCCCAGCATAGGGATTAGGGTCTCCCAAAACCGAGGGTGCAATACAGGACCAGCAGCTTTAACAGTCAGTCTAAGTGATGGGTTCCCTTATCTTTACAATGTTGGCCTTTTAGTCCCTTTGCAGTTTGAATCAAACTGCAAAGGTATACATTTAGCGCTGCACTTTTCTGCTTATTATATGCTTTGGAGTCAGATACTGGACTTTTAGAGTGCTGGCAGCTTTTGATTTCCTTTTGTCATTTTTTGTTTTTTTGTTTTTGAGCGCAGCTTTTATCCTTCTGTTTTTTTTTTATATAATGAAAAATGGATAATACAAAAAATGACACAGACTTGCAAGTATGCATGCATACTTTTTAATCATTTGAGAAAATTTGCATCAAAAAGTTTATTTTGTTTTTAAATAATCACAATGTTGTCTGGAATATTGCTGTACATACAATAAGCCAGCCGAAATTCGTCTCCCCTCCCATCTGATATCCTTCAATTGAAAAATCACAGTAGCCAAATGGGGGTGTGGCATGTGATCATCTGCATCTCACAGAGCTCCCACTGTTGATCCTACTTCGATCCTTCCGCAACTGATTTACCAGACCTAACTGGTACAGATCCATCTGTGAAATCCCTGTGATTCACCCGGGTTTTGTGCTTAGTGAAATCGCCCACATGATGACCTGTAATGGCAGCGAAAAGGTGGCAGCCTTGGAGTTGCAAGATAGTGCCCAGTCAGCACTGTTGCAGTGTACCCCTAAGAGAGTTGAGAAGCCCAAGGAGTATGTGCAGCAGGGCATCCCACCCAGGGAAGGAGTGTGTTAGGACATGCTGTCCTATGCTCAAAAAATCACTGGTTCACACAGCCAATCACTGCTGGAGGATAACGAGGCCTCACATGATGCAGGTTGTGCAAAAGGCAGCTATCCTAATGTCCAGTGCAGACACCATTGCAGCTCTGACCGATATCCCACCTGCTGAGGCATTCATACTCCCTTACAATACTGAGCAGCCCAGCCTAGGGGAAATACTGCAGGCAGTAAATAAGTGTACAGCATCTGTTAATACTCTTAAACATCATTTTTGCGGCCTGGTGGAGGAAGTGCTTTTACTGAAACAGGACCTCCAGTAAATTAGGGAGGACATTATAGCAGATGAAAGCCGCATCCATGACATGAAGGATCATCTCCCTCCTCTCAACAGGGAGGCTCATTTTACTTCCCAACTGGCCAAAGTTGTTAACAGCAGGGCTGATTATATTGAAAACATGTGTTATGACCAATAATGTGGGCCTATAGGCCTGCCCTAGCGGGTAGAAGAGAAAGATCCCACTGAATTTGTGGAGCATTGACTGCTGGAGCTGTTTGGCAAAGATGCATTTACACCTTTATTCTCCATTGAATGTGCACATATAACACCACCATGACCTTTGCCAGCCAGGCTTATATTGGCATGTCTCTTAAACTACAAAGATGGAAAGATCATATTATGCTTAGCACGTGAGCGTTCCACTATACAATGTCCAACTTTACACTATACAATAACATGAGACGCAAGTATATTTTTATCCAGACCTTTCTGCAGAAGTCCAATGCAAAAGCAAAGTTTGAAAAAGTTGCAACCTTTACAGGTATCTTACACTGTGCTATAGCTAGCAAAGCTGAGAGTTTTTGTGAGGGGGCAAGCTCAATTCTTTGAGATGGATGTGGAGGCCATGATGTTAGGCCCCAGGGACTAGTATTGCTGGAGCTGAGGGACTCCCCTAGCTGCCAGGGGAAGAACTCCTCCAGTGAGAGTGGGGGGAAGCCAAGGGAAAGGAAAGACAGATTGTGGTGGTAGGGGACTTTTTTCTTAGATTCTTAGAAAAAGACAGAGAGGACAATCTGTGACAAAGACCTGAAGCGCCGAACTGTATGCTGTCTACCGGACGCTCGGGTTCGACACATCACGGATCTGGTGGACAGATCCTGGGAGGGACTGGGGAAGACCCGGCTGTCATGGTGCACGTTGGCACCAATGACCATGTCAGAGGCAGATGGAGTGTCCTAAAGAACGATTTTAGGGACTTAGGAGCTATATTGAGGAAAAGGACCTCCAAGGTAGTAGTCGCAGAAATACTACTGGTACCTTGAGTCACACGAGAAAGGCAGAGGGAGATTAGAGAAGTAAACAAGTGGCTAAGGAGCTGGTGTAGTAAGGAGGGGTTTGGGTTCCTGGAGGACTGGGCCAACTTCTCAGTCGGTTACCTGTACTATAGAAGGGACTGACTGCACCTAAATGAGGAGGGTGTAGTTCTGCTGGGAGTGAAGATGACTGAAAAGGTAGAGGAGCTTTTAAACTAGGCAATGGGGGGAGGGTCCGGAGGTAGAGATAGTCAGCGCGGAACATATTCCAGAGGGTAGTATTTGGGGCATTAGTGGTAGGTTGACTAAAGTACATAAACCCGAGGTAAGTATAGTAACAACCTCAGAATACCCAAGAAGAAGACAGTATGCGACCGGTCTAAACTATGTGGCATGTTCACCAATGTCAGGAGCCTGGCGGACAAGATGGGAGAACTAGAGATACTGTTGTACAAGGAGGATTTTGATTTTGTGGCAATTTCAGAGACTTGGTTCAGCAGCTCTCATGATTGGCTGACAACACATCAAGGGTATTCCCTTTATCGCAGGAATAAGGAGGGTCTAAAAGGGGGAGGGGTATGCCTGTATATTAAGAATAATGTACAAGTGAATGTGAGAGATGACATCACTAGGGGAGCTAGGGGGGAAGATGGAATCCTTATGGGTAGAGCTCCAAAGGGATGAAACTAAGGGAAAAGTAATACTGGGAGTATGCTATAGGCCCCCTAACCTGAGGGAGGAGGGGGAGACAGACCACCTATCACAAATTGGATTAGTGGCAAGAATGGGAGGTGTAGTCATAATGGTGGATTTTAATTATCCAGACGTAGACTGGGCGGAAGGAAGCGCGCATTTGTCTAAGGCTCGCCAGTTCCTAAATGTCTTGCAGAACAATTTCATGGGTCAGATGGTAGTCGCACCAACTAGAAACAAAGCGTTACCAGACCTACTGATTACCAACAATACAGACCTGATTTCGGATGTGGAAATAAGGGGCAATTTAGGAAACAGCAATCACAGGTCAATTAGCTTTAGTATAAATCACACAAATATGAAACATAAGGGGAATACAAAGACTCTGAATTTCAAAAGAGCCAACTTCCCTAAATTACGAACCTTGCTAGAAGATATAAATTGGGATAAAATCTTAAAACAAAAATCTTAAAAAATCTTAAACAAAGAACACGGAGGAGAGATGGGTTTGCTTTAAGAGCATATTAAATAAGGGCATTAGCCAGTGCATCCCATTGGGAAATAAATTGAAAAGAGCAAACAGAAGTCCTGGATGACTTAACTCCAATGTAAAAATGCATATAAAAGCAAAGGAGAAGACCTTCAAAAAATACAAGGCTGTGGGATCATCATCAGCATTCAGACTTAACAAAGAATGCAACAAAAAACGTAAGGGTGCAATTAGGACGGCTAAGATAGAACACGAAAGACACATAGCAGAGGAGGGTAAAAACCCCCAAGAAATTCTTTTAGTATATAAACAGTAAAAGAGGGAGGACAGACCGTACTAACCCCATAAAGAATGAGGAAGGGAATCTGATTACAAAGGATGGTGAGATGGCGAAGGCATAGAATTTATTCTTCTCGGTTGGGCCCGAGAATAAGTTCGGGCTGAACTTTCATTGTTCAGACATTCGGTGGACAGCCGAATAAACAGGTTGTTCAACTGTTTGTTCGGTCCCCCAAACCGACCACAATGCATTGCAGTGCTGAACAGTGCATGGCAAGCCCTGATTGGCTGAAGCAGTGAAAGCTTCAGCCAATCAGGGCACAGAGCACTTTTAGAGGCATGATTGGACACTGTCATCATGACTTTATCCAATCATGGCTCATTCCCGTCCCACAGTATAAAAGTATTCTTTCAATGGCAGCCATTTTCAGTGTGATTTTGGCGTGGAGAGAGAAAGAACAGGGCTCTGTTCAGTGCTATTAGTTAGTGTGCTATACTGTGCTATTTTGCTTCAATTGTCAGTGTAGAATATTAGTTTAGTGTCAGTCTAGGGATAGTGTGAGTGTAGTGAGGAGGACCATCATTCAGCTTTGTATAGTGTGCAGCTAGAATAGGGACAGCTCAGATAGTTTCAATGTAGTGTAGTGAGACCGTGTCATTCATACATACATTAGTGTAGAGTAGGGACAGTTCAGATAGTTTCAGCGTAGTGTAGTGAGACCGTTTCAGTACTCTTGACATTAGTGTATAGCTAGAGTAGGGACAGTTCAGATAGCGTCAGTGTAGTGATGGTTGAACACCGTCTATTTGATTGCATTACTGACAGTTTAACACCATTTACTTCTGTGTGTGTTACTGCCAGTTTAACGCCATATAGTTCTGTGTGCGTTACTGCCTGTTATGTACCTTGTAGTAGAGCCTGACGTGTAAGAGGAGACCTCTCTTACAGCCCTGGCTCAGGAGCCACTGGAGTGAGAACAGTGACCTTGAGAGCACAGTGAGGTAGGAGTGCCTGTGAGATCTGTGATAGTTGGCACAGATGGATGGATGATGAGCCAGCAGATAGGACCGGAATGCAGGTAACAGCAGAGGCAGATGCAGGTTAGCGACCCGGTGAGCTGGATGGTGCAGGATTAGCAGCAGGCTTTAGCAGGGTGAGGCAAGCCGGTTCAAACACAGGTAATCAGACCAAGCAGAACAGCAGGCTAGAGCAGGGTGAGACAAGCTGGGTCAAAACACAGGTAATCAGGCAGAGTAGGGCCGTAAGCTGGAGCAGGGTCAGATAAACAGGCAGAGGTTAGCAACAGGATATCAAGCAGGAAGTCTTTAGCAGGGTCAAGGCAAGCCGAGGTCAGGATTACAGATATCAGGTAAGTCAGCAGAGCCGAGTCAATACAGGTAATCAGATAGCAGGTACAGGTTTCAGGACACAGTAAGCTGCAGATCAAACAGCATTGCACTTGTGCAGATGCTGTTCTTTTAAAGGCCCATTGACAGCAAGAACCGTTTAGCGCGCGTGCACATGCATCTGGCGCATGCTCTTGCGCACATGTACAGACACACGTGTCTGGTGTGTGCCCTCGTGGACACACACTGCTGACCAGCTTGTTGGACTAGCACCCTTGTGCGTATGTGCGCATGCATGCACCTCCGTCTTGCTACAGCAAATCCCTGACACTGCCATATCATTTTGTGCATTACTGCAAGTTTAACGCTATTTACTTCTGTGTGCGTTACTGCAAGTTTAATGCTGTTTGTCACTGTATGTTTGGCGCATTATATTGCAGTATATTATAGTGTATCCGTGGAGTGTGTCTGTGTTGTGTGAGTACTCAAATTAAAGTGCACCAAACACCACTTTACATTGATTAAAGTGCATCTACGTACAGATTTCCACTTCTTATTTACATTTGCTTATAAGCACCTCCCCCTCCCTCCCAATAATGTCTGGGAGGACAACAAGGAGAGGCAGACGTTCCCTTTGCACTCTAAGGGGCCCAGCAACAAATGTGTCCACAGGCAAAGGTGGACGTGGTGGTCAGTCCTCAGGCAGGGCATCATTTTCTCTGTTTAGTGAGTTTGCCTGTGCTATCCAGCCACATCATGCAGAGGAGGTGGTAGACTGGCTTACTAAACCTTCCTCATCCTTCTCATTCTCTGTCACGTAAGCAGAGACAAGTGTGCAGTCCCCTGCAGTTTCCAAAGTGGATAAACCTGCCTCCTTATCCACATCTATTCCTGCCATAGCCCCAACATCAGCCATGGAGGAGTCAGCTGAATTATTTGACCACAGCGTCAGCCACTTGTTCCTTGATGATGCCCAGACATTACTGGATTCAGATGTTGGTTCTAAACTTGAGGATGACAGGAACATGAGCCTAGAGAGAGGGGAGAACACTGGTAGACAAATTGGCATTCATGTTCCCCCAGCCGCAGTGTATTGCCAAGTTGTCTCCAGTGGTAATGATGATGATGGAGGAGATGGAGATGATGATAATGATGAGGTCACTGATACGACTTGGGTGCCAGATAGAGCAGAAGAGGAAACTGAAGGTGAGGGGTCACAACCCCAAGGAGGCTGACATCAAGAAAGAGTAGAGAGCAGCCACCCTATTCCATCACATTCTGCAGCTGTTATCTCCCGGCCCACTCCCTAAAGCTCAACTGTCTGGGCCTTTTTCAGCACATCTGCAGCAGATCACACTGTTGCTATATGCAAACTGTGTCTCAGGCACATCAAATGTGGCAAAAACACCAACCATTTGGGTACCATATGCTTAACAAGGCATTTAACATCCAACCACTCAGCCCATTGGCAAGAGCACCTAAAAGCCACACAAAAGGGGCACAAATCTCTCCCTCATCCTCCTCCTCCTTACCCACTTTAGTCTGCCCCTGCTATACCGAGTCATTACCTCTCAGTAGCCTCCACTGACAGGGATGGCACAGAGTGTCCCAGGTCCTAGCAGCACATCTGCCAGCAGCACACCACCAGCTGCAGACTGTAGCGGGCAAATTTCTCTGCCCCATCTGCTGCAGCGTAAAAAAAAATACAGTCCCTGACACCCACATGACCAGCATCTAAATAAAAGCTTGTCAAAGCTGTTGACTCTCCAATTTCTGCCTTTCAGCCTGGTGGATTCTGCCCCCTTCCGTGAATTCACACACTGTGCTGTACCACAATGGCAGGTTCCCAGCCGCTACTACTTTTCACGTAAGGCCGTTCCATCTCTCTACCATCACGTGGAAGGGAATGTTCTGGCATCATTGGGCAAGGCAGTCAGCAGTAAAATCCACCTTACTGCTGACACGTGGTCCAGCAAGCATGAGCAGGGACGATATATTTTGTTCACAGCACACTGGGTAACGCTGCTTGCAACTTGAAAGGATGCAGGACAGGGCTCGGTGCTGCAGCTTGTTATGCCTCCACGTCTCCATACAGCTGGTGGTGATGATGCCAGACCTGTGAGCTCTACCTCCTCTTCCTCCTCCTCCGCCACCTCCATGCCCTCCTCTGTAGAATTGTCCTATGAACATCAGGTACCCCCCTAAGCCTTCAAAGGGCTATTCTCAGAGTCAGGCTAAAAAGTGCCATGCAGTGCTTCCGCTTTTGTGTTTAGGGGACAGGAACCACACCGGAGCAGAGATTCTTGCAACTCTGCAGGGATAGGCCTAGCGGTGGTTCACTCCACGCCAGCTGGAGCCAGGAATGGTGGTGTGTGATAATGTCTCAAACATCCTGTCCGTCCTTAGACAGGGAAAGTTGACAGATGTGCCATACCTGGCACATGTCCTCAATTTGGTGATGCAGCATTTCCTAAATTTGTACCCAGGGCTGCAAGATGTGCTAAAGCTGGCCAGAAGAGTCTGTAGCCATTTCAGGTGGTCATACACAGCCAGTGCTCAGTTGGCTAAATTCAGCAGGAAATCCACCTGCCTGTAAACCGTCTGATTTGTGACATGCCCACCAGGTGGAACTCAACTTTCTCAATGTTGCAGCAGCTATACATGCAGCAGAGGGCCGTCAACGAGTACCTGTGCAAATATGGCACAACGATAGGCTCAGGCCGTAACGGCTTTTTTTTCCCATGACCAATGACTGATCATTAAGGATGCATGCTTTGTATTGTCGCCATTTGAGGAGGCCACAAGGATGGTGAGCCATGACAGTGCATGCATCAGTGACACAATGCCTGTTGTGTTCCTGCTGGAGCAGACTGTGCATGGCATTATGGACAGGGCACTGGGGGCAGCGTACAGGAGGAAGAGGAGAGGACATCCTTTCCTCTCAAGGCCCACTTTATCCAGACACCATCATTCCTATGTCACAGAACACACAGGAGGAGAGAGGGAAGGAGGATGAGGAGGAGGATTCTGGCACTTTCATAGGCTCCGAAGAAGAGGAAGACATGCATCAATCTGTAAACGATGGCTTTCCAACCCCAAGACCCTTGGGAGTAGTACATGGCTGGGAGGAGGAAGTTCCAGATGCTGTCATCCTGAGTGACCCCAAGGAGTCTGCTTCTCAAGCCTCGGCAAATTTGAGGCGCATGGGCAACCTCATGCTTCAAAGCCTGCGAAAGGACCCAAGAATACGTGGCATAAAGGAGAGGGATGATTATTGGTCGGCAACCCTCCTTGACCACCATAATAAGGGGAAGGTCTCAGAACTCATCCCGTTCCCACAGAGAGTGCAGAAGATAAAATCTCTTGAGGACATGTTAAAAATGATTTTATTGAACATTTTAGATGACTCCAGTAGGTTACAGTGTGGTGGAAAACGTCGTTTTGAGTCTTCTGTTAGTCAAGAGAGGAGCATTGGAGAAGGCGTCCGCCTAAGTGAGGCATTTCGGAATTTTTTTAGTCTTCGCTGCCCAGGGCTGTCAGCTTCCACATCCCATTGGCAGTGTCTACATCACATGGTGTACGATTACCTCGAGGCCAAAACAGAGATGGAGAGCTTTCCAGCTGACTATCCACTGACTTACTGGGTCATGAGAATAGACCACTGGCCAGAACTTGCCCAGTATGCTATTGAGTTGTTGGGCTGTGCTGCATCCAGCCTGCTTTCAGAATGGGCATTCAGGGCTGCAGGAGGTTTCATTAATGATCATAAAACGTGTCTGTCCACAGACTCCATAGACTGTTTGACTTTTATAAAAATGAATCAGTCCTGGATTACCAGCTATGAAGCCCCTGATGCCAATGTCACCAATTAAGTCTTTTTCGGATGTGGAATCTCTGCAGGTCTTCGAGGCTGCCTAGCTTTGAGAGTGTTCAGTCATTTCATCTGGAAGAATGTTTTTGGTATAGGTTTCAAGGACACAATTAACACCCAAAGCCCTATTTTTCAGCACCCATTTGACAGGTGCATATCATTGCAATTTTTTACAGCAAGGTCAATTCTTGCTTTCATCAAGAGTACCTCTATAGGGTTACAGTAAGAAGGCACCACCGACACCCAAAGACCAATTTATCTGCACCTGTTTGGCAGGTGCATATCATTGCAATTTTTTACAGCAAGGCCAATTCTTGCTTTCATCAAGATTACCTCTATAGGGTTACGGTGGAAAGGCGCTACCAACACCCAAAGACCAAAGACCCTATACTTCTATCCAAAGTTAAAGTGACACCAGAATGTATCCAAAAAATCTCTAATCTTGTTCCCAGTGCACTACATTGTGGCCTCATCATACACTCTGGCTCCCCAGCTGTTGCTGAGCAAAATAAAGGCAGCTTGCAGGGAAAATGTCATTTTCCTTGGCTTTATAAATACAATTATTGCTGCAGCAGCTTATAGACATGGTACAGATCTGCCACTTTACAGGTAGACTAAGGCACTATATCGGATGGAATTTTTCCTTTTTATGCTTTCACTTTAAAAATAAAAAAATCACTGCTCATTTAAAAATGCCGTTTTTCACAAACTTCTTTTTTATTGTTACATGTCCCCCAGTGCAGGATCCGGACCCCTATAACCATTGTATGCCCAGTTATTTGCATATAAGCCTTCAAAATGGGCACTTTTGATTTTTGACGTTCGGGTCCCATTGACTTTAATGGGGTTTGTTATTTGGGTCCGAACTTTCATGGTGTTCGAATGTTCTGGTGCGAACCGAACAAGGGACAATTCGACCCATCCCTACTCCTAAGTCTTCTTGAGGGAATTGGGTGCTTCAGTAACCAAAACTGCAGTGTTTATCCTCATGACACATCACAGGAAGCAACAATAATAAGTCACCGGGACCAGATGGCTTGCACCCGAGGGTCCTTAGGGAACCAGCTGATTGGAGAAAAGCCAATGTAGCACCAATATTTTAAAAAGGGCCAAAATACATCCCTGGGAATAACAGACCAGTTAACCTAACATCAATAGTATGCAAGCTCTTGGAGGGGATGATAAGGGACTATATACAAGATTATAGTAAAGAAAACAGTATCATTAGCAGTAATCAGCATGGATTCAGGAAGAATTGTTCTTGCCAAACCAATCTATTAACCTTCTATAAAAAGGTGAGCTGCCATCTAGATAAAGGAAAGCCCGTAGATGTGGTGTATCTGGATTTTGCAAAAGCATTTGACACAGTTCCCTATAAATGTTTACTGTACGAAGTAAGGTCAGTTGGCATAGATCATAGAGTGAGTACATGGATTGAAAACTGGCTACATGGGAGAGTTCAGAGGGTAGTAATAAATGGGGAGTACTCGGAATGGTCAGGGGTGGAAAGTGGGGTTCCCCAGGGTTCTGTCCTGGGACCAATCCTATTTAATTTATCCATAAACGACCTGAAGGATGGGGTGAACAGCTCAATCTCTATATTTGTGGATGATACTAAGCTAAGCAGGGCAATAACTTCTCCGTAGGATGTAGAAACCTTGAAGTAGATCTGAACAAATTAAGGGGATGGGCAACTACATGACAAATGAGGTTTAATGTGGAAAAATGTAAAATAATGCATTTGGGTGGCAAAAATATGAATGCAATCTACTCACTGGGGGGAGAACCACTGGAGGAATCAAGGATGGAAAAGGACCTGGGGGTCCTAGTAGATGATAGGTTCAGCAATGGCATGCAATGCCAAGCTGCTGCTAACAAAGCAAACAGAATATTGGCATACATTTAAAAGGGGATTAGCTCAAGGGATAAAGCAGTAATTCTCCCACTCTACAAGACTCTGGTCTGGCCGCACCTGGAGTATGCTGTCCAGTTCTGGGCACCAGTCCTCAGGAAGGATGTGCTGGAAATGGAGCGAGTACAAAGAAGGGCAACAAAACTTATAAAGGGACTGGAGGATATTAGTTATGAAGAAAGGTTACGAGCACTGAACTTATTCTCTCTGAAAAAGAGACGGGATATGATTTCAATTTACAAATACCGTACTGGTGACCCCACAATAGGGATAAAACTTTTCAGCGGAAGGGAGTTTAATAAGACACGTGGCCACTCATTATTATTAGAAGAAAAGAGGTTTAACCTTAAACTGTGTAGAGGGTTCTTTACTATAAGAGCGGCAAGGATGTGGAATCCCCTTCCACAGGCTGGGGTTTTAATGGGGAGCATCGGTAGTTTCAAAAAACTATTAGATACGCTCCTGAATTACAGCATTATAAAGGGATATACAATGTAATACTGACATAAAATGACACTCATAGGTTGGACTTGATGGACTTGTGTCTTTTTTCAACCTCACCTACTATGTAACTATATATGTAAGTACATCCTCAGAGTTGATCACTTGCTTATACTGGCTGCATTGTACATGTATCCTGGATAGGGGGCAATTTCCTAATTTCCTGCATCACAGGTATCTTGAACAGATTTAGTTTCACTATACATTTAGCGGTGACTGCTCTGTTGGCAACTAATTATATACAATATATACAAAATGGGAGACACCCCTGAAGAAGCAAATATAAACATACAAAGTGATTTGGGACTTTAGATGTACGTCCTTGGGTATAACAAACACTAAACCATCGATTATACAAATAAATGTCTTTATTCAAAATGTTGTACAATTTTTAAAAAGGTTTGTTTTAAAAACAAATTCTTAATCTATTTGTCCAGGATGATGTTGTCCTGGATTTGGGATCCAATCTTTAAGCCAATGCATTTCTCGGGCTGACTTGCTTCATCAGGGCCTTAGATCCTGTTAAATATTGCAATAATGTACAGAAAAAAATCACATATGAAAGGGAAAGGAAGAGAGCATAGGGAGGAGAACAGTGGGGACAGGGAACAAAGAGAAAGGAAAAGAGATAGGACAAAGAAAGAAAAGGAAAGTCCCGTCTCAGATGGATCTGTGTGTAGGTACCCCATCCATAACCTCTTTTCAACCAAAACTCAATCTGCCCCCATTGTGTTTCAAATCATTCACCCCTCACAGTCTGGCTTAACACTCAGTCCTCTAACACCCTCCCTAGAGTTCCCTGGGAAATCAGGGCTTTCTGTTTGCGGTTTTTCTCCTCTAATAATAAAATTGAACAGCACAAAACTGAGTCCATGACAATCATCTGAACCCTTTTCAAAAGTGGGAAACCTTTAAAACATTTGTCCATTACTTACTTATGTCTGAAATCTCCACTGTAAAAAAGCCTCTACAAATCTTGACCATCAGGAGGACCACAAAGTGCGACAACTTGAACAAGCCTTCATCAGTAATCCTTCCGATTCTACCTGTGAGGCATGGATGTCTGCTCAAGATGATTTGAGCCACCTAATTTTCTTTAATGCTGAACATAAAAGGATTTTTTAATAAACTGCCATATTATTGAGAAGGGGAAAAGAATGGTTAACTACTAGCCAGAAATGCTCATTCCCATCAGATGTCCTCAGCCATTGGTGGTAATATGTCTCGCACTGGCAAATTAGTCAACTCCCAGAACCTGGTGCTGGGCAAATTAGCTGGGTTTTATTCTGACCTATATCTTTCTAAAACAGTATATACACCAGAGTGATGCAGTATATGCAAAAAGTACACCTTCTCATCCCATCTGAAGCTCATAGAAAACTGCTGGACAATCCTTTTACATTGGAAGGAGTACAATTGTTGACCAGCTCTTTCCACAATTGTAAAGCCCCAGGAGATGATGGTGTACCAATGGATGTACAGTATATAAACTCTACACTGATTGTTATCTCATTTAATAGAAGTATTTAATGCCTCCTTGAGTGTCACCGCCTGCCACCATCAATGATCAGAGCCAATATAATCCTTTTGTTAAAGCCTGGTGAGGATCCCCTAGATCCTAGTTCTTACAGACCTATAGCTTTACTTCAAAGTGATTTAAATAATTTAGGAAAGGTACTTGCTTTCAGACTGAATAAGATGATCACAACTATCAGACATCTTGCACACCCCTGCTGACAATATGGGCCAGAAGGCCTTGCTGTATCTGGATACAGCTAAAGCATTTGGCTGTATTGACTGGCAGTTCCCATGGTCCATATTAGCTACATTTAGGTGAGGTGAAGTGTTTTGTGGGTCCAATTGCTTTATTGCAGCCCAAAAGCTACCATACAAGAATTCTGCACTCACTATTAATTGGTCAAAATTGTCTTTGATGTTGTTGGATGGTGATGTAAGACAACCAATGGCACATTCTTGTCTATACCACTTACTTCCTCTTTTAAATACCTGGGGATCCAGATTACTCCAACTCTAACAGACCTTTGCCATCTTAATATATCTCTGCTTTCCTGCTTTAGGAATAAGATTAAAATATGGAATAAAATAAGGCTACAAGAGAGGGAGGTTTTGATGATCATGATGCCTCATAACATCTCAACAAAGTACAGTAGAACAATGAAAATGGTACCACATGGCAGTGTATAAATGTATCTTCACTTTGCGACTAAAGATTATTACCTAACTGTAATTTATCATTCTTTTATTGCAAGATACATTTGTCTTGGTCAGATCTACGTATCATACAGTTACATCTGGTGGCTTGTGAAAGTGTCATTGCCTAACATTTCCAAGTAACAGTTGCATGATATTTTCCCTCAGAAGCCAAGATGCCTGGAAACTGTGTAAACAATGCAAATTACTTCTGCTACATTTGTGGCGAGGTTACATTTGCCTCTCAAAAGTGCAGTATGACGGCATTGGTAAGAAAGGCATACCACCCATATTTTGTATGCAAAATACGGGATCAGGACAAGAGTTGGGCCCCTCATTATTGTTGCATTACATGTGCAACTTATCTGTGTCATTGGCTAAACAAGAAGAAATGTCCCAATGGGACTCGCAGTACCAATGGTGTGGAGGGAGCATGAAAATGTTACATGAAAAACCAATAAATGAATGGAAAGTTATGTTATTGGTATCAATAAAAAGACAAATTTATAATGGTTGGTGTGGCACCATTCTCATTGTTATATCATATTTTGCAGAAAAGCATAATCACACATCCCCCTCGTAATTTTGAATTCTTTTGATGCAATTTTCACCTGAAGCAGTATCTTGGAAACTGGACTTAATGTTCCTTTATTAGTGACCCATTTCTGGTAAAATGTAGCTACTTTCATTTCCGAGGCTTTCTCCTCATAGACCAGTGTAGTCACTGCCTCTACTGCATTTAGAGAAACATATAGAGGTAGTGATGCTTGTGCCATATTCAGAAAGCGTGGTACGAACCTGCGCGGTGACATAATTTCCTTCTCCAGTTCCTGGAACGCATGCTGCAGCAAGCAGAACGGCAGAGCAATTACAGGCTGATAGTTTTGGTGCCGAAAGACTGGGCACCAAAAAATGTGAGTGTATAAATTTTAGCCTTATTTGTCTGAATAAATAAAATAAATACTGCATTATAATGCCCCGTACACACGGTCGGATTTTCCGACGGAAAATGTGTGATAGGACCTTGTTGTCGGAAATTCCGACCGTGTGTAGGCTCCATCACACATTTTCCATCGGATTTTCCAACACACAAAGTTTGAGAGCAGGATATAAAATTTTCTGACAACAAAATCCATTGTCGGAAATTCCGATCGTGTGTACACAAATCCAACAGACAAAGTGTCATGCATGCTCAGAATAAATAAAGAGATGAAAGCTATTGGCTACTGCCCCATTTATAGTCCCGACGTACGTGTTTTACGTCACCGCGTTCAGAACGATCGGATTTTCCGACAACTTTGTGTGACCGTGTGTATGCAAGACAAGTTTGAGCTAACATCCGTTGGAAAAAATCCTAGGATTTTGATGTCGGAATGTCCGAACAAAGTCTGACCGTGTGTACGGGGCATTAGAATAATTTTCATCCTTTTGCTGTTTATGGCCATCCTATGAGGGGAAGTAGTAGTATTTCTGGGAAAGAGATATCTATGAAGAAAGATTATCATCAGACAATTCACCAGCTGGAATGTGGCTGTAAACCCTGGAATTAAGTGCTTATGACCTCCTTTTTAAGAGGTCATTGAATTATGGTGAGGGCATTGGTTTGTCACTTGTGGTGAAACACTGGGCAATAAGAAGAAGAGGAAGACTTATAGGGCGTACACACGGTCGGACTTTGTTCGGACATTCCGACAACAAAATCCTAGGATTTTTTCTGACGGATGTTGGCTCAAACTTTTTTTGTCTACACACGGTCGCACAAAGTTTTCGGGAATTTCCGATCGCCAACCACACGGTCACGTACACCACATACGACGAGACTAGAAAAGGCCGGTTCAGAACCAAGCGCGGCACCCCTTGGGCTCCTTTTGCTAATCTCGTGTTAGTAAAAGTTTGGTGAGAGACGATTCGCGCTTTTTCAGACTCGTGGCTTTCAGATAGTTTTCTGCCGTTCAGTTTGTGCTTGTGGGTTTGTATCTGCTCTTCAGTGCGTGCAGCAAGTTCCGCGTGACTTTAAGTAGTCATTGTATTCTTGTTCGTTCGTTACTGGTTTTCAGGTCGCTCTTCACAGGCCTTGCTGTTCTTCAGTGCGTTCTGTTACTTAGTTCTGAGCAGCCGACCGTTTTCTAGCCATGTTTCGTATGCGTACTCCTCGTAGAGTTTGTGATGTGCGGGGGCTTGGTGTTGGGGTCCTGACCTTGACACAAGTCCAGTCCATGAACAGGGTGGGGAGGAGTTCATGGACCAAGAATTGGTTGCTTCAGCGTGACCAGTTCTCTCATATGCCTTTGCTCCGTGAGATCCGTGAGAATAATCCTGATGATTTCAGGAACTTTCTCAGGATGACGGACCCCGTGTTTCACCGTTTGTTGGCTTCGCTGACCCCCTATATCAGCAGGCAGGATACCTGTATGAGGCAAGCCATCACTCCGGAGCAGAGGTTGGTCGCTACCCTGCGGTATTTGGCGACAGGGAGAAGCCTGCAGGACTTGAAGTTCTCGACAGGCATCTCCCCCCAGGCTCTAGGGATCATTATCCCAGAGACCTGTTCTGCCATCATCCAGGTCCTGCAGAAGGAGTATATGAAGGTAAGATTTTTATCCTTTAATGTCACATTTTATTGTATTGAATGTTTGCTAATATATTGTATTTCTTTCCTCATTCCCTAATTACCATGATTGGAATATGCTGTGAATGTCCCCTTTGTCCTCATGCATGCTGGATTTTTATGTAATTATTATTTTAGGTCCTTCATACATATTTGCCCTTCAATAACCTCCCCAGCATGGTCTTTCCTGGCCTATATTCACCTCATGTAGTCACTTAACAATGTATTTTATCAGCTCTATAGTAGTGCTTTACCCCAAACACCCCCTAAAATGTTTGGAAATGTTATTTTTGATTTAAATTCAGGCAGAGTGCCAGAGGCTTTTTTTTGTTGTTGTCCCCAAATAATTTTTTGTAACCCTCCCTCCCCAGACTGCTAAGTCAGCTGATCCCAATTCTCTATGTATCCTCAATCATCTATCTGCTGACTTTGCCAAACCCATACACACTATACCCACCTCTTTACTGGTCAGATTTATGGATGAATTGCCCAAAGCATGTAGTGCAAGGGCCTACCTGTATACTTTCCAATGGTACTGTTTCAAGTTTTTGTATTCTATTATTATCTTGATAGGTAATAGCAGAATGTCCAAATGTCCTCAAATGTGTACAGTGTGTATTTATATCTTTGTATTATGACACTTCTTACCTGTCCAGTGGGCTGCCAATACTGTAACTAAGGAGGGGCTCTTCAAAGTAATACCCATTATTTAGGCATTCAGCTCTCAATGAAGTGAAGAGGGTTACCTGTCCAAGATCCCCCCCCCCTATAATGTTAGAAATGGCCCATGAGAGAGGGGGAGGGGGAATATGATAGGTGTACCTTATACTTTGGCCTTGTTACATTCCCCTTACTAAATGCTATCTGGAGGTTGCCACATAATGTTTGTGCCTAATCTGCTTGCCATGTTTCTGTGAAAAAATAGTAATGTTTATTGTTTTTTCCTCAACAGTTTCCTTCCACGCCACAGGAATGGCAGACTGTGGCCTCCCACTTTGCCCAGCGGTGGGACTTTCCTAACTGCGGAGGGGCAATTGATGGGAAACACGTCCACATCGTCCCACCACCCAACTCGGGGTCGTACTATTATAATTACAAGGGGTTCACTAGTATAGTGATGTTGGCGGTGGTGTCGGCTAATTACGACTTCCTGTATGTGGACGTGGGGAAGAATGGCCGGATGTCCGATGGTGGAGTCATCGCCCAGATGGAGTTTTACAGGCGTCTCCAGAATGGCAGCTTGGACTTGCCAGCTCCAGAGGACAATGTTGAAGGACTCCCATTTGTGTTCGTTGCTGATGAAGCGTTTGCGCTGTGGGACCACCTGATGCAGCCATTCCCGATGAGGACCCTCACCCCGGAACAGAGGGTTTTTAATTACCGGCTGGCCAGAGCCCGAAGAGTGGTGGAGAACACATTTGGAATCCTGGCCAGCCGGTTCCGACTATTTCTGACACCCATCCATATGGCGGAGTATAAACTGAACCATATTATACTGGCGTGCTGTGTTCTACATAACTTTTTAAGGAAACATTCGGCCAACTATGCTGGCTCAGTTGGGCCTGAGGCCGGAATCCTACATCAAACCACACTGACGGCGCTTGAAAGTGTCCGTCCTGGCTTGCCCTCCCTGAGTGCCCGTGATGTCCGGTTACGCTACCTGGAGTTCTTTGCGGGTAGGGGGGCTATCAATATGCCAGAAAATCTGTGAAGCCTTTTTATAATAAAAAAAAAAGAAATTCTTTGTGGACATTTACTGCTTGTGTTTGTTTTAGCTGACCCTGACAGAAATGTGTTGAGTGCAGAAAATGTCGTGATTGGGTAACCTTATAAAAAACCGTGTTGGCTGGTACTTCCTAAATGCAAAAACACATTTCACTACAAGTGCACTTGCAACTGCACTGAACCTGCACTTGTAGTGCAAAGTGTATTTGCCCTTAGGAAATAACCCCCATTTTTGCATAAAACAGCAATCACATCACCCCAAAAGTGTTGTAGTGTTGAGACAATAATCCACACATTCTTGAATAAGCAACTTTTTTATACCTGCACAATCACATGTGCATTTACCAAAGGTTTTTAAAACAAACCAACATGTTTGTTGTATAACAATTTTTGCAGTAGCATTATCAAAAATCGAAATGTCCATTTCAGATAAAACAAGCCAGTGTAAAACAAACAAGAAAGCCAAAAAACTTGAACTTACAAAGTTCACATTAGGTAAAACCTGAAGGCTATATCAGACATCAGTATTTAGGAACTGGGTTTGATATAGCGTTCAGATAGGGGGAAATCACCCCTGGAAAAGCCAAATTTGGAAGATGCACACCAATTTACGAATGTTAACATGTGCTATCTGCCATCAGGGGGGATCAAGGGACGTGTTTTGGGGGAGCAAGCCCTTCCTCAACGCTACTTTATAATTGAGGAAGGGGTTGCACCCCCAAAACGCGTCCATTGATCTCCCGTGATGGCAGATAGCACATGTTGGCACACTGTGTGCATCCTCCAATTTGGCTTTTCAAAACATTGCAAAAAAATTTAAAAGATTGGATCACAATCCAAAAAGTGATTTTGTGGGGTTTTAAATTCGCCCCAAAACATCAATGATGTTATTATTTTTTTAATAACATCATTGATTTTTTGCTGTATGTTTTGCAGTTCGACATTACACCCCATGATCTCCCCGATCAGGATCTGGGCACTTTCTGATGTGAAACGTTCTGGATCAACAACATCACGATCACCTAAAAAGAGAGAAAGAAAACAAAAACAGGTCTCAAAAATCTGCCACCATCCATCTCTTTTACCTGAGTCTGTGGTCGCAGACACTCACCTGTTGTGGTGCCAATCTCCACAACATCTTCTTCTTCCTCCTGCTCTTCTTGTGTTGGTGTTAGTTCCCCTTCTTCCAGAGGTGGAGGGTCTATGGTCTCCTCAGATGAGGGGTGTCCTCCGAGTCTTTTCTCCCCTATGTAAAACAAAAATGGTATTAGCACACAGATATTTGATGGCAGAACTAGAAATAGGAAACATTGCTTGGAAGTGGGGTACAATTGTCTATTTTAGCCGAGTTCCAAGATGTATTTTTTTTATTGGCCTTTGTCAAGCTGTAATACTTTACCTGTTTAGTACAAGCTTCACAGATGGAGACGCCCCTATAGTATACACTGGAGCACCTGTGTGGCCCCCTAATAAAAATGGTGTTCTTGTGTCCCACACTAGTGCTCCAGTGTCCAGATGTGAAAACAGCTGCTGAGTGTCCTCTCCTTACACAGAATCTAGTTGGCATTTCATTCTAGTAACAAACCCATCTACACAAACAACTATTTGGCATCCAAGTAGGCCCCAAAAAAATGTGGGAAAATGCATATGGCCTAAATAATGGTGTTTTAGAGGCCAAAAGAAAAATGTTTGATACGAACGAATAATGGGCCCATGAACATTAAAGTTGCCCTTTTAAACTGTACAATTAAAAAAAGCATATGGAGCAGCACGAACGTAATAAAGACAGAAAGAATAGGAACACAGCACAACTACTTACTTTTTTGCAGCACTCTCCGGATCTTTCGGTACTGCTCTGGCTCTCTTAACTTCAGGTCCGACCACCGCTTTCTGAGCTGATCTTTCGATCGTCGTACCCCGAAATTCTTGTGAAGGCTTTTGACCACTTTCGCCATGATCTTTGCCTTTCTGATGTTGGGGTTGGGGTAAGGCCCATACTTTCCGTCATAGTCGGACTTCTTCATGATGTCGACCATCTCCAACATCTCCCCAAAGGACATATTTGTGGCCTTAAAACGTCTCCTTCTGGATCGTGACGTGTCCGGATCCGGGCTTTCCTCCTCCTCCTCCTCGTTCCTGCAATTAGCACGCACCTGCTCTAACTCCGCCATGTGCTCTTCACCCACTGCGCCGAACGAAAAGGGGCGGGGAATAGACTAGAAAGAACGTCAGGGGTGGGCGGAGTTACACGCATGCGCAGTGTGTATAAAGCGTAACACGCGTGCGTATTACATACGATCTGTGAGCGGAGGAAGGAGCATTGGACGCGCCGATTGTAAGAAAGAAGGTAAGAGACAAACTTGTGCCTATAATGCTTCTACATTGAAGCCTATATTGTAACAAGATTAGGAGATTTTTGTCTGACATTAGGCTTTGTCTTGTGTTGTGTCTTGCAGTGAACATGGATATCTTAGTGAAAGACAATGACTTCATGTCAGTATTCATAGATATCTTAAGGGAGCTGCCATGTCTGTGGGAGATTAAACACCCCTATTACAAGAACCAAGCAAAGAGGAAGGCAGCACTGGTGCAATTGTGTGAAATTGTGAAGCAGGTGATCCCCACGGCAGACATCACCTATTTAAAGATCTTAATTGGTGGCCTGAGGAGTACATATCTAAGGAAGCGCAAGAAAGTCCTGGATTCACAGAGATCCGGAGCAGCAGATGACATCTATGTCCCCAGGATGTTGTACTACGACAGGCTGCATTTTCTGGCAGGCCAGACTGAACCCAGGCCATCCCTCTCCAGTCTTCCTTCCACGCTTCCTTCCCCCCCGGCTGAGGCTTCTGATGCCCAACCTGGGCCTTCCAGGCCGCATGTGGAGGAGCCCAGATTGAGCCAGGTATAGTATTCCTCTAAATATTTCTGCTTGTCCAATCAATGATGTTAACTAGATGTTAGTTTGGAGTACTAATTTAGGATTGTGATTGATGAAGCAAAACATTACAACCATGTCCCTTTTTCATACACAGGGAAGTCTCAGCCAGGAGGTGGCTGGGCCGAGCCGGCTGGCTGATCTGCAGGTCCCTCCACTCTCCCTGAAAAGAGAAAGTGGCAGTAGGAGGAGTGCCCTAGAGGGGGCTACCGGAGGACTCTTTTGGAGGGCTACAGAGGTCCTGGGAGCACGACAGACCGTGGAGGAGGACATTGCTGCCGTCATTGCATATAAAATGCAGAGGATGGAGGAGGGCCAACAAGTCTTGTGTGAGGCGCTCATATTGGAGGCTCTTAACAAAGGTATGAGGGGCCAAATGACAGCTCAGACACACCTTTGCGATGGTCCTCCTCCTCCTCCTGCAGGTCCTCCTCCTCGTCCTCCCTCTCCTCCAGGCCCTCACAGTCCTCCTCCAGGTCCTACTCCTCCTCCTGCCACATCTCCAACTGCACAGCCACAGCCCGGAATGAAGCGTGAAAGGAAGACCAGAAAGTGAGGACCCTGGATCCAGTCTGGTCGGCCAAAAAATGCAGCCTCTTGTGGTACCACAGCCTGGGGACACACATGTCATCTGCTGCTATCCGGATCTCTGCGAATTCTGGACCAGACTGCCCTCCCTTACATATGGACTCCTCAGGCCACCAATTTTGATGTTCAAGAATTGATGTCTGCTGTGGGGGTCCCAGGCTTCGCTAATTTCTCCTGTTGATCCAGTGTTGCCTTCCTCTTTGTTTGGTTCTGAGCCCTTAATAAAGGATTTTTGTTTTGAATTATACTCTCCTATGTGTTTTACTTCAAAAAGGACAGTTGGTTTGTGAGGATTCAGGTACATTTCAAATATACAATGTGAAATGAACAAGGGACACCAACACCAAACAATCTCCTTGAGATTAAATAATAAAAGATATCAATGGTGTTGGGGTAACTTGACACACAAAACACACACAAAAATATTCTGGAGTAAAAATAAAAATAACATTGAACAAAGATCAGCCTTTGAAAAAATTCAAACATTAAAAAAAATAAAAGGCTTAAAATCCCCAAAAAAATTAAATAAAAAAAAAATCAGTCAGATGTGACAACTAATAACAATATATTCATGGAATCCCACTAAAAAAACACAAATAAAAGTTTGTGAGAAGTGTGTGTGAATATGAGCAGCAAAACGACTTAATTCTTGTCACATTATAAAGAAGAAGAGAGTGCGCTGTATTAAACCATTTTGAACATTGCAGCGTGACGAAAGTGCTGTATCCATTGCGAACGCTAAGTTTACCAGAACGAGCTGTCCCGTGTCGGAATTTCTTCTGAGCATGCGTGGCACTTTGTGCGTCGGAACAGGCCACACACGGTCGAAATTGACGCGATCGGATTTTGTTGTCGGAAAATTTTATCTCCTGCTCTCCAACTTTGTGTGTCGGAAAATCCGATGGAAAATGTCCGATGGAGCCCACACACGGTCGGAATTTCCGACAACACGCTCCGATCGGACATTTTCCATCGGAAAATCCGACCGTGTGTACGGGGCATTAGAAGAAAAGAAGGCTGGACGGGCACTAAGGTCGGGTGCTTACTCATAGCTCATAGCAGCGCATAGGAGCTATGAGTAAGCACCCGACCTTGGTGTGAAACATGTAAGCTGATACCTGTAGTTCCCCTTTGTATCTGGCACTTGAATAAAGAAATTGCATAGGAGTGCCACCGTCCAGCCTTCTTTTCTTCTAATGCCGCATACACATGGTCGGACTTTTCGGCTACAAAAGTCCGACAGCCCATCCGTCAGACTTTCGACGGACTTTTGGCGGACTTTTGGCGGACTTGCGGCAGACTTTCTAACGAACGGACTTGCCTACATACAATCACACAAAAGTCCGACGGATTCATACGTGATGACGTACACCGGACTAAAATAAGGAAGTTGATAGCCAGTAGTAAATAGCTGCCCTAGCGTGGGTTTTTGTCCGGCGGACTAGCATACAGAGGAGCAGATTTCTGGGTCCGGCGTAGTTACGACGTAAAGATTTGAAGCATGTTTCAAATCTAAAGTCCATCAGATTTGCGGCTGGAAAAGTCCGCTGAAAGTCCGGAGAAGCCCACACATGATCGGATTGTCAGCCGGCTTTAGTCCGTCGGCGTCCGTCGGACTTTTGTAGACGAAAAGTCTGACCGTGTGTACGCGGCATTAGTATCTGTTTCCATACAGGGCTCTCACCCTCCACCTGGGATAGAGGCTTTTTTGAGCAGCAGGGTAAGAGAAACTGCCTTAGAGCGATGCACATATACATAAGGAGAGGAAGACTGTCGTAAATAAGAGCACAGATTTTTCCCTTTTTGCACATTGTGGAGTTGATCTTTCAATAGAGTTTAATTTGGACTTTAATGTCACAACTTTTATTATTTATATTTATATAAAATTGTGTTACCAAAATGTCCATATATCAATCTATATAGTATCCATATACAATAATATATTATTATGCAGCTAAAAAGTGCTATAGTGCTGTGCCAAAAGTGTGCATTAAATAATATTCAAAAGATCTTCAATTCCTTCACAAAGTTCTGCAGTGCTGTGCAAACAAAAAAAGTGTCTCCAATATTCCAACAAAGTGCTCTAATGCTCCACCACCTTTGTCACACCAGAGAACTCACTAGATTACCATGACTACCCACTACAGGTAAGTCATGTGTGGCATGTTGTTATCAGAGGATTCCTATTGATTTGGATGTTTCTCCCCCCTCACTGGATTGAACTGCAGTAGATTTTAAGCATTGTGTTGTGAATACTCATTGGTGCGAGGTGTAGCACCACCAGATGTGAGTAGGAGCATTGAGTTTTTTCAACTTTAATAAATGTCTAAGGTTTTACACAATGCTGATCTTCCTTTGTTTTTTCATGTGACGTCTGAATGAGCTATGTGCCAGGATTGCTGTTTACAGTATATAAAGGGGGGGGGGGGACCTCCCAGTGAGAGGGGAGAAACATGAGAATCAACAGGAATCCTCTGATAACCACATGCTACACATGACTTATATATGTAGAGATGGTGGATTATAAGTGTAGTATTGTGTGCTCTCTCCATCATGCCTCATCTACAGTTGTATTTCTTTAATGCTGGGTGCCAGTGACTGTCATCATAACTGTAAGCCCAATCCAATGGATTGTGGTACTGCTAGTCTTTCTGACCGGCGATTCCATTGCATAACCATACATCGGGACTACACATCCCAGGGATCTTTGCTACCATTCGAGGAGACTTCTGCAAAAGACTATAAAGGAGCCCAGAGATCCGCCTCACGCTCTCTTCTTCCTGGCCCTTGTGTGAAGCACACCTCTTCGTGACGGGAAGAGAGAGGTTGTGGCCTACCATGCAGTGTTTAAGAGATTCCAGTCTAGCCTCAGAGGGCCTAAACCTGCTTGCTGTTCATCAGACATCTACACGGCACCAACTCAGCAGCTCGACACCACGTCTGTCCACCTTCCGCACCTGTGAGTCATTGCTGGTGGCTTCATTGACAAATGTCTCTTCCCGGGTTGCTGCTTTTGAGGCATCTAGTTCGGTCCAATCATTGATGAGAGGGCAATTGCCCATCTTCTGCAATCTTTCCCTGGTTACTTTATTGGAACACTTTACTTCACTTCTATTTGAACACTGTATAGACACCTTTACCTACAACCATTTCAAGGAGTACCATTAGCCTGTTTAATCCAGTCATTCTGTCAATACATCATTGTGCCTTATTGGATATAATCTAATGAGCTCTATCTGCTGGTTAAGACTATCAGGCCTGCACCTTGGACATTGCTTTTGTCACTATTTAAAGGCCCCTACACTATCCTTATCTGTCTGATCTCTCATTAGGATTTAAAGGTTGAATGGACCGGCCTGGGGATCCCCTTTAGAGTGCGACTACCTGCTTTAAACACTTAACCATTCATTGTCCTACAGGTCATGCTTCAGGTGATATTTCATTGTACAAATCAGTGTATTGTATCTTAATACCGTTAACTGTTCTTAAGCTGTCTTTTGAGGAATCCCTCTACCGAGTCTGGGATGTTAATCAGAACTCGGTTGATCTATTGCCCTCTTTTGTAAATGAATACTACCTTGCTTACGCCAGTAAAAGCGGAGATAATATAAACATATTAACTTGTGATGTGTCATTTAAAGGTGTTTGTGGAAAGATGTCTGAACCCAGAGTGTCAGGTGGGTTGGAAGGTTCACAGGGTCATGGTGATGCGGATGAGAAGGTAAATTCAAGCAGTCCTCAAGGGGACAGTGCTACATATATATAACACAGAAGACAAACATACGTATATCTAAAAAAGTATATATAAGTTAAACCATGACAATACCAATACTTATATGTCTAATAGTATCAATGATATTTTAATTATAATACTAATAAATATTAAAATAATATATTGAATAAAATATATAACAGTGATAATGAGTTCATGTTAATTGTCGTACTCCTCAATACATAATGCTCAACAAAATCAAAGTGATCATATTACTGATATGCAAATACTAATCATAATGATAATCATAATAGTAATACTGCCAATAATTACCATAATATAGATATAGGCAACTAATTCATTGATGGATGAAAAAATTACACTGGTGGACATATCTGATTACCGAAAACTCAATATACTGTATGTATCCCGAATGCCCCGTACACACGGTCGGATTTTCCGATGGACAATGTCCGATCGGAGCGTGTTGTCGGAAATTCCGACCGTGTGTGGGCGCCATCGGACATTTTCCATCGGATTTTCCGACACACAAAGTTGGAGAGCAGGAGATAAAATTTTCTGGCAACAAAATCCGATCGCGTCAATTTCGACCGTGTGTGGCCTGTTCCGACGCACAAAGTGCCACGCATGCTCAGAAGAAATTCCGACACGGGACAGCTCGTTCTGGTAAACTTAGCGTTCGCAATGGATACAGCACTTTCGTCACGCTGCAATGTTCAAAATGGTTTAATACAGCGCACTCTCTTCTTCTTTATAATGTGACAAGAATTAAGTCGTTTTGCTGCTCATATTCACACACACTTCTCACAAACTTTTATTTGTGTTTTTTTAGTGGGATTCCATGAATATATTGTTATTAGTTGTCACATCTGACAGTTTTATATTTTTTTATTTTTTGGATTTTCAGCCTTTTTTTTTCTTTAATGTTTGGATTTTTGCCAAGGCTGATCTTTGTTCAATGTTATTTTTATTTTTACTCCAGAATATTTTTGTGTGTGTTTTGTGTGTCAAGTTACCCCAACACCATTGATATCTTTTATTATTTAATCTCAAGGAGATTGTTTGGTGTTGGTGTCCCTTGTTCATTTCACATTGTATATTTGAAATGTACCTGAATCCTCACAAACCAACTGTCCTTTTTGAAGTAAAACACATAGGAGAGTATAATTCAAAACAAAAATCCTTTATTAAGGGATCAGAACCAAACAAAGAGGAAGGCAACACTGGATCAACAGGAGAAATTAGCGAAGCCTGGGACCCCCACGGCAGACATCAATTCTTGAACATCAAAATTGGTGGCCTGAGGAGTCCATATGTAAGGGAGGCCAGTCTGGTCCAGAATTCGCAGAGATACGGATAGCAGCAGATGACATCTGTGTCCCCAGGCTGTGGTACCACAAGAGGCTGCATTTTTTGGCCGACCAGACTGAACCCAGGGCAATCACTGTCTGGTCTTCCTTCCACGCTTCCTTCCGGGCTGTGGCTGTGCAGTTGGAGATGTGGCAGGAGGAGGAGTAGGACCTGGAGGAGGAGGAGGACTGGGGGGACCTGGAGGAGGACTGGGAGGACCTGGAGGAGAGGGAGGAGGAGGAGGACCTGCAGGAGGAGGAGGAGGAGGAGGATCAATCCTAAGATGTGTGTGAGGTGTAATTTGGCCCCTCATACCTTTCTCCAGAGCCTCCGATATGAGGGCCTCACACAAGACTTTTTGGCCCTCCTCCATCCTCTGCATTTTATAGGCTATGAAGGCAGCAATGTTCTCCTCCATGGTGTGGGGTGCTCCCAGGACCTCTGTAGCCCTCCAAAAGAATGCTATAGCAGCCTCCTCTAGGGTACTCCTCCTACTGCCACTTTCTCTTTTCAGGGGGGGTGGAGGGACCTTGATATCAGCCAGCCGGCTCGGCCCGGCCACCTCCTGGCTGAGACTTCCCTGTGTATGAAAAAGTGACATGGTTGTAATGTTTTTTATCATCAATCACAATCCTAAATTAGTACTCCCAACTAACATCTAGTTAACATCATTGATTGGACAAGCAGAAATATTTAGAGGAATGCTATACCTGGCTCAATCTGTGCTCCTCCACATGCGACCTGGAAGGCCCAGGTTGGGCGTCAGAAGCCTCAGCTGGGGGGGAAGGAAGCGTGGAAGGAAGACTGGAGAGTGATGACCTGGGTTCAGTCTGGCCTGCCAGAAAGTGCAGCCTGTCGTAGTACAACATCCTGGGGACATAGATGTCATCTGCTGCTCCGGATCTCTGTGAATCCAGGACTTTCTTGCGCTCCCTCAGATATGTGCTCCTCAGGCCACCAATGAAAATCTTTACATAAGTGATGTCTGCCGTGGGGATCACCTGCTTCACAATTTCACACAATTGCTCCAGTGCTGCCTTCCTCTTTGCTTGGTTCTTGAAATGGGGGTGGGTAATCTCCCACAGACAGGGCAGCTCACTTAGCATCTCTACGAATACTGACATGAAGTCATTGTCTTTCATTAAGATATCCATGTTCACTGCAAGACACAACACAAGACAAAGCCTAATGTCAGACAAAACTCTCCTAATCTTGTTACAATATAGGCCTCAATCTAGAAGCAGTATAGGCACAAGTTTGTCTCTTACCTTCGTTCTTACGATCGGCGCGTCCAATGCTCCTTCCTCCGCTCACAGATCGTACGTAATACGCACGCGTGTTACGCTTTATACACACTGCGCATGCGTGTAACTCCGTCTGCCCCTGACGTTCTTTTTAGTCTATTCCCCGCCCCTTTTCATTCGGCGCAGTGGGTGAAGAGCACATGGCGGAGTTACAGCAGGTGCGTGCTAATTCTAGCAACGAGGAGGAGGAAAGGCCGGATCCAGGCACGTCCCGATCCAGAAGGAGACGTTTTAAGGCCACAAATATGTCCTTTGGGGAGATGTTGGAGATGGTCGACATCATGAAGAAGTCCGACTATGACGGAAAATATGGGCCTTACCCCAACCCCAACATCCGAAAGGCCAAGATCATGGCGAAAGTGGTCAGGAGTTTTGAGAGGAATTTCGGGGTACGAAGATCGAAAGATCAGCTCAGGAAGCGGTGGTCGGACCTGAAGTTGAGAGAGCCAGAGCAGTACCGAAAGATCCGGAGAGTGCTGCAAAAAAGTAAGTAGTTGTGCTGTGTTCCTATTCTTTCTGTCTTTATTCCGTTCGTTCTGCTCCATATGCTTTTATTAATTGTAACGTTTAAAAGGGCAACTTTAATGTTCATGTGCCCATTATTCGTTCGTATCAAACATTTTTCTTTCGGCCTCTGGAACACCATTGTTTCGGCCATATGCATTTTCACACATTTTTTGGGGCCTACTTGGATGCCAAATATTTGTTTGTGTAGATGGGTTTGTTACTAGAATGAAATGCCAACTAGATTGTGTGTAAGGAGAGGACACTGAGCAGCTGTTTTCACATCTGGACACTGGAGCACTAGTGTGGGACACAAGAACACCATTTTTATTTGGGGGGGCACACAGGTGCTCCAGTGTATACTATAGGGGGGGCTACATCTGTGAAGCTTGTACCAAACAGGTAAAGTATTGCAGGTTGACAAAGGACACTAAAAAATATACATCTTGGAACTCGGCTAAAATAGACAATTGTACCCCACTTCCAAGCAATGTTTCCTATTTCTAGTTCTGCCATCAAATATCTGTGTGCTAAGTATACCATTTTTGTTTTACATAGGGGAGAAAAGACTCGGAGGACACCCCTCATCCCAGGAGAACACAGACCCCCCACCTCTGGAAGAAGGGGAAATACCGCAAACACAAGATGCTGAGCAGGAGGAAGAAGAAGACGTGGTGGAGATTGGCACCACAACAGGAGAGTGTCTGCGACCACAGGCTCAGGTAAAAGAGATGGATGGTGGCAGATTTTTGAGACCTTTTTTTTTGTTCTTTATCTCTTTTTAGGTGATCGTGATGTGAGGGATAGAGAACGCTTTACTTCTGAAAGTGCCCAGATCCTGATCGGGGAGATCATGGGGTGCAATGCCGAACTGCAAAACATCAAGCAAAAAATCAATGATGTTATTAAAAAAAATAATAACATCATTGATGTTTTGGGGTGAATTTAAACCCCACAAAATCACCTGTTTTATTATTGTGGTCCAATCTTCCAAAAATGTTTTCAATGTTTAGAAAAGCCAAATTTGGAGGATGCACACAGTGTGCCAACATGTGCTATCTGCCATCACGGGAGATCAATGGACGCGTTTTGGGGGTGCAACCCCTTCCTCAATTATAAAGTAGCGTTGAGGAAGGGCTTGCTCCCCCAAAACACTTCCCTTGATCCCCCCTGATGGCAGATAGCACATGTTGACATTCGTAAATTGGTGTGCATCTTCCAAATTTGGCTTTTCCAGGGGTGATTTCCCCCCATCTGAACGCTATATCAAACCCAGTTCCTAAATACTGATGTCTGATATAGCCTTCAGGTTTTACCTAATGTGAACTTTGTAAGTTCAAGTTTTTTGGCTTTCTTGTTGGTTTTACACAGGCCTGTTTTATCTGAAATGGATATTTCGATTTTTGATAATGCTACTGCAAAAATTGTTATACAACAAACATGTTGGTTTGTTTTAAAAACCTTTCGTAAAAGCACATGTGATTGTGCAGGTATAAAAAAGTGCCTTACTCAAGAATGTGTGGATTATTGTCTCAACACTACAACACTTTTGGGGTGATGTGATTGCTGTTTTATGCAAAAATGGGGGTTATTTCCTAAGGGCAAATACACTTTGCACTACAAGTGCAGGTTCAGTGCAGTTGCAAGTGCACTTGTAGTGAAATGTGTTTTTGCATTTAGGAAGTACCAGCCAACACGGTTTTTTATAAGGTTACCCAATCACGACATTTTCTGCACTCAACACATTTCTGTCAGGGTCAGCTAAAACAAACACAAGCAGTAAATGTCCACAAAGAATTTCTTTTGGTTGTTTTTTATTTGAAAAAGGTTTCACAGATTGTCTGGCATATTGATAGCCCCCCTACCCGCAAAGAACTCCAGATAGCGTAACCGGACATCACGGGCACTCAGGGAGGGCAAGCCAGGACGGCCACTTTCAAGCGCCGTCAGTGTTGATGGATTTGGGATTCCGGCCTCAGGCCCAACTGAGCCAGCATAGTTGGCTGAATGTTTTCTTAAAAAATTATGGAGAACACAGCAGGCAAGTATTATATGGTTCAGTTTATACTCCGCCATATGGATGGGTGTCAGAAATAATCGGAACCGGCTGGCCAGGATTCCAAATGTGTTCTCCACCACTCTTCGGGCTCTGGCCAGCCGGTAATTAAAAACCCTCTGTTCCGGGGTGAGGGTCCTCATCGGGAATGGCCGCATCAGTTGGTCCCCCAGCGCAAATGCTTCATCAGCAACGAACACAAATGGGAGACCTTCAACATTGTCCTCTGGAGGTGGCAAGTCCAAGCTGCCATTCTGGAGATGCCTGTAGAACTCTGTCTGGGCGATCACTCCACCATCGGACATCCGGCCATTCTTCCCCACGTCCACATACAAGAACTCGTAATTAGCCGACACCACCGCCAACATCACTATACTATTAAACCCCTTGTAATTATAATAGTACGACCCCGAGTTGGGTGGTGGGACGATGTGGACGTGTTTCCCATCAATTGCCCCTCCTCAGTTAGGAAAGTCCCACCGCTGGGCAAAGTGGGAGGCCACAGTCTGCCATTCCTGTGGCGTGGAAGGAAACTGTTGAGGAAAAAACAATAAACATTACTATTTTTTTCACAGAAACATGGCAAGCAGATTAGACACAAACATTATGGGGCAACCTCCAGATAGCATTTATGAAGGGGAATTTAACAACAACAAAGTATAAGGTACACCTATCATATTCCCCCTCCCCCCCTCATGGGCCATTTCTAACATTATAGGGGGGAACTCTTGGACAGGTAACCCTCTTCACTTCATTGAGAGATGAATGCCTAAATAATGGGTATTACTTGGAACAGCCCCTCCTTAGTTACACTATTGGCAGACCACTGGACAGGTAAGAAGTGTCATAATACAAAGATATAAATACACACTGTACACATTTGAGCACATTTGAACATTCTGCTATTACCTATCAAGATAATAATAGTATACAAAAACTTTAAACAGTACCATTGGAAAGTATACAGGCAGGCCCTTGCACTACATGCTTTGGGGAATTCATCCATACATCTGACCAGTAAAGAGGTGGGTATAGTGTGTATGGGTTTGGCAAAGTCAGCAGATAGATGATTGAGGATAGAGAATTGGGATCAGCTGACTTAGCAGTTGGGGGAGGGAGGGTTACAAAAAATTTGGGGACACCACAAAAAAAACCCTCTGGCACTCTGCCTGAATTTAAATAAAAAATAACATTTCAAAACATTTTAGGGGGTGTTTGGGGTAAAGCACTACTATAGAGCTGATAAAATACATTGTTAAGTGACTACATGAGGTGAATATAGGGCAGGAGACACCATGCTGGAGAGGTTATTGAAGGGCAAATATGTATGAAGGACCTAAAATAATAATTACATAACAATCCAGCATGCATGAGAACAAAGGGGACATTCACAGCATATTACAATCATGGTAATTAGGGAATGAGGAAAGAAATACAAGATATTATCAAACATTAAATACAATAAAATGTGAGATAAAAGGATAAAAATCTTACCTTCATATAGTCCTTCTGCAGGACCTGGATGATGGCAGAACAGGTCTCTGGGATAATGATCCCCAGAGCCTGGGGGGAGATGCCTGTCGAGAACTTCAAGACCTGCAGACTTCTCCCTGTGGCCAAATACCGCAAGGTAGCGACCAACCTCTGCTCCGCAGTGATGGCTTGCCTCATGCAGGTATCCTGCCTGCTGATATAGGGGGTCAGCGAAGCCAACAGACGGTGAAACACGGGGTCCGTCATCCTGAGAAAGTTCCTGAAATCATCAGGATTATTCTCACGGATCTCACGGAGCAAAGGCATATGACAGAACTGGTCACGCTGAAGCAACCAATTCTTGGTCCATGAACTCCTCCCCACCCTGTTCATGGACTGGACTTGTGTCAAGGTCAGGACCCCAACACCAAGCCCCCGCACAGCACGAACTCTACGAGGAGTACGCATACGAAACATGGCTAGAAAACGGTCGGCTGCTCAGAACGAAGTAACAGAACGCACTGAAGAACAGCAAGGCCTGTGAAGAGCGACCTGAAAACCAGTAACGAACGAACAAGAATACAATGACTACCTAAAGTCACGCGGAACTTGCTTGCACGCACTGAAGAGCAGATACAAACCCACAAGCACAAACTGAACGGCAAAAAACGATCTGAAAGCCACAAGTCTGAAAAAGCGCGAATCGTCTCTCACCAAACTTTTACTAACACGAGATTAGCAAAAGGAGCCCAAAGGGTGCCGCGCTTGGTTCTGAACCGGTCTTTTCTAGTCTCGTCGTACGTGGTGTACGTGACCGCGTGGTTGTCGATCGGAAATTCCGACAACTTTGTGCGACCGTGTGTAGGCAAAACAAGTTTGAGCCAACATCCGTCGGAAAAAATCCTAGGATTTTGTTGTCGGAATGTCCGAACAAAGTCCGACCGTGTGTACGCCCTATAACAGAACCATAATTTAATACTGAACGCCAAAGACTCTTAGGAACTCACATAAAAATGCATGGCCCAAAAACTCAATGGGAAGACTAGCCCGGAATCATTACAACCAATTAGTACCGCTAATGTTCACATAAGGGGATTTGAGGGAGTTTAAAAGGAAAACCTTGCACCTGTTATGTATTTACAGTATACTGGTACATACTAATGGAGATAGGATCATATCAATGTGTGGACCTCTAGATCCTCATTAGGTCCCTTGGGAACGAGACATCTGAGACTGAGCACAAACAGTGGGAAGGCACCCCACACTGGACCCGGATATTGCAAGGGCCATACCCAGGAGACAGCCACTGTGGGACCACTTTGGACACTTATCCACTCGTCATGTAGCCTGTATTATATAGGCTCTAATGAATGCTTATCCCATTTTGGCTTATATAACATACCTGGATATTGGTAACACAATATACATACAATCTTTCTACCACCTGGGTCTGGCGTCCATGCAACACGTCATTTGACCTTGGGGGCCATAAGTGCTGCCTGAACACAAAGTCATTCCACTGGAACCTATACACTTATAAAATACCTGCAACTCTCAAATTCCTGATGAAGGTATCAGAATACCGGAAATGCGTCAGGTATTGGGGTACACCACCCCCAGGAGAGTACATTCAGTATTATTATCTGTATATTTCTTTCTTCTGATTTTGTATGGAATTTATTTTTTGTACCTTTGTATATCATAGACATCTCTACGTCTTTTTAAAGCATACTATTAAAATACATTTTTTATCTTAAAAGTTGGTGGTCTATTAAAGTCCCATTTCAAGGGGGGCACTCTTTTTTTGTAGACATCTGAGACTTTACATCCAGTGTGTCTCTCTTGTACACAGCTTTTGATGTGTCCTGCCACTAAGTCTCCCCCAATGGCCTAAACGTCAACAACTCCTAGGCCAATGGGATCTTTATTGTGTCGGCTGGAACACACAGGCAAGCTATGCTTCCGGTGTTCATCTGTGGCGGGCGTTCAGTCGATAACCAGAAGCTTTGGCCGTGGCATTGGCTGATAGCTGGAAGTGATGTCCAGGGGGCAAGACCGGAAGCAGGGAGTGTTGGCTGGAATCTATATGTGAGCCACAATTCTGGTGTTCAGTTGCAGTGTATGTGCTCAAAGGAAGGATTGGACCATTTTGGATCTGTTGGCACTTTTAAAGTCACACATCTCCATATTACACGGTGGAATTTTTTACATCTTCCTCATCTGGCATCATGTGTTCAGATTTGCAGTAACATATTTTTGTTATTACTGAGACATCTAAATAGATGTTGGTTGATATAATATTGTATATACTTGTATAATAAATCCACAAATAATATTTGGCGCTGAGGATGCTGGTCATTGTAGTGTGACTAGCTCCATGTGGCTTTGTTGGTGGTATTGTCTTATTAGCCTGGGATATTGTATTCATTTTAGGTGCACATTGTATTGGTTCTTTATGCAATCGCTCAAGCATACCTCTAACCCAGCCCTCCTCCCCCTTCCCCTGTTAAAGAGGGGTGGAGGCAGTGGCTTAAACCTGTGAAGAAAGACAGCTAATAAACCAACATACTATGCAGCAGCTTTATAGCTTTGATAATAGAGGACCCCCCCCCCCCCACTCAAAATGCATCAGCTTGTGCAGACCTGTGTGGCATCTTCTCAGCACACATTAAGCATGCACAGAGGTTCCGGTTGTTCTCCATGAGGATATTTATGATGAGCATGTCCTTTTTGCCAGTTTGTGAGTATGATAACCTATTTTCCTTTTAATAAACTGTGTTTAAAGATAATGCATTAGACTGGTGCAGCTCCTCTGTTTTTCTGCATATAGTGTGTTTGGACCACCCCAGGCTGAAGAGGGTAGTAAGGCATGCTGTGTTCACTGGATAGCGGAAGTGAAGTGGATTGACCTAGGACCTTAAATAAAGACAGTTCCCCTACATCTGAGTAATATACCTGAGTGCAGGAGGTTACATTTTGGTCTTAGGCCTGGTTCACACCTATGCATTTTTTAGTGCGTTTTCAGTTTTGCAGAAACACACTACAGTTCATTTAACATGGTTTCCTATGGGTCATGTTCACACCTGTGCATTTTATGGAAAGGGCCAGGGACTATTTTCTGGTTTCTGGTTCCTAAGACTTCAATGGATCAAAAACGTGTATTAAAAAATGCAAAATGCATCTGGAATATGCAAACTGCAACCTGCATAGGTGTGAATCAGACCTCAGTGCTTATGAGTGGCATATGTGTCCTAACCCACTATTTAATTTGAAGAAAACCACAGAGACCTGTAAAGGGTGTATCACAATGTTATGCCATGTTATTGACTGCATATCCTAAAGCCTGCCCTTCTAAAGTGGTTGAACAGTGGGAAAAAGCTATGGGCCCATTAGCAGAGAATCAATGACAAGAAGCAGTATTACTCAGGTTCCTTAATGTTTTCCAAAGCGTTCACAATTGTATATCCTCCTACATGCTCATTGTACCTTTTTAAAATGATACAAGATGGGGGTTTTGGAGGATCTTCTTTGCAGTAGGTGTCATATGGACCCATGGGGACTTCAGTTATGTGTTGTGGCGGTGTCCTAAACTCCACTTATGCTGGACAGGGGTTAGAGACACAATAAATAAATCATTTCAATCTAATGTTCTGGTTACTCTAAAGGGTTGTACAGTAGGTATTTTGGATGACTTTGAAAAACATGAGTTTACTAGGGAGGCAATATCTTGAGCTTTGTTCTAATCCTGTAGGTTGATTTGGCAACATTGGAAGTCAGCGGATTTCCCTACACTCATCGAGTAAATAATACAAATAGGTGATACACTTAAGCCTCGAACACACGGGACGATTGTTGGCAGGGGATTGTCTGTTGACAGACTGTTGTCCTAAAATCTTACCATTAGTACGCTCCTTTTGACAATTGTTGTCCAATTTTCCACCAAAAAATGTTGGATGGCAGGCTGGCAGAAACCATGAATCAGACTGAGACATAAGTACAGTTAAATCACACTTGTTTAATAATAATAAAAAAGGTAAACAGAGTAAACGTAGTCAAAACATAGCCAGAGTTCAGGAACCGGAACGGATAGTCAGACAAGCCAAATTTCAGGGAGCCAGAAAACAGCATGGTAGAACAGCAAGTAGGATCTGGAGCCAGAAGAAATGTCAGCCAAGCAAGTCTGTAACAGGAACACAGTATAGCTTCTCTAGAGATGTGACCAAGGCGAAGGCAGAGGTCATCTGGATTGGATGGCTTAAGTAGGCAGGACAGACAAGCAGGATATCATCAACAGGTGAGTCACTGTGGAGACAAAGGAGATGGCAATTAGCCAACAGCTGAGTAGCCAGCTCAGAGAAGGAAGGGCTGAGCCCAGCCCTGACACAGCCTAGTAAATTTTCGGCGGACAACGGTTTGACGTCAGATTTTCGTATGGTCAGTACACAAATCCGTCACACAAAAGTTGAAAGTACAAACACGCATTCTTGGAATCAATGCTCACCAAACACGAAATTAGCAGAAGGGGCCCAAAGGGTGCCGCTCAAGAGCTGAAATTCCTTGTAGTACGTCACTACAGTCGTGTTTGTTGCACAACAAAGTTGCAACAAAGGGTTATTTTTTGCATTGAACACACTGTTGTCATCTGTTACATAGTTATAGAATGCAAAGAGTAGTACTTGCCTGCACAGTAGAGAAGGCTAGTGAGATGGTTTGAACTGGGAACCTTGCATTGTTATACAGATACAGTTGTCAGATAACACACAACTTGATGTCCAAGATGCAGTAGGCGACCCTTATTCTCCAGTAAAAATAGGGGTATCTCTGCTCCAAGCTTTTTTCTGTGTGTTGACTACACTTAGTTTTGACAAAGTTGTATGAAATTGAACTGTTTTATCTACAGTAATTAATAGCCTACACTCTATACTTTCCTAGGTATGCCATGTTCTGCTAAGAAGCACAAAAATCTGTTTATGCTTTATAATGTGAAGGCACTTCAGAATTATCCTGCATTATCTTGTGAAGACATTTGGACAATTGTGTGTGTATGGCATTGCAGATATCCATAATTCATTGGAAAGTGTGAAACAATCTTGGTGTAGGTAATATTGAACATTTTCAAAAGCAGAGGGACTGGATAGCCGCAGTCATAAGTTTCCTCCCTGATATCTATAACACTCTATATTCTCTTTGTTTCAGGGTTATCCCCATAGTAGTCCTAGCATTACCTTCAATATTAGTGAGTTACTTCCAGC
Organism: Aquarana catesbeiana; assembly: GCF_042186555.1. NCBI lineage: Eukaryota > Metazoa > Chordata > Amphibia > Anura > Ranidae > Aquarana > Aquarana catesbeiana. Next base: position 237,849,917 of record NC_133327.1, read on the forward strand.
TGTAGCTCTCTAAGGAGGCAAAAGAATTAAAAGTTACTTTCTTTAACCACTTGCCGCCCGCAATATAGTAATATGACATCGGCAAAGTGGTTGCGATATCCTGACCGGACATCATATGACGTCACCAGGATATCAAGCCGCTGCGCAGCCCCGGGGGCGTGCATTGTGGCGATCCTTGTTGCGGTGTGTCAGTCTGACACACCGCAACACCAATCTAGTTAAAGAGTCTCTGACAGAGACTCTTTACCACGTGATCAACCGTGTCCAATCATGGCTGATCACGAAGTAAAGAGGAAGAGCCGTTGATCGGCAACAGCGCTGAAAGCTGAAAATTGGTCTTTGCAGGAAGATGTATAAGCAGGGCTTTTTTTCTGCCAGAACTTGCCGGAATGCAGTTCCGCCACCTCAGGCAGCCATCTCCTCTGCAGTCTGTCACATAGAACAGAAGCCGGTAGAAGAAGATTTCTATACCATTCACTTCCTCCGCCAGCATCCAGGGAATGTGCTCCACAGCTGACTGATCGGATTTCAGAGGTAGCTCTCCCCACCTGCTGTCTGTCAGATCAGTGTATCATGGAGCCGAGCTCTCTGAAACTCCTCCTCGGTTCTTTGAGAAATTGATCTGACAGGCAAAGCTGCACAGAGGAGCTGAGGGGGGGAAGCCTGATTTGATAGAACGGAAGTCTGCTCAGCACGGCTCTAATGAAGGTGAGATAGCTGTGGAGGGAAAGGGGGAGGAAGGGGGGCTGGTTGTGCAGAGAGAGTAGAGACTGTTGTGGATGTTCTGCAGAGGTCAGAGCTGGGGGGGTTAGATTGTGCAAAGTGAGAGTTGTGAGCAGGGGAAATGTATACAGGGTCAAGAGTGCTGGGGGGGGCTTGGGGTGCAGAGGTGGAAGATGGGGGGTTGTAGAGAGTTAGAGCTATAGATGGGGGCATAGAAGTGAAATGTGAAGGGGGAGATAAGCTGTGCAGAGGTGATTGTGGACTGGGGGTGTGCAGAGGTTACATGTTGACAGAGATTAAAAGAGGAATTGTGGATGGGGGGGGGACTGTGCGTGGTAATGTGAAATGTGGGGGTGGAGGGGGTGAGCTGGTTGTGGATGGAGGGGGGTGAACTGTGGAGAAGGGGGAAAGGGTGAGCTGTGGGGGGGAGGTGAACTGTGGAGAGGGTGAGCTGTGGGGGGAGGTGAACTGTGGAGAGGGTGAGATGTGGGGGGGTGAACTGTGGAGAGGGTGAGCTGTGGGAGGAGGTGAACTGTGGAGAGGGTGAACTGTGGGGGGAGGTGAACTGTGGAGAGGGTGAGCTGTGGGGGGGAGGTGAACTGTGGAGAGGGTGAGCTGTGGGGGGGTGAACTGTGGAGAGGGTGAGATGTGGGGGGAGGTGAAATGTGGAGAGGTGGGAGAGGGTGAGCTGTGCGGGGGGGTGAACTGTGGAGAGGGTGAGCTGTGGGGGGAGGTGAACTGTGGAGAGGGTGAGATGTGAGGGGGTGAACTGTGGAGAGGGTGAGATGTGGGGGGAGGTGAACTGTGGAGGGGATGAGCTGTGGGGGGGGTTGAACTGTGGAGAGGGTGAGCTGTGGGGGGGAGGTGAACTGTGGAGAGGGTGAGATGTGGGGTGAGGTGAACTGTAGAGAGGGTGAGGTGGGGGGAGGTGAACTGTGGATAGGGTGAGATGGGGGGAGATGAACTGTGGAGAGGGTGAGCTGTGGGGGGGAGGTGAACTGTGGAGAGGGTGAGCTGTGGGGGGGTGAACTGTAGACGAGAGAAAAGAAGGTAACCTGTGGTTGGAGGGAGGAGGGGTGAGCTGTAGAGAGAGGGTGAGAGGGTGAGCTGTGGGGGGAACTGTGGAACTGTGGAGAGGTGGGTGAGGGTGAGCTGTGGGGGGGACTGTGGAGAGGGTGAGCTGTGGGGGGGAGGTGAACTGTGGAGAGGGGGGGGAGGGTGAGCTGTGGGGGGAGTTGAACTGTGGAGAGGGGGAGAGGGTGAGCTGTGAGGGGAGGTGAACTGTGGAGAGGAAGGGGGAGAGGGTGAGCTGTGGGGGGGTGAACTGTGGAGAGGGTGAGCTGTGGGGGGGTGAACTGTGAGAAGGTAACCTGTGGGTGGAGGGGGGGTGAGCTGTAGAGAGAGAGGGTGAGCTGTGGGGGGACTGTGGAGATGGGGAGAGTGTGAGCTGTGGGGAGGGCTGTGGAGAGGGTGAGCTGTGGGGGAGTGAACTGTGGAGGGGGAGCTGTGGGGGGAGGTGAACTGTGGAGAGGGGGGAGAGGGGGAGCTATGGGGGGAGGTGAACTGTGGAGAGGGGGAGAGGGTGAGCTGTGGGGGGAGGTGAACTGTGGAGAGGAAGGGTGAGAGGGTGAGCTGTGGGGGGAGGTGAACTGTGGAGAGGGTGAGCTGTGGGGGGAGGGAGGTGAGCTGTGGGGGGGGTGAACTGTGGAAAGGAGGAAGAGGGAGAGGGTGAGCTGTGGGGGGAGGTGAACTGTGGAGAGGGTGAGCTGTGGGGGGGTGGGAGATGAGCTGTTGGGGGGTGAACTGTGGACGAGAGAAGAGAAGGTAACCAGAGGGAGAAGGGGGTGAGCTGTGGAGAGGGGAGGGGGTAAACTAAGAAGAGAAGGTAAGCTGTGCATGGAGGGAAAGGTAACCTGTGTGTGTGTGTGTGTGGAGGGGGTGAGCTGTGGACGAGAGAAGAGAAGGTGACCTGTGGATGGGGAGGTGAGCTGTGGACAGGGAGGAAGAAGGTAAAGAACACTTTACTTCTCTGTCCCAAGGAATGGCAGTATTGGGGGCGGGAATAGGGGTGGAGTTGGGGGGATGAGGGGGCGGAGAGTTGACTGGGGAGGGTGGGTTCCTGCACCTATTCTCTGAGAAAAAAAGCCCTGTGTATAAGTGCCCGGTATTGAAGTTTTTAAATATGGGGTAATTTAATAAGTGAGTAGAGGCTGTTCACCTAGCAAAGTAGTTGGACATTCTGTAGATTATGCAAAGGGTGTTACCTAACCTAATGTTGCTATATGCCCATCTGCCTATAAAAGATATAGATATCAGATATCGTGAATCTTGCATACCTGTTTTCTTGCCTGGAGCACACATGCTACTAATTCTTAAATGGCTGCCTATAAGGCCTCATGCACACTGGACGTTATAATAAGTTTTTCAACATTTGTGCAATAACGTTTTTTAGCGGTTTTTAGCAGTTTTCAGCAGTTTTTTTTTCCAATGGGATCAAATGTTAAAAAACGCTGGTGAGACATGTTTTGAGCGTTTCTATGCAATTCTTGGCTTTTTTTGACATTTGTACGTCTTTACAGTTGCAAAACTTCTCTCAGAGCCCGCTAGTTATGGGGGGGGGGTTTACAGTTAAAAAACGCCCCAGCCAAAAACAGTTAATAACAGCCTATGTGTGCATGATCGCATAGAATAACATGCTGGAGAGTTTACTGACTGTAGAAAAAAATGTCTGAAGCCAAAAACAGCAGCTGTAAAAACCTCCAAAATGTTCAGTGTACATGAGGCCTTAAGTCCAAAACCTGTGATCTGAGTTCCTCTTATCCATTCTGCTACATATGCCAACAGTCCAGCATCCAAATATCAATATTCTAAACATATATATCCATATTTTAAAGTGATTCTGTCACAAAAGCAAATATTTAAAACTAAGCTTTGCCTGTAAAAAAGAAAAATGTGATTACTTACCTGCTGTTTATGCCACCAAACACTGCCCTAATCTGAGAAATGTTCTGCAGGAGTCTGAGGGGCTCTTCTGGGTGTGTTTATCTCCTTGGCCCCCTGCAGTTCTCACCAGGTTCCTCCCTCTGGCCTACACATCACAACTGTAATCTATAATGGATGGTTAGAAAGAGAAACTGGTGAGAGCTGTGGTGAATCCAGGAGATCAACACTCCCAGAAGTGTTAGTTTTCCTTTGTACTTCTGAAGAAATTTTCTCAGAATTGGAGCTGTCAGGACTAGCGTCAGTACCTGGATCACCTGCTGGTGATACTGTTGTTCCCAGAGTTGAAGGTTCTGGTGGCCACCAGCGGGTGTCTCCCAGCAGGGAGGTATATAATCCTGTCCTTAACTGAAGTTCAGTGCTTTGGTGTTCTTCCTGTGAGCCGTGTTCCTACCTCATCTTAATCCTGATCCTGTATCTGATCCTAATCCTGATCCTGTACCTGTTTCCGTGCTTTGTCCCTGTGACCTTCTCATAATACCCTGCTACCTGCATCCAGTACCCCTTACCCTGCTCTATTTGTTTCCTATCTCAGTCCTGACATTGTCCTGCTCATGCTTGCTCTCTCCATTTGTACATAGTTAGGTTGTTGTTCTGGTTGCTGCACCATCACATTTATTTTGTCACTTTACATTGTTTATGGTTTACAGGTGTTGGTGTTGGAAGAGTGATATGTATGTTAATAAACTTAATTCAAAGTGTTACTAAACCCACAACAGTAAAATCAGTCTGTATAAGCAGTAAAGCATGCTTGTTATATTCACTGCGGAACTTAAAGGGTTAATCCTCCGCATTGTGTAAAAAGGCTGTTTAATCCTGTCTTCTAGGATTCTAGGATCCTTCCCTTCTCTCACTGTCCCCAATCCATCTCCTGATAAGACAGAGCCTTTGGAGTCACTCTGCACATGCTCAGATTGGTGTGTATTGCTAGAGAGTTTTTTTTTCTTGGGAGGGTGCATGTGATCAGCACAGGACCAATCAGCATTGTCTGGACAGAAAGTCAGGGGTCATGCAGCCTAATGGGACAGTCAGAGGAGAATGAAAACTCCTCCTACAAGCTTTAACCTGATTGAAGTCACAAGACTGCTATATAATGCTGATGAGAAAAGGTATTTAGCAGTTTATATTTACTAAAATAATTGCATTTCCATGTTCTGTGTACTGTGGGAGACCAGATATAGTGAATGCAGGCTCCTGGGTTTAGTAACACTTTAACCTTATTCTGCCTGGTTCCTGATTTCTTAAGGTACAGCCCACTGATTTGGTCATCCTTGCTGGATACCTACATTTGGTATCCCTTACAGTGGCACAGGCAGCAGGAAAGGTAAGTATTCAAAGACTTATTTTAAAGGTATGGCTTGATTTAAAATATTTACTACTGTGACACGGCTGCTTTAAAAAAAGATGCTTTTTGCTATGGCCAACTGAGTTTTACAGACATAACGGTCATGAATCATCTTTACTATGAAGTACAGAACTTGTCACTTTTGTTATTTGCCTGGAATTTCATTTACTTATCAGATATTTTTGTTTGATGCTTTATATATTTCCAGGCTGTTTGTTGTAGGTGTAATAATTGGTATTTCCGAAGACCACATTAACAGTAGTTTCATGACTGTATGACACAATATCCAAGTCACACAAATATAAAAATATTCATAGATTTACAGAGTCTGCTAAAACAATTATTTAGGCTTTGGGATAAAATCAGTAAGTGTGGATAACAGCTCTTATCAGAACTAATAGCTATATGATACAAAGGTAAAACTCTATGCAAAACATTACCCAGCATGGTACTATGGGGACTCCACAACTAAAAGAGCAAAAGGGGTTGCGATAGGTATGGAGAGAGAGGTAAAGCTCACCCTAAAAGAGAGGATGGTTGACCCTGAGGATCGTTTTTTTATTTTTGAAGGGAAGGATACATGAAATGGACTGCACATTAACAAATATCTACTGTCCCGACAACCCGACAGGCTACTTGAAAGAGGTCCTGGGAAAGTTAATGGATTTTAAGACAGGCAAATTGATACTTGCAGGAGACCTGAATTTTTGCATGGATCCCCAGGTAGATAGCTCATATGCACAAGGGATCAGGAATCACCAACTTAGGATGATTAATAAGAAATTATACTAATGTCAATTGGTAGATGTATGGAGAGCCCAACATCCAAAGGTAAAAGATTCTACATTTCACTCCCCTATGCATGGGACATACTCAAGGGCAAAATAAAAAAAGAGCTGGAACAATATTTCTTGTTAAATGAAACCCAAGGGGTATCAGAAGCCACGATATGGGAGGCCCATAAGGCCTACATAAGGGGCATCCTGATATCTATGGGGGCGCAAAAAAATAAGTAAAGGGCTAGTAAAATGAGAACATTAATAAAAGAAATATATGAGATGGAAGAACTACACAAAAAGACAACCGATCCAGAGGTACAACATGCCCTAGTACTAAAAAGGGATAAATTAAACGACCTAATGGAACAAGAGACAAGACAGGTGTTCAATAGAGTGGCTAAGGAAAGATACCAGTGGGGAAACAAACCAGGAAAATACCGAGCGAGAATATAAAAAAATTAAATTTCTACAAACTTTATAGGAAAAATGAAAAATAACACAGGGGAGATGGTACATTCTACTTCAGAAATCGTGGAGGTATTTCAAAAATATTACAGCACACTATACTCAGTCAAGCAAAACGAGCAACAGGAAACTGAGTGAAAAAGAATAGAAAAAATATGAGAATATATAAAGGAGGCAAGATTACCCAAGGTACCAGAGGGAAGATTACTAGCCCTAGAGGAGCCTATAACACAAGATGAGATTAATATAGCCTGAAAAGATTGGGTAACAGGGAAGAGTCCAGGACCCAATGGGTTCACGGTCCGCTAATATAAGCAGTTTAAAGAACAATTCCGAAGATATGTTCATATATGAATGGACTAGGAGAAAGCTATGAGATGAGGAGGGAATCACTGCTGGCCGTTATTACAGTTACACCTAAAGAGGGAAAATATGTAACCCTGTGTTCTAGCTATAGACCAATATCACTGTTAAATGCAGACCCAAAACTGAATGCAAAGGTTCTAGCTACCAGGCTGAAAGATCTGGTGCCAGAATGGATTCACGCAGACCATATCGGGTTCATCCCTTGGAGAGAGGGAAAGCACAATAGTGTAAGAACACTACTACTGCTAAATAAACTCAGGGAAGAAAAATACCTAGCTTTATTCCTGTCTATAGACACCAAAAAGGCATTTGACAGAGTAGACTGGGGATTTATGATGACCACACTAGAGGCAATAGGAAACAAATGTGTTTGTTCTATTGTGGTGTTTTTTTTTTTTGGACATGTGTACGAATCTATAGAGATACCTAATGTATGATATTCCGTGGACAGAAATAGTTTGAGAAGCATAAAAAATGCACTGCAAAGCAATGATTTGAAAATGCATACATGGACGAGAACTGGAAGTACTTTGCAGGTTACTATACAGTTACATGCCTTTGCAATTTTACACCAATATGTTGTGCCTGTCTCCTGAAAGTTGCTTAGTTGCTTTAGAGAGGTGTCACATTGATGGATGGAGCTGATTCAATAAAAACCTCATTAATTATAAAAATGTTAAAACATTATGCAAATGTTGGTACTATAAAAAGCATTAGTTTGAATGGTTTTATAACAATAATCTTAAATAAGTGCATCATAGTGACAATATAAAAGTCTATAATCGGGAAAAACAAAATTGTATTTAAAAGGAGTTGTAAAGTCTCATGGTTTTTCACCGTAATACATTCTATGCATTAAAGTGAAAAATCTTTTGTGCTGCAGCTGCCCCCCAGAGCTCCCCTTTTTCTTCCCTAAACCCGATCGTCCCAGCGATGAGAACAAGCCCAGCAGCTCCAGCTGCTGTCTTGGGTCCTCATTAGACAGATCGATAGCAGCAGGAGCCATTTGCACTGATGGGCACTGGCTCCCGCAGCTGTCAATCAAATCCAGTGACACGGGAGCCGGGGGGGGCGGGGCAGAGTCCTGCTGTCTGTGTTAATGGATGCAGCAGGACTTGGGAGCATGCCCGCACAAGTGCCCTGATGGAAAGCATTTCTCTGTGGGGACACTCGATGAAGAGGAGGAGCCAGAAGCGCCACCGGGGGACACCAGAAAGGGAAGATTGGAGTGAAATTATGACATGTTTGTTATTTAAAAAAAAAACAAAAAACTTTACAATCACTTTAACCACTTGCCGCCCGTCATATAGCAAAATGAGGGCGGCAAAGTGGTTTCAGTATCCTGACCCGATGTCATGTGACATCCAGAAGGATATCAAGCCGCTGCGTACCCCAGCACATCGGGCCGATCGTTGTTGTGATGTGTCAGTCTGACACACCACAACACCGATCTAGGTAAAAAATCTCTGATGGAGACTCTTTACCACGTGATCAGCTGTGTCCAATCACGGCTGATCACAGTGTAAACAGGAAGAGCCGTTGATTGGCTTTTCCTCACTCACGTCTGTCAGATGCAAGTAGAGGAGAGACGATAGGCTGCTCCTCTGACAGGGGGGTCTGTGCTGATTGATTATCAGAGCATCCCTCCCCCCGAGGATGCCCACACTGGACCACCAGGGACGCCACTAGGACCACCAGGGATGTCACCAGTGCCCACAATGAGCATCACTGATTGGCAGGCATTATTGTTTGTCACTGACTGGCATCCATCCATACCATCAATTAGTGTACATCAGTGCCACCTATCAGTGCCCATCCATGCCCATCCATGCCACCTATCAGTACCCATCCGTGCTGCCTATCAGTGCCCATCCGTGCTGTCTATCAGTGCCCAGCCATGCCGCCTTTCAGTGCCCATCAGTGCCACCTATGTGTACCCATCAGTTCTGCATATCAGTGCCCATCAGTGCTGCCTATCAGTGCCCCATCAGCGCCGCATATTAGTGCCCATCATCAGTGCCCATCAGTGCCACCTCATCAGTGCCCATCAGTGCTGCCTTATCAGTGCCCATCAGTGAAGGAGAAAACGTACTTATTTACAAAATTTTTAACAGAAACAAACATTTTTTTTTCAAAATTTTCGGGCTTTTTTTATTTGTTTAGCAGAAAATAAAAATCCCAGAGGTGATAAAAGACCCCCAAAAGAAAGCTCTATTTGTGGGAACAAAATGATAAAAATTTTGTTTGGGTACAGTGTTGTATGATCGCGCAATTGTCATTCAAAGTGCGACAGCGCTGAAAGCTGAAAAATGGTCTGGGCAGGAAGCTGTATAAGTGCCCTGCATTGAAGTGGTTAACATTGCTGCTATTAGTAATTCACCTACTCACAAATGTACAGGGCAGAATACATGTATAAGGCTTGGTTCACACTAACCCGACTGCAAAGTCACATGACTTTCAGTGCAACTTTGGAGTTTGACTTTGATACAACTTTGATGTGACTTTTTACACTCTGTGGCATTGAAGTCATATCAAAATCGGACCAAAATAATGCAGGAACCTTTTCTAAAGTCAAACAGACTTGTGTAGTATCAGTAAAGACAGCATTGAAACATTGAATTTCACATGTCATCCCACTTGGGGTCTCACAAGTCAGATCCTACGTCACATCAGTGTGAACCGAGCCTAAATTCCAAGCCATCATCTGTTACTAATTGTCATTGCTAGGGCTCTCTTAATGTTGGAGAGAAAAACTAGAACATCCACACTGAGTTAAATATGCTAAATGTATAATTGATGTTGTTACCTGTTGCATACTGCAGGGGTTTTTTGTAATCAATTCAGCTTATTATGACAAGTCATCCAATAAAAATCTAAAGACAATACTCATACTTTACATATTCCTCAGACCCTGCACACATGGACACCAAAAAATAGCGTTCAGTAAGTGTTCTTGACATAGAGATTGCTTCTGGCTGCTTAGTGTGCACAAGAGTTGTGTTAAATTTATTGGCTCAGGCAAGGTGTTTACTTTCAATTGCCATTTGTTGCAGTAGAAAAACACAAAGTGCAGTGTCTATCCACACTGACGCTGCATTTAGGCATTTAGTTGTACTACTCCCATGAAAAAAGAATATGTGTATATTGCGCTGTCTTCTGTAGATAAATAAGCAGCTAACACAACAAGTGATCAAATCTTGCAGAAAACATAACATATAGAAAAGTGTAGCGCTAATAAACATTTATATGGTCCATAGGATCACTTGATGTGATTATGCCAGTAATATCACAACCAGTGAACAAGATCAGTGAACACAGTCTGTGAAGAAAGTGATACCATATATAAAGTACATATAGTGAAAAAAGCATAAGTATTGGTCTTCGTTATATAATCTCAGTCCATATACTGGTGACACCAAAAATAAAGTAAACTGAAAAATGAATATAGTGAAGGAGTTGATAGAAGATCCACCACCGCTCTTAGTAAAGGCTTACCAGAGAGATTGGACACAGATGGGCATATACCCACTGGGTCAATCTAGTTTGTAAAGTGGGGATCCTTGGTGACAGCCATGACCTCAGAATTACACCTTCAGTGGGATATAGCCTTCCTCGAACAGTATGTTTCAGAAAACATGGTTCCTAGAAGTCTAAGGTGGGAAGTTCACCCACAACAAGGAGACCCAGACTTACAATCTTGGTGCAATTATTTTAACGAGATGGGTACCAAGCTTCTTGGTTTCCTCATTACAAAGAAAATTATTAGACTTCAAACACTAGATAAGGAGATCAAGGAACTGAAGGATAAATTGTCAGCCCATAAAAACTCTCCTGAATACATTTCCCTCTCTTCCAATCTCCAGTTACATCTGGAGAAGGAGGACAGAGATCAAAAAAATAAAAAACACAAAAAATACTCTAGGGATATGGGGGACTACAAGTCGGGGATGGTGTTTAGGTGGCAAGGAACCATCATACCTACCACCACCCCTGATCCCCCTATTTTAGCTAACCAACTAGCTACATACCCTACTGGGGACCAAGGAAATAATAGCCAGGGTATTAGCGGGCCCCCTAAACTTCTGCTCAAGCCTAGGAGTAATCCCTATGATGATAGGGATGGCCCACCCCCCCAGAGAGGTAGACATCCCAGTTACTATACTCCACCCCACACACCCAGAGGTGGTGGTGGTAATTTTTCCAAAAGAGGGGGAAGAGGGAAACCCAGAGGAAACCAAAGTAACTTCAGACCACCCTTCGAACAAAGGAATTGGGTTTACACAGATTCCCCTATGAGACATAACCATAACGGTATACTTCACAATCGAGGCCCCCAATATTACAACTATCCCCCCATCAGTACTCAGAACAGATTTGCTCCTCTCCGTGATAACTTCAATGATTATGGAGATGACTATGAGGGAATTCCTTACAGTCAGAGCCAATATGGTTACGGCTCTTACAGTAAGGATTTTCATCAAGATGGGCAAGGAACAAAAAGGTCTTCAGACTTAACTTGAGCACAAAGCAACTAACTAAAGAGGAATTAGCTATCCTTGATAAGGGTCTTAAATTTGCCCCTCCTAAACAACTAAATAAGTTCAACACATTTATCGATATTCAGAAATGTATTTGAAAAATCAACATTCAACGCTATCTTACTTCCAATACGGCCCCACATACGGAACGGGTGGTTACTTCAGGGACAGTTCATTCGGGTCTATCAAACCCCTCTTTATTTAATCCGCCTGTACCTACAGCACCTGCGGTCACTATTTTTAAAAATTTGGTTCTTAAGGATATAGCTACTTTACCTATTAAGAAACAATATAACCACTCTTTTCCTAGAAGGGGTTTAAAATCACTGTGTGACAAAAAGGATCTCATTGTCCGCCCAGCGGACAAGGGGGGTGGAATTATTGTAATGGACAATCCCGACTATATTTACGTATAGATACATATACTGAACTTCCTAATAATCCCACCAATCAGTACAAAAAGGATCTCACTGTATTGGTTAATAAAGGATTTGACAGACAGATATTGAACAAAAAAGAGAAAAATTATCTAATACCTACTGCACCCAGGATACCCACAATATATCACCTACCCAAAATTCATAAAGACCCCCTGCACCCACCAGGGAGGCCAATAGTAAGCGGTATTAACTCAATAACATCCCGCATTGGTTGCTATATTGATTTTTATTTACAGCCATTAGTTGAGAGGACACCATCCTATCTAAAAGACACGTCAGACACCATTAGACTGTTGGAAGGTATTAATGTGCAAGGAGATTACCTACTAGCCACAGCTGACGTGGCTTCATCATACACCTGCATTCCACACAGTCTTGGTGTCGAGGCAGTCTCACATTTTTTAAACAGTGATTCATCTCTTATTGATACCCAAAGACAATATATCATTGAGTTATTGGAATTCGCTACAACTCATAATTATTTTTGGTTTAACAATACATTTTATTTACAACATAAGGGTGTGGCTATGGGGGCTAAGTTTGCCCCTAGTCTAGACAATCTCTTCATGGCTAAATGGGAGGAGGATGTCGTCTATTCTGAACACAGACCATCCTAGGTCTTGTGGGCCAGATATATAGATGACACCCTCCTCCTATGGGATGGCTCTCCCAAGTCCCTTGAGGACTTTTTCACATACCTCAACAGTAACAATATAGGGATTTCCCTAACCCTCAAATATAGTTCAACCAAAGTGCATTTTCTTGATCTGGATATTGAGATCTGTTCCCATCAATTTAAATTCCAGTCTCACTTTAAGCCAACCGACCGCAACAGTTTCATACCCATTGATAGTTGCCACCATAAATCTTGGCTTAAGTCAGTCCCTCGCAGCCAACTGTTAAGGCTGAGAAGAAACTGTACTAGTATCGACACTTTTCAAATTCAGGCGTCATCCCTGAAACAAAAATTCTTGGACAAAGGGTACGATTCAACCACTATTGATAAAATTGCCCCCAATATCATTGACCCTCCCTGTCACGTACCTGGTGGTGGAGCCCAGAATGCAAGGAGTAGCCTCTCGTGTGCCTCTGGTTCGAGAGCCCCTGATAGAGAAGACAGGGACTCAAGAGCGCAGGGGGCCACAAGTGCTTGGTAAGTGGCAGGTGTAGGGTTGATCCGGACCTCTGGTGCAGCAGCAGGAGAACTATCAGGAACACTGGATCCACTGGCAGGAACTCAGGAACAACAGGCAACTGGGAGGTGTTCTGTAGTACAACTGAAGCACTGGAACAACTGGTAGATGAACCGGAACTCTTGGCAGGAACACTGGAACTGTTGACTGGATAGGGAAGCACTGTAGCTAGCATACACCCACGAACCAGCAAGCAGCAGGGAGGTGTTCTGTAGTACCACTGGAAGCACTTTACAAGTCAGGCAGGCCGGGTCAAAACACAGGTAAGCAGAGCAGGTACAAAACGGAACCAGGAGAGTAGTCAGGGCACGGACCGGGTCGGCAACAGACAGGCAGGTAATAACTGAAGGATGAGGCAGGAGAATCGTCAGACAAGCCAAGGTCAGGGACTGGCAGCAAACAGGAGAAGTCAGGAACAAGCCGGGTAACAGGAATCAGGTAAACAGGTATACTGGAAGCTTAGGGTCACAGGGAACGCTGTAGACCGGACAGCAAGGAAGCATGCTGACAGGCACCTTTAAATAGGCCTAATGGCGCCAAAAGCTGTCACACCGCACGTCTGCGCGCCGCCGCGTGCACACGTGCACGCCCGAGTACCGATCGTACGTGCCCGTTCGTCTCATCGTGTACCCGCGTACACCCGCTCGTATTAGCGCGCACCCGCATGCGTCCGTTCGTGTCAACGCATCTCCGAACGCGTCCCCTGGTTCTACTGACACAAGTTCTGTTAACCGATCTTCCGCCGACAGCTGAACTAACAGGACGTCTTTCATGACACTCCCACACATCCTAGCTTCTTCCATGATATGGTTGGCTATTTTCTGTGTAAGAGGTGCACAGTGTGTCAATATAACATATGTGGGAGAAATAAAACTCTAGAATTCAGATCAAATGTTACCAATAAAACGTATTATATTAAAACATTTTGCACATGTGCAACTAGATATGTGGTCTACCTCATCACCTGCCCCTGCGGGAAGCACTATGTAGGCCGCACTACTCGTGCATTCTCTGTCCGGGTAGGAGAACATATCGCAAAAATCATTGGTGGCGACACCAAACACACTGTCCCTAGACACTATAGACAGTATCATAATCGGGATCCCACCGGATCACAATTCCTTATCATAGACGGATACGTCCCCCCCTGGAGGGGAGGGGCTTTGACTCGGGGCGTATCACAGCTAGAAACATACTGGATCTATGAAATCCAATCCCACTCGCCATTGGGGCTCAATGTTGAGTGGGATATCAATTCCTTCGTTAATCAATCATAAATGTTTTCAATATGATTATTTAGTATTTATTATTATTTTTGCTATTTTTCGTTCTTTTTTCTCTTTTTCGGAATTTGTTTATTTTTGGGTCTATTGTACCATTTTTGCACTATTTTTGTCATATCATTAGTGTATGTACAGTTGATGTATGGTATGATTTATGGTGGGGTTCCATGTCAAGCCGTGGCTCCAAATTTATTACATAGTCTTTTTGTCTTACTTTTTATATTAATATCCAAAAATATTTTCTCTTTTTTCTTTTTTAATTTCTCAAAAATTTTTTTCATATTTAATTTTTTTCGGACTTATATTCACCCATACTATCACATCTTCTCGCTAGGTCTATTTATTTATTCATTTTGTTATGTTCTCACAGTCTTTTATCCTTCAGACATTATGAGACTCCAGTATATCGTTTCCATAATACGCTTTCACTTAACCTCACAACTTTTATATACATATGTTATTTTACAAGTTTCTATATACGTATGTCGTCTCATAACGCACGGCACTATTTTCATTCAACTATGCACTTTGAAATATTGTGATGTTTCATCACACATGACACTTGAGTTCTGCGTTGCATAGGTCTCCCTCCATATCGAGGTCTGAAGGGCAGCGTCGTGACATCACGACGTTAGCCTCTCAGTAGAGACGAACTAGGATGCATTTCTGCGTTCCAGCTGTGCGGTCCGGATGTTTTTTCTTTTCTTCTTTTTTCCTGTACTCATAACGAGGTTTGCACCGCATTCTATTTATCTAGCTAAGCGCTCTTGACTCAGAGTGAGGCTTGCAACGCACGCTGCCAGCGCCATTTTGACATACCCAGAAGTTGCCGTGATTGAACGGTGTATCTCATTGGAGCCACGTCTTAACATGGGGGTCCCTCTTAGTATATATATAAGGCAGTATATACAATGGTACAGTACCCCAATTGATGTCTTAGAGGACGAAACGCGTCAGTACGGACTACTGATACCACTGGCACTGACGACATTTTATTTACAAGCGCTTTTTATATCATCAGAAATGTGAGTGTTTTTACCCTCAATAAATATATTGTAAGTTTTATACAGTATCACGCTATGTGCTCTCATATTTCCTTCACATATATCATTGATGCCTGATTGGACCTATCCCTAATAAACAAACCACTGCAAGCGCCCGGGCCACCAGGAATTGTGTCCTCAGTGGTAGCTGTCACCAAGGATCACCACTTTACAAGCTAGATTGACCCATTGGGTATATACCCATCTGTGTCCAATCTCTCTGGTAAGCCTTTACTAAGAGCGGTGGTGGATCTTCTATCAACTCCTTCATTTTTCAGTTTACTTTATTTTTGGTGTCACCAGTATATGGACTGAGATAATATGTGACTGAGAAATATGTGATCACAGGATAAAAGCAATGTGGGGAGCAGAAAGCCAAGCCCGACATGTTTCGTCCCAATGGACTTTAACTGGGGCATATATCAGCTCCTCCACATTGCACATATTTATAAGTTACACATAAAATGTAAAAAACAATCAAAGGGGGCCTGGTATGCGGCGTCAACCAGGAAGGGGTATTGCCGTTATGGATTCTCATCTGTGTTTCCACTGATTTTATAAATGTTCTGTATTATATTTATATTCATAATATTTGGGATTGATTTTTATCACTAAGTTTTGATTACTTCACACGCAATACTTGATACATTGTTCAATGTCTACAGTTTTAGCGCTACATTTTCTATTGATATTTTGCATTGAATTTTTGTCACATTCTTATGTAGCAGCTGTTCGCCTTTTTTTCACTTATTGAGTTAGTGCAGTAATATCCCCTATTCACATTTTCTACTCCTCTCCTGACAGATTTTTTATTGCTGCTACTCTTTTCTATATCCTATTAATATGGCTGTTTTCAAATATAGGACCACTAGATCATTTAACAGAGATGGTGTTTTTGTCACTACTAACACAGACACTGAAATTGGTGGATTGTTCCTCAGGTTGAAAAACAAGATGGTGACCGAATTACATGTACAATGGGACACTGCTTTCCTTGAACAGTATATTAAGGAACAAATGGTCCCAAGGGGTCTTCGCTGGGATGTATATCCACAACAGGGAGACCCAGATTTAGAATCATGGTTCAAGTATTTTAATAAAGTGGGGATTAAACTCCTCAGATTCCTGGTTAATAAACACAACATAAACTATCCATCATAGATAAAGAGATCAAAGATCTAAGGGAGAGAATAATTCCATACAAAACTACGCCTAAATATATTTCTCTTTCTACAAGTTTGAAGAATAACTTAGAGAAAGAAGAAAGAGACCAGAGAAATAAGAAACAAAAGAAATACAACAGAGACGTAAATGACTATAAGACCAATCAAGTTTTTAACTGGCAGAAAAAGAAGCATCTATATGTAGCCCCAGAATAATGGAGGTCTCCAATTCTGTGGCACCCAATCCAGACAGGAGACTTGTCTATGAACCCACCCAGATGGAAAGTTCTAGACTTCCTGGTGATCATGGTACTATACAAGGGCCCAGAGGTGGACCTGCCAATTCTCAGGGCCCTAAAAATAGACCTCCCATCCCTACACCCCTAATCACCCTCATTCAGGGAGATATCTCCCTAATAATAGAGGTAGAGGCCCCAGAAATAGAGGCAGAGACCAACATCGTGGACATCCAGACAGCTTTTATTATAATGAGGGCTCCAGGGGATCCCCATGAGGTTGGCGCAACCATGATGATTATAACCAAGGGAATGATTATGGTATAAGAACACCTATTCGTACACACAATCGGTTTTTACCGATCCAGGAAAATGGTCCACGGGATGTTTATCATGATTCGTATTTGTACGATAATAGAGAGGAAGATTTGTGTACTAGGTCCCCTTAGTACTATAAGGTTACCATGGTCCTTCCTACCACTCAGGTTTTCCAAGATCCATGCAAGAATACCCAAGAAGTCCAGAACGAAAAGAGGCACCCGAGGGGGGTGGAGGATCCAAGGCAAAAAAAAAAAATAAGCCGTTCCCAAACATTTAGGTCAGAAACATCAAGGATATAAGTATGGGAAAAGTGTCTATACCTCATAACCAATGAGCTGCCCCCCAAGGGGATTTTGTGGATCACATTCAAGGAGGCAATACCCCTATGGGAAGGCATGAGAAGTTTCATTGTATTGCACACAAAAGGGAGTCTAAAAAATAGTAAAGTATAAAATGAATGTAGACATTGATGCCTGCCAATAGGTACAGTCAAATAGCAGCTGAAGGAGAGTGTGTTTGAAGTATATAAAAGTATTGAAACATACCCATCAGACTTGTATCAGGTTAATGCTGTCCCATTAAAAGATAAAAAAACAGCTTTTGAGGCAATATTCATCTTTAATTCAGAGATTTCTCCCACAGTAATTTTTCTGCTTAGATGTCCTTAGGCTGATGGCCAGCATGAATTCACATCCTGTGAGCCCAGGTTGTCCTTGAACCAAACACAGCCTGTGATTTGACAGTGGAAGGAGACACAGGACAGCAATGAGCTTATCCCTCTCTCTCACTCTGCTGTCTCTGCCTATCAGCATGTTTCTTGTCAGCACAAAAACTTATTTCCTCCTTGTGCTGCTTCTTCCTCTCTGCTGTACAGGGACTACGAGAGGCTGATACCAGGCCACATTCAGATACTGCTTGTATTAACAATTATAAAGCTGCATTACTGTGCCTTTAAAATCTGTCTAGGGTTCAGCTACAAGTAATGCTCCGTTTCCACTAGTGCGACTTGCCAATGCGACTTTGGATACATAAAGTCGCATGGCAAGTCACTCACTTTGACCAGCCAATAATTTGCTGAGGTTGTCCCTGTTCTCACTGATGCAAAACTGTCCCAATACCAGCCAATTTATAGCAAATTCTCATTAGGAATAAAGAGACCACAGATGATAAAACAGCGTAAAATATATCAACAGCAGGACATTTTTAATAAGAGAGAATTGTCCGAAATGTAACATTGACACAGGTTACAGGTAGGTATTTTACCACAAGAATTAAAAGACTGCAGCTGGTACAGCAGTTCAGCATCAGGATAATTTCATGAGCAAGACTGTGCCCAAATATACCAGAGACAAACCGCACAGGCACTGCAAATATTAACATACAACAGAGGATACAGCAGTATAAAACTCACCTGCAGTGATACAGTTTTAATCGTGGATAATAGGCACATGCATAACATTTATTTTAATTATGATGAGGGAGGAAATGGGGTGAAGTGAATATGACTGATGTAATTTTAGGTGGATAAGGTGCAAACTGTTCTTGCACTTAGATTTTTTTCCTAACAATGCAGCTGTGTGGTGCAAGCAAAACACAACACTAATAACAGATAGTCAATAACAAGTGAATTCTGCACTTTCAGCAGCCCAGATTTTGTACATATACAGTCAGGTCCATAAATATTGGGACATCAACACAATTCTAATCTTTTTAGCTCTATACACCACCACAATGGATTTGAAATGAAACAAACGAGATGTTCTTTAACTGCAGACTTTCAGCTTTAATTTGAGGGTATTTACATCCAAATCAGGTGAATGGTGTAGGAATTACAACAGTTTGTATATGTGCCTCCCACTTTTTAAGGGACCAAAAGTAATGGGACAGATTAACAATCATCCATCAAATTTTCACTTTTTAATACTTGGTTGCAAATCCTTTGCAGTCAATTACAGCCTGAAGTCTGGAACGCATAGACATCACCAGACGCTGGGTTTCATCCCTGGTGATGCTCTGCCAGGCCTCTACTGCAACTGTCTTCAGTTCTTGCTTGTTCTTGGGGCATTTTCCCTCCAGTTTTGTCTTCAGCAAGTGAAATGCATGCTCAATCGGATTCAGGTCAGGTGATTGACTTGGCCGTTGCATAACATTCCACTTCTTTCACTTAAAAAACTCTTTGGTTGCTTTCGCAGTATGCTTCGGGTCATTGTCCATCTGCAATGTGAAGCGCCATCCAATGATTTCTGAAGCATTTTGCTAAATATGAGCAGATAATATTGCCCAAACACTTCAGAATTCATCCTGCTGCTTTTGTCAGCAGTCACATCATCAATAAATACAAGAAAACCAGTTCCATTGGCAGCCATACATGCCCACGCCATGACACTACCACCACCATGCTTCACTGATGAGGTGGTATGCTTTGGATCATGAGCAGTTCTTTTCCTTCTCCATACTCTTCTCTTCCCATCACTCTGGTACAAGTATGATCTTGGGCCCATCTGTCAATAGGATGTTGTTCCAGAACTGTGAAGGCTATTTTAGATGTTGTTTGGCAAACTCTAATCTGGCCTTCCTGTTTTTGAGGCTCACCAATGGTTTACATCTTGTGGTGAACCCTCTGTATTCACTCTGGTGAAGTCTTCTCTTGACTGTTGACTTTGACACACATACACCTACCTCGTGGAGAGTGTTCTTGATCTGGCCAACTGTTGTGAAGGGTGTTTTCTTCACCAGGGAAATAATTATTTGGTCATCCACCACATTTGTTTTCCTTGGTCTTCCGGGTCTTTTGGTGTTGCTGAGCTCACCGGTGCCTTCTTTCTTTTTAAGGATGTTCCAGACAGTTGATTTGGCCATAACTAATGTTTTTGCTATCTCACTGATGGGTTTGTTTTGTTTCTTCAGCCTAATGATGGCTTGCTTCACTGATAGTGACAGCTCTTTGGATCTTATATTGAGAGTTGCCAGCAACAGATTCCAAATGCAAATAGCACACTTGAAATGAACTCTGGACCTTTTATCTGTTCCTTGTAAATGGGATAATGAGGGAATAACACACACCTGGTCATGGAACAGCTGAGCAGCCACTTGTCCCATTACTTTTGGTCCCTTAAAAAGTGGGAGGAACATATACAAACTGTTGTAATTCCTACTCCGTTCACCTGATTTGTATGTAAATACCCTCAAATTAAAGCTGAAAGTCTGCAGTTAAAGCACATCTTGTTTGTTTCATTTCAAATACATTGTGGTGGTGTATAGAGCCAAAAAGATTAGAATTGTGTCGATGTCCCAATATTTATAGACCTGACTGTATTTCACTTTTATTTAGACAATTTTTTTTTGTTATTGTATATAGCAGTGCACTAGTATTTTCAAAAAAATTTTTTAAACTTGCTTTTACTTAACCTTATTGCCATCACATGCAGGCTTCAAGTCTCTATGTAATACCATATTGCTTACTGATGAAGTCCAGAACACATGGTGGGGTTAGTCGGGTGGGGCATTACTTTCATGATTGTGTGAAAGTAATCAGGTGGCTGTAATTCACTTTCAATAGAAAGTGGGCATGACAAATGTAGACACACTCCTATAACAGCTGTTAGTAAGTGTAAAAGCCTACTATTGACATAAACCTTTTGCTGGTGGCAGCGGAAATGTTAAAGGACTTACATACTTTCAGTGTTGCGCTTCAGCCACATGAAAAGTCACTTTCCTACTGAATGGTATTTTTTTTGCATTGGTATCTGTTCCCCATGGCAATGCCCAGCCACCTATGCCCCTCTTTTAACAATAGCTTTCAAATTAGCCTTGGAAATTGAAAAAAAAACAAATAGCAAGATTTGGTTCCCATAGACCTCAATGGAGTTTGGCTCGATTTTCAGGGCTCCCAGACTTCTTGCTGGGTTCACTAAACCTCCTGGTTTGCTCCTCCCTAGAAATAAGAGATGCTACAGGCTATTGCAGACCTAAGAGATTCTACAGGCAATTGCTTCTTGTCACTCTTGTTAAACCTCTTTAAGTATTTGTTTCTGCATATGAGGTACATGCAGCACATTCTTTGAGCTCTGGCACATAAGCGACTAGCAGCAATAAATCTCATATGTTAGAATTGAAGGAAAGAAACTATTGTGATGTGGGGGGCGTTCCTTCACGAGGGATTGGATCAACCTACACACAATCCTGCCTGATCTCAGGGCTTAGGTCACTTCCTTCAGCAAAACCTTCTGCATAGAGGGCCTCCACTACTTGAACCATAATCTCCACATACTATGGAACCAATTGTTCCAAAAACTGGTCAGCAGAACCCGGAACCTCAACTGTTTCAATGACTAACTTAGGAATATCATCAGAATTCCTGTTTCCTATCTCTGTTAAAAGAGAATGTTTTTTGGTCTAAGACCCATCAAGCAGAGGCGGCTCTAGGCTTTGTGAGGCCTTAGGCAAAACTTAGACATGAGGCCCCACTCACGCCCATCAGCTACGCAGCAGGCCTCCCCAGCTTGAGATCGTCGTGCGAGGGATAGGAGGGATGACATGCGCGGACACGACATCACTCCTCATTGGCTGATGGGTGGAACTCCAGAAGTTTTGGGTTATGTGAGAGGCGAGTGTGACAGGGCTCTTAATGCTGCCTGCCCACAGTAGTGTTAAGATGTCCTGTCACCTCTAAAATAAAGTCACGCTGCAAATAAGCTGTTCGGTCGCCACGAGGCCTGCTTAAATGAGACAGGACTCTTAGTGCTGCCTGAGCACAGCATTGTTTAGGTCCCCTGTCCCTCAAAACTGGGGTAATGTGTGTAGCACTACCCCCGAAGGAGCTGATTAGTAATTTTAGGCTCCCTGTTCTGCACCTCAACTCCAAGAACACCCCCAGTCCCTCTGACACACCTGGTTGATTGAATCACTACAAACACACGTAGCAACACCAGCATATAGTTTCTTTCACCTTACTGTAGGATCTTGGCAATAAAGAAACACACAGCTGCTTAGTGGTAGACACTATTTGACTGTAATTAAGAACTTGCATAAATGACAATTAATTTGTTTACCTTTATAACCTGCACGTTCATTAACCGGTTCCTGACTGGCTCCTGTACATTTACACCGGCAGAATGGCGCGGCTGCGCAAAGTAAAGTACCCGTACGTTACTTTGAATTTGACGCCATGTGCACACGCCGCTGCGAGCTCCATGAGTCGGGTCACGGGTCCCGTGGACTCGATCGCCGCGGGGATACCTGCGATAGCCTCACAGAGAGGACGAACGGGGAGATGCTGATGTAAACAGCATCTCCCTGTTCTGCCTAGAGACAGTGTCACTGGATCTCTGCTCCCTGTTATCAGAGCAGTGATCAGTGATGTCACATACACAGCCCATCCCCCCCACAGTTAGTAATCACTGCAAGTACTGATTTAACCCCTCCCCGCCCCCTAGTGGTTAACCCCTTCACTGCCAGTGTCATTTATACAGGAATCAATGCATTTTTATAGCACTGATTGCTGTATAAATGACAATGGTCCCAAAAATGTGTAAAAAATGTCCGACATGTCCGCCATAACATCGCAGTCACAATAAAAATCGCTGATTGCCGCCATTACTAGTAAAAAAAAATTATTAATAAAAATGCCATAAAACTATCCCCTATTTTATAAACGCTATAACTTTTGCGCAAACAAATCAAGAAACGCTTATTGCGATAATTTTTTTAACCAAAAATATGTAGAAGAATACGTATCGGCCTAAACTGAGGAAAAAAAATGTTTTTTTTATATATTTTTGGGAGATATTTATTATAGCAAAATGTAAAAAATAATGTGATTTTTTTCAAAATTGTCGCTATTTTTTGTTTATAGCGCAAAAAATAAAAATCGCAGAGATGATCAAATACCACCAAAAGAAAGCTCTATTTGTGGGAAAAAAAAGGACGTCAATTTTGTTTTGGAGCCACGTCTCATGACCGCGCAATTGTCAGTTAAAGCGACACTGTGCCGAATCGCAAAAAGTGCTCTGGTCAGGAAGGAGGTAAATCCTTCCGGGGCTTAGGTGGTTAAGCAGAGTAGAACTGCCCTCAGGTAATAAAGGTAAACAAATATATTTATATAAGCAGCTCTATATCAATATCAGAAAAGTCAATACGAGAATAGGTAAATCAAGAAAAAAAAAAAGCAACACAACTGTACTCTAAACGTGTCTAAAGGATTACCAGTTTCCTAGTGGATTTTCAGTGCAATCGAAGAAATGAGAGAAGGTGGGGTACTCCTTTAAATGGCAACAGCAAAACTGGGCCCTGCAAGGATTTTTGTCTACTTAGGGGAAGGTGCATTTCGCCGCCCCCTCCCCCCCACGGTCAGGGCCATCTTTAATATTGATTGGACCCTGGGCAAACATTTTCTTGGGTCCCCCTCCATTCTGAGATATAAAAACTAATAGCAGGTAGACTCAAGATCAGTTTACTGCAGCAGATCATGCAGCGATTGCAATTGGTTGCCAGAGGTTACAGCCGATCATTACCACTCACTGACTAGTTGCTATAGGTTACAGCACATATCTGCTTGTTGATTGGTTGCTAGAGGTTACAGCACAATATTACCGCTCACTGATTGGTTGCTAGAGATTACAGCACATCATTACCACTCACTGGTTGCTAGGGGTTACAGCACAATATTACCACTCACCGATTGGTTGCTAGAGATAACAGCAAATCACTACTGTTTACTGATTACAGGTTACTGCTCATCATTACCACTTACTGAGCAGTGGAGCAATCCCAAATAATTGAGCAAGCGAAGTGGCACATTAATACACATACTACAGGAGAGGGTCAGAAACTGCAGACATACTACAGGAGAGGATCACAAACTGCAGACATATTACAGGAGAGGGTCAGAAACTGCAGACATACTACAAGAGAGGGTCAGAAACTGCAGACATGATACAGGAGAGGGTCAGAAACTGCAGACATTCTACAGGAGCTGGCCAGAGACCGTGGGCGTAGTACAGGAGATGGACAGAGACTGTGGACATACTACAGGAGATGGTCAGAGACTGTGGACATACTACAGGAGCTGGTCAGAGACTGCGGACATACTACAGGAGCTGGTCAGAGACTGCGGGCATTCTACAGGAGACAGTCAGAGACTGCAGACATACTACAGGAGATGGTCAGAGACTGCAGACATACTACAGGAGACAGTCAGAGACTGCGGACGTAGTACAGGAGATGCTCAGAGACTGCGGGCATACTACAGGAACTGGTCAGAGACTGCGGGCATTTTACAGAAGACAGTCAGAGACTGCAGACATACTACAGGAGATGCTCAGAGACTGCAGACATACTACAGGAGACAGTCAGAGACTTCGGACGTAGTACAGGAGATGCTCAGAGACTGCGGGCATACTACAGGAGATGGTCAGAGACTGTGGACATACTACAGGAGCTGGTCAGAGACTGCGGGCATTCTACAGGAGACAGTCAGAGACTGCGGACGTAGTACAGGAGATGCTCAGAGACTGTAGACATACTACAGGAAAGGGTCAGAGACTGCGGACATACAGTATCTCACAAAAGTGAGTACACCCCCCACATTTTTGTAAATATTTTATTATATCTTTTCATGTGATAACACTGAAGAAATGACACTTTGCTACAATGTAAAGTAGTGAGTGTATAGCTTATACAACAGTGTTAATTTGTTGTCCCCTCAAAATAACGCAACACACAGCCATTATTGTCTAAACCGCTGGCAACTAAAGTGAGTACACTCCTAAGTGGAAATGACCAAATTGGGCCCAAAGTTTCAATATTTTGTGTGGCCACCATTATTTTCCAGCACTGCCTTAACCCTCTTGGGCATGGAGTTCACCATAGCTTCACAGGTTGCCACTGGAGTTCACTTCCACTCCTCCATGACGACATCACAGAGCTGGTGCACCTTTCATTTGAGGATGCCTCACAGATGCTCAATAGCGTTTAGGCCTGGAGACAGGCTTGGCCAGTCCATCACCTTTACCCTCAGCTTCTTTAGCAAGGCAGTGGTTGTCTTGGAGGTGTGTTTGGGGTCATTATCATGTTGGAATACGGCCCTGCGGCCCAGTCTCCAAAGGGAGGGGATCATGCTCTGCTTCAGTATGTCACAGTACATGTTGGCATTCATGGTTCCTTCAATGAACTGTAGCTCCCCAGTGCCGGCAGCACTCATGAAGCCCCAGACCATGACACTCCCACCACCATGCTTGACTGTAGGCAAGACACACTTGTCTTTGTACTCCTCACCTGGTTGCCACCACACACGCTTGACACCATCTGAACCAAATAAGTTTATCTTGGCCTCGTCAGACCACAGGACATGGTTCCAGTAACCCATGTCCTTGGTCTGCTTGTCTTCAGCAAACTGTTTGCGGGGTTTCTTAAAATAAAAGAGGATTGATACCTGTGTATAGAAGCAGTTTGTCTAATCCAAATAGAACGGCATAAAAAAGAGAGCCTGGTGCCTGCTGGGCACAGTTTTACCTCTCAGGATTTTAGTAGACAGACCACAAATGTATTAAAGAGTATGATTTTTTTATAAAAAAACACATAAATAAGTACAAAATAATTAGATCACAAAATGCAACAGTATAAACAGTACCCAAAAATTGACTGTCTGAATGTGAAACAAGCTGCCCTGACAGGTAAAGATGATCTAGTAGGATGACATACTGGCGATGACACCTAACATGTTTCGGACCTCAACGGTCCTTCTTCAGAGGTTTTGATGTCAATTGGGTGAAAAAGGGTTTCTATAAAGTGAATATATAGTATATAAATTAGTACAATTAATCACAAAAAATATAAACATTTAGAAAAATGAACATATCTCTATAAAATTGCTGGCAAGATATATATATATATATATATATCTATATATATCTATATAGATATATATATATCTATATAGATATATATAGATATATATATCTATATAGATATATACATATACATACTCACTATACTCACAAGTTGCAATATACAGTGGTATACCAGCCAGTGGTAAGATGTTACAGTACTCCACAGGCTCCGCAACGCAGCCAAGGCATCCCAAAGATGGAAGGTGGGAGACACAGGTGGGGGAGGTAATTAGCAGATGCCACACTACAAGGACCCAAGAGGCTTTAGAACAGAATGTTCCTACCAGAGCATGGCCAGCAACCTCAGGGGTGGTATTAAAAAAAAGGTAATATGGTGAGATGCTTATCTGTATGTGAATGAATATAAAATGTAGGTCTAGAAAATAAACACATATACATATGTTTGTGATGAATCCAAAATTATGTGGTCATATAATAATGATAAAAATGTGAAAAAAGCTCAGTGCCTGTAACGGTCCTGAAAAGGACCAATACAAAGTCCACCACTAAAAAGTGGCTGGTAAAGGGTGTAATACACTGGAACACTCCGACAATGAGGGCATCAAAGGTGGTACATCTTCAATCAGGAAACAGGTAAAGTAAATCTACTCTTACCACAATGGGTGGACTCGAGTGTCAGCGACAACAAGTCATAAAGGCAAGGACGCCGAACACCAGCAAATCAATGAGACTCCAGGGGACCAAGAACCTCCAAATATGACTCCAAGGAATGTTGTAAACAGCCGCCGTACCGGACTTCAGATCTTGAAAACACCAGGACTGGAACTTGAGTACAGGAGATAAAACTGGACCACACAGGAACTCTAGTCCAAAAGTATATGCAAAGAAAAAATTTTTAAAAATATGCGTGGGGGTCCCCCCAAATTCCATACCAGGCCCTTCAGGCCTGGTATGAATATTAAGGGGAACCCTGCGCCAAAATAAAAAAAATGGCATGGGGTCCCCCTTAAAATCCATACCAGGCCCTTCAGGTCTGGTATGGATATTAAGGGGAACCCCACGCCAAAATTTTTTAAAAATGGCGTGAGGTCCCCCCAGAAATCCATACCAGACCCTTATCCAAGCACGCAACCTGGCAAACCGCAGGAAAAGAGGGGGGACGAGAGAGCACCCCCCCTGAACCGTATCAGGCCACATGCCCTCAACATGGGGAGGGTGCTTTGGGGTAGCCCCCCAAAGCACCTTGTCCCCATGTTGATGGGGAGAAGGGCCTCATCCCCACAACTCTTGCCTGGTGGTTGTGGGGGTCTGCGGGCGGGGGCTTATCAAAATCTGGAAGCCCCCTTTAACAAGGGGACCCCCAGATCCCGGCCCCCCTGTGTGAAATGGTAACGGGGTATAAATGTACCCCTACCATTTCACAAAAAATGTGTGAAAATGGTAAAAAAAAGACAATACATGCCTTGGGACAAGTCCTTTATTAAAAAATAAAAAATAAAACTGTCCCAAGAAGTCTTCTTCTTCTCTCTCTCCGATGGACCGAAAAAGAAAAAATAAGCCTCACACCGCCTACTGCTGTAATGACCGGCTTCTCAGGTGACAGCTCTTTTAAAACTGAGGTCAGGCCACACAATCATGTCGCCCCCCTCTGATGCATGGGGACATTCCAACGGCTTTCCCATAGCGTCAGAGGGGGGTGGGGCCACCCAGTTACGTGGCACCAAAAATTGACACCACCGCGGCCAAAACGCCCCCACTGGACAAACATGAGCATAGCATGTCTAATCAGAATAAACATATCTAGGGGTGTAACTATAAGAGTAAAGCAGCACCAATCATTGAAACATATGTAACTGAATAAAACTACACAATTTAAAGGGAGCAGTGCATAGAGACAATAAATGTAAAAAAATGACAGGCTAAAGACATCATGACATAGCCGGGCGCAACGTGCAGAACTGGGACCAAACAGTCCAAGTAAGAAAATCCGCACCAAAAATACATGATGGCTAGCCTCGTAGGTCAGTGTGCCATTTTACTTACTTCATTGGCAGGAGGATGGCAGTACCTCCACACCAAAGGAAGATAAGCCTATAACATGACGAACCAATGTACAAAAATACAAACCAATACACATTGATAAAAATTATAATAATGATGAGAATAAAAAGGAAAAAGAAAAAAAAAGAAAGAAGAGGGTTTTTTTTAGGATTGATTGATGAAAGAGTTAATTTCCTGACAGACTCCATGGCAGCCTACGTGTGGGTTTACCCCGCCTCCTCTCCAATGCTATAGGACCCCATTCCCATAAATGAGTACTCACCACTAGCTACTGCGTTCCTTTTTTGTCCTCCTCCAATGGACCTACACAAGTTGTTCGCGTCCGGTCGGACGGATCCAGGATCATGGCATACCTTTTGCGGTGCAGCTCAGGGCCCAGCCACGGGCGGGCGAGTAGCAGGTAGAGGCTGATGTTTACCCTTTTGGTGGAAGGATGGTCGCCTCTGTATGCCGGACGTCCAGGGACATCAGCGGCTGGCAAGGTCGGAAGCTTAAAGTGTTTTCTCCATGGCAGGTTTTTCTGTGTTCTGTCCGTTTTCCCCTAGGTCTCCTGGCTCTGGCTATGACCGTCGCGGTCTCTGTTGGGACCGTTTTCCCCCTCATGGTGGCTGGAGCGCTTGTGCGTTCCAGCTCGCCTCAGCTCTTTGCGCATGCGCGGTAGCCTCCTCGGGTCCGAGGCTTGGCTGGCGCGTGCGCAGAGCGGCGGAACGCTCGGCAATCTGCACATGCGCAGTACGGTCACCGTCCGACGGCGCAGGCGCGAGGTCGGGCGGTGACGTCATGGGCGGGGGATTTAGATTCGGCTCATGAAGAAATTCTTCAAGCATTTGGGGAAAGAACGCGCAAGTTTCCCGCTCCTTTCTGAGCTAAAAGAAATCATTGATGAGGAATAGAGTAAGATGGCCAGGAAGTCCTCTATGACAAATAAGACCTCCAGATTATATCCCTTCAAGTCAGAAGAGGTGAAGTATCTGGAGAATGCTCCCCTTGTAGACGCAGCTCTAATGCGTCTAGCTAAACATATTACACTTCCCTTGGAAGATGCAGTGTCCTTCAAGGATGGTCTTGAAAGAAGGATCGACCAAGACTTATAGAGGATTTACGGGTTGGCCGGAACGGCCTGCAAACCTGCTTTTGCTCTGGCAGCCATGTCAAAAGCCATGGAGGCCTGGACGGAGAATGTGGATTCCTTCCTTAAAGGGATTTCAGAGGAGCTAGCGGGAAGTTCAGCAGCTGCAGAATTGAAGCTAGCGGCGGTGTTCTTGGGGGAGGCATCCATTGACTTGATTCGCCTATTGGCGCGAATTATGCTGTCATCGGTCACGGCCAAACGGGCCTTATGGTTACGTCCTTGGCTTGCTGACCCCGTTTCCAAACAAGCTTGGTGTAAAATTCCCTTCGAGGGATCTTCGCTGTTTGGCAATAAACTAGACGATGCCATAACAGGAGCCACGGGTGGCAAGTCGGGGTTTCTCCCCCAGGACAGGCGCCTTCTTGGTCGGAAGAAGCTGCAGTTCAGAAGACGCTCTCCGGAGCGCTCTAAGGAAGCTCGCTCCTACAAGCCCGGTAGGGACTTCAGAAAGAATTGGAGCAGGGGCCAGACATCTTTTCGCAAGTCCACTAAAGGCCAGGCATCCAGCGGCCGTGAACAGGCGAGGTCTTTTTGAGATTGCGCCCGCCCAGGCGGGTCGGGTGGGGGCATGGCTGCGCCTCTTCCGGCACGTCTGGGTGGCCTCGATCTCGGACTTTTGGGTAATAAAGACGGTCTCGACAGGTCACAGATGGACCTTCTCCTGTGCTCCGCCCCCCAGATTTGTCCCCACTCTTCTGCCCCGGTCGGAAGATCAAAAGCAAGTGCTACTGTCCTATGTGGATCTCCTGAAGTCTCAAGGAGCAGTGGTGTGCATCCCGAGGGACGAGTGGTTTCAGGGAATATACTCCCCTCTCTTCCTGGTTCAAAAGAAGAGTGGCTCTTGGCGCCCGGTTATAGACCTGACCTACCTCAACGAGTTTATAGAGCCAGGGAAATTCAAGATGGAAACGCTGTCGACTATTCAGCAAGCTATTCAGCCAGGCGATTGGATGATTTCCATTGACTTAAAGGACGCTTATTTTCACGTCCCGATAGAGGAAGGGTTTCACAAATACCTCCGCTTCCAAGTAGGGCAAGATCATCTTCAGTTTATCTGCCTCCCCTTCGGATTGACAACGTCCCCCCGGGTCTTCTCAAAAATCCTCTTGGCCACGGTAGCTCACATAAGACTGAAGGGGGTACATCTTTACCACTACCTCAACGACCTCCTGGTGTTGTCGCAAAGCAGGGAACAGCTGCTGGCCCATCGAGAACAGGTGATCTCCACCCTTTCCAGTTTTGGGTGGCTCCTGAACTTGGCAAAAAGTCATCTAAAACCAATGCAACGCCTAATATACCTAGGAGCTCAGTTCGACACGGTAAGAGGCACCATTTCCCTTCCACTACAGAAAATTCCGGTGGTACGGGACAGGATTTCTCGGGCTGTACATGCCTCACACCTAAAAGCCTCTCAGTGTCTGGAAATTATCGGCACAATGGTTTCTACGACGCCCATGGTCAAGTGGGCCTTGTGGAGGTTACGTCCCTTCCAGTCGGGGTTTCTGCAGCAATGGAGAACAGGGGACAAGAATCAAGTCATCCGAGTGACCTCGTCGATGAGGAACAGCCTCTTTTGGTGGCTTCAACGCAAGAATCTCCTGGCATGTCATTCCATCGTTCCCATCTCCTGGGTCACGGTGACGACCGATGCCAGCGGGACGGGTTGGGGGGCCCTCTGCGGCTCGAACCTCGCCCAAGGCAAGTGGGACTCCTGCCGTGCAGTCCCAGGTTCGAACGTTCTAGAACTCAGGGTGGCCTGGTGTGCTCTACAGGCCTTCTCTCATCTACTGAAAGGGAAGTCAATACTATTAAGAATGGACAACACAACGGCTGTCGCCTATGTGAAGAGGCAAGGGGGTACCCGGAGTCCCACTCTCCTTCGAGAAGTCGAGCCCATCCTTTCATGGGCGCAGAAGAATCTTTGCAATATCTCGGCAGTGTTCATCCCAGGAGTCCAGAATGCTCAAGCGGACTTCCTTTTACGCACCGAACTGGACAACAACGAGTGGTCTCTTCATATGGAGATGTTCAGATGGGTCTCCTCACTGGGGATCAACCCCGAGGTAGATCTGTTCGCCTCGCGCCACAACTTCAAACTGGAGAAATTTTACACCAGAGGCCGTTGCAGTCAGGCTCTCGGGTCAGATGCACTGACAGACCTTTGGAGGTTCAGCAAGGCATACGCCTTCCCGCCGCTTCCAGTCATCCTAAGATTCCTGCAGAGACTCCGTTCAGAGACGGCCGAAGTGTTGATGATAGCTCCATACTGGCCGAACAGACCCTGGTTCCCTCTCCTTGTCCAACTCAGCTTCAGGGACCCGGTGCCTCTCCCTCTCAGGCCGGACCTTCTTTCCCAGGGGTCAGTCCTACACCCGTGCCCAGCAGTGCTGAGACTGATGGTCTGGTTCTTGAGAGGGAGAGGCTAATCTCGCTTGGTTGCGCTCCTACAGTAATATCAACTCTCATGAGTTCAAGAAGATCCAGCACAAATAGAGTTTACAGCAGAATCTGGTCTAAATTCGTGGATTTTTGCTCCTCTAGCGGCAGGTCTTTTAGACACCCGGGGGTGCAAGATATACTCAGCTTCCTGCAAACAGGCTTAGATCTACCATTATCCATCAGCTCGCTTAGGGTTCAGGTCTCTGCACTGTCAGCCTTCTCTGGGTCCTCCTGGGCAACTAATCCATTAATTCGACAATTTTTTCGTGGCGCTTCAAGGCTCAAGCCTCAAAGGAAATCCAGGTTCCCCAAATGGGACCTGCCACTTGTCCTACACTCAATCTCCGGACTCAGTACTTCTGGGCCTTCCCCGCTTTCTATCAAGGACTTCTCAGCTAAAGTAGTCTTTCTAGTAGCTATCATATCTGCAAAAAGAGTTTCTGAGATTGGCTCTCTGGGTTGTGAAGAACCCTTCTTAACATTTTTCCCGGATCGGGTGGTCCTTATCCCAATGCTGGGTTCTAACCCAAAAGTGTCCTCTGTGTTCCATGATAATCAAGAGATAGTCTTGCCCACGTTTAGGTCTCTGGAGTCCTCTGAGATTCATCCTCTGGATGTAGGGGAAGCAATTAAAGAATATCTGACAATGACTTCTCCCTTCAGACGTTCTGACCATCTATTCATCCTACACTCGGGAAGTAACAAAGGAAAGAAAGCCTCAGTTAGGACACTCGCTACTTGGATTGTTCAAACTATTCAACAAGCATACAGGGCGAAGGGCTTGGCTCCTCCACAGGCGGTGACAGCTCACTCCACCAGAGGAATGGCAGCTTCATGGGCGGCAGCTCGACATGTGGCCCCAGACACCATTTGCAAAGCAGCCTCTATTAACACTTTCATGTCTCATTACTGTATTGAGCCTGCTTCATTATCCTCTGTAGACTTTGGTTTGAGAATCCTATCGGTTGATAGGACAAATTAAAATTTTTGTTTGATTCAGCATACCCACCCGTGTGGTTGGCTAGTTATTTCCCACATGTAGGCTGCCATGGAGTCTGTCAGGAAAAAGGAAAATTTATTATCAAATACGTACCGTAATTTTCCTTTCCTGATGGACTCCATGGCAGACGGAGTTCCCATCCATTGGTCAAAGAGTAGGCTAGTTACGGAACGCAGTAGCTAGTGGTGAGTACTCATTTATGGGAATGGGGTCCTATAGCATTGGAGAGGAGGCGGGGTAAACCCACACGTAGACTGCCATGGAGTCCATCAGGAAAGGAAAATGACGGTAAGTATTTGATAATAAATTTTCCTTTATCCCACTCTACGCTCAGGATTGCACTCAGCACTCAGGATCTAATCCTTCTCTATTTAATCTCCCTGGAACTATAGCACCAACCATTAACGTCTTCTGAAGTTTAGTGTTGCAGGATCTCGACAAATTACCTCACAAAAAGGTTTATACCCACCCAGACATTAATGTTGATTTAAAACAACTCTGTCAACTAAACAATTTGATTATTCGTCCCGCCGACATAGGTGGGAGGATTGTCATATTGGACAAGTATAACTATGTGAAGGAGATGATTAGGATCTTGGATGACCCTGGTGCATATACTCCCACCCCACGAATCCTACCATTGACTACAAGAATGCCCTGACAGATTTGGTTAATGAAGGTTTCTCATTGGGGATTCTTGATAAGAAAGAGAGAAGTTTTCTTGTGTCATTAGCTCCACACATTCCTGCTATATACTACCTTCCCAAGGTGCATAAGGACCCTGTCAATCCCCCTGTCCGTCCCATCATCAGTGGGATTGACTCGGTCACTTCTTGAATCAATAGATATGTAGATTTCAAACTTCAACACATTGTCAGATTGATCTCAAGGACACTCGGGATAGTATTCGACTTCTTGAGTCAGTTGACTTTAGGGAAGGTATGATTTTGGTGACAGCGGATGTAGCCTCACTTTATACATGCATACCTCATGATCTGGGCTTCTCCGCTGTCGAGCATTATCTATCCAAGGATACTGTTCTTCCTTTAGTTCAACAGGATTTCATCATGCAACTTTTCAAGTTCGCTACCCAACACAACTATTTCTGATTTCAAAACCAATTTTATTTACAAAAGAAGGGTGTGGCCATGGGGGCCAAGTTCGCTCTGAGCCCAATGGGAGGAGTATGTCATCTATGCCCTTCAGGGAGCTGAGCTGGTCCTCTGGGCTACGTATATTGACATCCTCCTCCTATGGGATGGTGATCATGAGTCTTTTGATGTGTTCATGGCTGTACTTAATCTCAATAATAGGGGTATTGCCCTGAGCTATGAAGCCAGTCTCACCGCCATTCATTTCTTGGACTTAGAGATATCGGTTGTCAATCGTCATCTTGAATTTAAGACCTATTTTAAGCCTACCGACCGGAACGGCTATATTCCGGTCTATAGTTGTCATCATGCACAATGGCTTAAATCCGTTCCACGCAGCTAGTTCCTGCGTTTACGCAGGAACTGTACCAGGACCATTGATTATTTTTCACAATCTTTGGCTCTTTGGAAGGGCTATAGATCCACAGATTTAGATGTTGAGTTCAACGGAATATCTCAGATTGATAGAAGATCCTTGCTAAGCCTGCTTTGGACAACAGGTTTAGATGGTCTTTTTTTACTACTTACTCTGTCCAATCTTTTAGGGATTAGGGAAGTTTTTAAAAAACATTGGAAAATTCTTCAAAGCGATAGATATCTAGGTCCAGCCCTTTCAGAACAAGCTTTGGTTATATTTAGAGGTGCATGGTCAATACAGATGCAGATTGCACCTAATGTGATCGATCCCCCTAAGATAACTTCTTTCTTCCAGCAGTGCAAGGGTTAGTATTAAGAAGGGTAAAACCAATCATAGCGTTCCACAGCACTATTTAGAATACCATAACAAAGACCCCATGGGAACACACTTCCAGATTATTGATATGTTTGTACCCTATTGGAGGGGAGAGTCTTGCCTCCGGGGAGTTTCCCGTTTGGAAACATACTGGATATATGAGCTTAAATCCTACTCGCCGTTCAGGATGAACGTAGAGTGGGATATTAACTCTTTCATCAATAAATCCTAAAAAAACCCTCTTTTTCTTTCTTCTTTTTCCTTTTTATTCTCACCATTATTATTATTTGTATCAATGTATTATTGGTTTGTATTTTTGTACATTGGTTTGTATTAATGTACAACAATCGCATTCTTTGTTTGTTTATTGGATATAACCCTCTGTCTGTTTCCACACATGGATTCTTATTGATTAACTTGGTATAAGTTTAAGTCAAGTTTAGACGAGCTATGATATATCTTCTTTCTCTTGGTTTAGATGAGTCATGTTACAGGCTTTCTTCCTTTGGTGTGGTACTGTCATCCTCCTGCCAATGGTGTAAGTAGAATGGCGCACTGACCTATGAGGCTAGCCGTCATGTATTTTTGGTGTGGATT
Source organism: Aquarana catesbeiana (assembly GCF_042186555.1). Lineage (NCBI taxonomy): Eukaryota > Metazoa > Chordata > Amphibia > Anura > Ranidae > Aquarana > Aquarana catesbeiana. Next base: position 237,884,774 of record NC_133327.1, read on the forward strand.
TGCTTACTTGGACTGTTTGGTCCCAGTTCTGTACGTTGCGCCTGGCTTTGTCATGTCATGACGTCTTTAGCCTGTCAGTTTTTTTACATCAATGTCACTGTGCACGGCTCCCTTTAAATTGGGTAGTTTTGTTCAGTGACATATGTTTCAATTATTGGTGCTGCTTTACTCTTATAGTTACACCCCTAGATATGTTCATTCCGATGAGACATGCTATGCTCATGTTTGTCCAGTGGGGGCGTTTTGGCCGTGGTGGTGTCAAGCTTGGTGCCACGTGACTGAATCTGCCCTCCACTATGAGCACACTCCTATTGGGAAGGATTGGTTGCCATGGGTCAATTGATGTTTGCAACATGGCTATCAGCTGACTCATGTCATAGGTTCTGTTTTTACATGTGACTTAATTCTCGGGAGCCATGACTACTTCCGGTCGCGTGACCAGTGACATCCGGTTGCGATCATGTGACCGGACTGGACTTACATCGCATGTTTTGTTTATAGACATGTGACTTAACCTTTTGGGAGCTATGACCACTTCCGGTCGCATGACCAGCAACATCCGGTTGCGATCGCGTGACCGGATCGGCTCTCATTCATTGTCTTTGCAGACAGCAGACCTATGGCCATGGCCATTGGTCGCCGCTATCTGCGGGGTGGATCCAGTCTGGTTTCCATGGTGGTTACTTCCTTTTTACTTCCTTTCAGCCATGTGACCTGTGGATCCTATTATTGTAATTGGCTCCTACCCGTCATGTGGTCGATCACACCTGTTTTTCGCGGGCTTTTACACTGGGCGTTTGCCATGTGCTAGCCACGCTACTTCCGGGTCATTTCTATATATAGATCTGGGTCACTGTGGAGCCGGTGTCCGGCCCCATGTGACTAGATGTCTTTCATACCATTGGCCCCCAGATTGAGGCTTGGAGCTCATATGGTCAGGTGATCGGTTTTCCACCAATCACTGGCCTTGAATGGTGGAAGTTCAATTGGTCCCCAATTATTGGTTCCTTTAATTCTTATGAAACTTATAAATATGAGCAATGTGAGGGAGCTGTTGTACGCCCCAGTTGAAGAGTCGGGCATGGCTTTCTGCTTCTCACATTGCCCCCCATTTTTTACTCTGTGATCACAGTTTTTACTCTTATATATGTATGCTGGTTTTTAGAAAAAAAAAAAACCCTTTTTTTGACCTACAACATATGTAGTAATTTTTTCTATACTTTTTGACGAGAGTTCCTGTGCGGTCCAGTTTTACCTCCTGTACCCAAGTTCCAGTCCTGGTGTTTTCAACATTTGAAGTCCAGTAGAGCGGCTGTTTACAACATTCCTTGGAGTCATATTTGGAGGTCTTTGGTCCCCTGGAGCCTCGTTGATTTGCCAGTGTTCAGGATCCTTGCCTTTATGACTTGTTGCTGACATTCGAGACCACTCGTTCTGGTAAGAGTAGATTTACTTTACCTGTTTCCTGATTGAAGATGTACCACTTTTGATGCCCTCATTGTCGGAGTGTTCCAGTGCATTACACCCTTTACCAGCCACTTTTTAGTAGTGGACTTTGTATTGGTCCTTTTCAGGACTGTTCAAGGCACTGAACTTTTTTCACATTTTTATTATCATCATATGACCACATCATTTTGGATTCCTCACAAACCTATGTATATGTGTTTATTTTCTAGCGCTACATTTTATATTCATTCACTTTTTAGCATTTTCGTCACATGTTTGTGTAGCAGCTTCTTATTTACTTTAGAGTTAGCACAGTAATATCCACATTCACACTTATCTGTATGTGAGAAAGCAACAAAAGGGGGGTTACCATTACGCCACAGTGTTGCAGTATTGCCACAGTGGTGTAGCAAAATGGTCAGAGTGTACTAATTAAGTAGATACCGGTCACCCCCACATGATGGAAAAGCATGCAGGGGGACCCTTGGCATAGGACTAATTTGCCTTGGTAGTATGCCACAAAGGATTGTAGGTCAAAAGACTAAATAAAGATAACATCCAACAGTGTGGTACATCCTCCTAGATGCTCAGCACCATTTGGAGAGAAGTGTGAGAAGCTGGGAGATATACCTGTGAGGCACTAATTAGCTCCAATTGTGTGCTGAACGATTGGAGACAGCTGGTCCAAGTGTGACGACGGCGGCGCCAAATGATGATGCCGCACATCTGTCACGGGGTCCTTAGGCGCCGTGGTGCGTGGGGCAGGCCCGTCCGGGGCTGCATCCCGCATCACCGCACCACCAGCGCGCACATGTGGCCACCATCTGCGTCTCAAAGTGGGACGCAAACAGGAAGAGCCAGCAGAAACCACAGCCTTGATGGCCAATTAGTCCAGAGTGTCCCTGGGTGGGACCAAGAGAGGATCTGGGCATGCTGGGTAGTGCGGCAACAAACCAACACTACACCAATGTCGCATTGGAGAAAGTGGTGGCGTCATCAGTCAAAAGCTTCTAATTTCACTCCCTACACTAAAGATCTAGTTCACAAACACTTGACTGGAACCTCGCCAGATATAGTTTGAAATTAAAGGCCTCATTCAGGCCTGGTGTTTGGGTTGCTTTGAGATGGAAGATCCTTCTTAATTTAAGTTGTAAAAGCAATTTATTGGAGTCGCCCTCTCTTGGGTCGGGATCAATGTGGTCCAGTGCAAGGAACTTCACAGTGGGAGTGGAGTCCCCATGCACTGAACGACTATGTCTCCCAAGTGGTAAGCTGGGATCCTTTTTGGTGATATGTGCCTATAAATTCTACGCCAGAATTCCAACTTGGTTTTTCCCACATAATAACAGCTATACTCACATGACAATAGATATACTATGCCAGGGGTGCGGTAGTTTACAAAATGTTGGGGTTCAAAAGAGCCCCCCATTTGGCAGAGTAATGTACTTTTGTGTGTCCATATATTGACAATTGCAATGGCCACAACGAAAGGTTCCTGTAATTTTATTGGTCTTTGGCATGGCCCCCTTGAATTTGCTGTGGACTAATTTGTCCTGTAGAGAGGGTGCCCTCTTAAAAATAATCTGTGGCTGCTCAGATACAAATGACCCCAAAGAGCCATCCATACTGAGCAGATACCAATATTTTTGCAAAATTGCACTGATTTGTTTGTGTTGATGACAGAATTTAGTTATAACTCTGGTGATGGTGTAATCTTTTGTTGTTCTTTGTGAAAAGAGTAAATCATGGCGTTTTTTTACTTTTCGCTTTTTTGTAGGCCTTTTTAAGAATTTTATTGGAGTATCCTGTGTCATGTAATCTTGTGTGTAAGGTTTGGGCCTCTTTTTCAAAAGGGACATAGTTGGAACAATTCCGTCGTGCCCTAATGTATTGTGGAGCTTAGCAATGCTTTGGGGGTGAAAGCTGGAAGCCTCCAATATTGTGTTTCCTGGGTGTCGGTTTATGGAATAGTTTGCTGGAGAGATGACCATCCGAGTGTTTGGTTATGTTGAGGTCCAAAAAGGTGATACTATTGGAACTATGGTTCATAGTAGATTTCAAACTGAATGAATTCTCTTGCTTAATATAATCAAGGAATTGATTCAAGAGTGTCAAAGAGCCATTCCATAAAAGTAGGATGTTGTTATGTCGTTGATATAGCGATACCAACCTAGAGCATATTGGGTAAACGTTGTTGCTGTCTCATCAAAAAATAGGGAGCGCTCCCACTCCCCCAGGTATAAGTTGGCATAGGAGGGAGAACAACATGTTCCCATAGCCACTCCTTTCACTTGGAGGTAGTGGGAGACCATAAATGAAAAACAATTTAGTCTTATTATAAATTCAAGGGATGCCAAAATGAATTTAATCATATTGGAATTGTAGTGGCCTTGTCGGAGAAGTGCGTGTTGTGTGGCTGATAAGCCTCTGTCATGAGGTGTTGAGCTGTAAAGGGCCTTGAGAACGATGGCCAAAAGAACAGTGTGGCCATTGAAGTGGAGGCCATCAAGCATCTGTAAAAGGTGAATGGTGTCTTTGATATATGATGGTAATACCTCCACTAGGGGCTGTAGTTGACTGTCTACAAACCTACTGAGATTCTCAGTGAGACTGCCTCCGAAACAATAGGCCTTCCAGGAGGTTTTTTTGTTTTTTATGCACCTTGGGAAGGGTGTAGCAGGTGGCTTCACAGAGAAAGTTGACTCTTATGCCCCGTACACACGATCAGACATTGATCGGACATTCCGAAAACAAAATCCATGTTTTTTTTCCGACGGATGTTGGCTTGTTTTGCATACACACGGTCGCACAAAGTTGGCGGAATTTCCGATCGCCAAGAACGCGGTGATGTACACCACGTACGACGAGACTAGAAAAGGCCAGTTCAGAACCAAGCGCGGCACCCTTTGGGCTCCTTTTGCTAATCTCATGTTAGTAAAAGTTTTGTGAGAGACAATTCGCGCTTTTTCAGACTCGTGGTTTTCAGATCGTTTTCTGCTGTTCAGTTTGTGCTTGTGGATTTGTATCTGCTCTTCAGTGCGTGCAGCAAGTGACGCATGACTCTTGCCATTGTGTTCTTGTTTGTTACTGTTTTTCAGGTCGCTCTTCACAGGCCTTGCTGTTCTTCAGTGCGTTCTGTTACTTCATTCTGAGCAGTCGACCATTTTCTAGCCATGTTGCGTATACGTACTCCTCGTAGAGTTCGTGCTGTGCGGGGGCTTGGTATTGGGGTCCTTACCTTGACACAAGTCCAGTCCATGAACAGGGTGGGGAGGAGTTCATGGACCAAGAATTGGTTGCTTCAGCGTGACCAGTTCTGTCACATGCCTTTGCTCCGTGAAATCCGTGAGAATAATCCTGATGATTTCAGGAACTTTCTCCGGATGACGGACCCCATATTTCACCGTTTGTTGGCTTTGCTGACCCCCTATATCAGCAGGCAGAATACTCTGCGCCTAGGACTACTCCGAAATCAAGTGTAGTAAACCAAAGCAGCTACTTAAAATGATAAACATATATGCATAAGCAATAAAGCATAAATAAACGATGCCAAGTCTCTGATTCCTTATTGCAGCAGCGCTATGTGTCAGATGTCAAGACACATATAGATAAGACCAATGGTTAAAGAAGATTTTTAGGAAAGTTCAAAAAGATTGTAGTCTGTGGGTATGAAGAGTTTCTTTCACCAAGAGTAATCATCGCGTGAGGGGGTAACCCCCAGTGAGATTGCACTCACCACAATTCCAGCAAACACAAGCTTTTATGCTGTTATCTTTGATAGCTTTCCATCTTCTCTATCCAACCACCAGATGTCGCTAACACTCTCGATTAATGTTGTTTCATATAAGGGGAGAAAATAACATGCCCATATAGCGTAATATTGCTAAAGAAATTTTATTTATTGACATGCAAAATAACTCCCCCCTTATCAACTGTGTACCAGATAAAATAAACAGTAAAGCATTTGTAAAGTGCACTGTGCCTTAATTCCCGTCTCCCAGGAGGTGTTTCCAGAGCGCTCGCTGTATACAGCTGGTTTAACTCGCTTCCTGGTTCCTTCCGGTGCGTGGAACGCACACGTCACTTCCGGTGGATTACGACTCTGATGCGTTTCGTCACTTCCGGATGTCATCTGAGGGCCCTCATGTATTCACTTAACAATGTATTTTATCAGCTCCATAGTAGTACTTTACCCCAAACACCCCCTAAAATGTTTTTAAATGTGATTTGTGCTTTAAATTCAGGCAGAGTGCCAGAGGCTTTTTTGGGGGGTCCCCCAATCATTTGGAACCCTCCCTCCCCCCAACTGCTAAGTCAGCTGATAACAATTTTCTATCTATCCTCAATTATCTATCTGTTGACTTTGCCAAACCCATACACACTATACAGATTTATGGATGAATTCCCCAAAGCATGTAGTGCAAGGGCCTGCCTGTATACTTTCAAATGGTAAAGTTTTTGTATACTATTATTATCTTGATAGGTAATAGCAGAATGTCCAAATGTGCTCAAATGTGTACAATGTGTATTTATATCTTTGTATTATGACACTTCTTACCTGTCCAGTGGGCTGCCAATAGTGTAACTAAGGAGGGGCTGGCCAAAGTAATACCCATTATTTAGGCATTCATCTCTCAATGAAGTGGAGAGGGTTACCTGTCCAAGAGTCCCCCCCCCCCTATAATGTTAGAAATGGCCCATGAGAGGGGGTGGGGGAGGGGGAATTTGATAGATGTACCTTATACTTTGGTTTTTAAAAACTCCCTCAAATAAATGTTATCTTGATGTTGGCCAAGAATGTTTGTGTCTAATCTGCTTTCCCTGTTTATGTGCAAAATGACAATTTTTTTTTTCTTGTTTGACTCCACGGTTTCCTTCCACGCCACAGAAATGACAGACAGGAATGTGTCCTCCCACTTTGCCCATCGGTGGGACTTTCCTAACTGCGGAGGGGCAATTCATGGGAAACACGTCCACATCGTCCCACCACCCAACTCGGGGTCATACTATTACAACTATAAGGGGTTCAATAGTATTGTGATGTTGGCGGTGGTGTTGGCTACTTACGAGTTCCTGTATGTGGACATGGGGAAGAATGGCCGGATGTCAGATGGTGGAGTCATCGCCCAGACGGAGTTCTACAGGCGTCTCCAGAATGGCAGCTTGGACTTGCCACCTCCAGAAGACAATGTCGAAGGACTCCCATTCGTCTTCGTTGCAGATGAAGCATTTGCGCTGGGGGACCATCTTATGTGGCCATTCCCGATGAGGACCCTCACCCCAGACCAGAGGGTTTTTAATTACCGGGTGGCCAGAGCCAGAAGAGTGGTGGAGAACACATTTGGAATCATGGCCAGCCGGTTCCGCCTATTTCTTACACCCATACACATGGCAGAGTACAAACTGAATCATATGATCCTGGCGTGCTGTGTTCCACACAACTTTATACGGCAACATTCTGCCAACTATGCTGGCTCAGGCTGAGGCCTGAGGCTGGAATTCAAAATGAACCAACCCTGACGGCGCTTGAAAGTGGCCGTCCTGGCTTGCCCCCCTGAGTGCCCGTGATGTCCGTCTGAGATACCTTGAATACTTTGCGGGTAGGGGGGGCTATCGGTATGCCAGACAATGTCTGAAACCTTTTTCAAATAAAAAAAAGAATTTAACGACTAAAATCTTTGGTGACATTTACTGCTTGTGTTTCTTTTAGCTGACCCTGACAGAAATGTGGTGAGTCCTGAAAATGGCGTGATTGTGTAACATTACAAAGCATTATTGGGTGTTATTTACTAAAGGCAAAGACACTTTGCACTACAAGTGCACTTGAAACTGCACTTGTAGTGCAAAGTGGATTTTCCTTTAGGAAATAACCCCTATTGTCACTGAAAACACGAATTAGAGCACAACAAAAGTTTTGGAGTGTTGACACAATAATCCACACTTTCTTGATTAACAATCTTTTTAATACCAGCACAATCACATGTGCATTTAGAAAAGGTTTTTAAAACAAACCAACATGTTTGTTGTATATACATTTTTGGGGTCACATTAGAAAAAGTAGAAATGTCCATTTAAGATAAAACAGGCATGTTTAAAACAAACAAGAAAGACACAAATCTTGAACTTACAAAGTTCACATTTGGTAGAACTTGAAGGCAATATCAGACATGAGTATTTACAAACTGTGTTTGATATTGCGTTCAGATGGGGTGAATTCATCCCTAGAAAAGCCAAATTTTGAAGATGCACACCAATTTACGAATGTCAACATATGCTAGCTGCCATCACGGGGGATCTATTGACGTGTTTTGTGGGTGCAACCCCTTCCTCACAGCTACTTTATTATTGAGGAAGGGGTTGCACCCCCAAAATGCATCCATTGATCTCCCGTGATGGCAGATAGCACATGTTGACACACTGTGTGCCTCTTCAAAATTTGGCTTTTTGCAAATATGTCAAAAAATGTTAAAAATTTTTAGGTCACAAAAAGCCCCCCAAAAAATAGGGATTTTGAGCGGTTTTAAACTCTCCCTAAAACATCAATGATGTTCTTCAGAACGCCGATCAGGATCTGTTCACTTTCCGAGGTGAAATGCCCTGGATCCACAACATCACGATCACCTAAAAAGATAGAAACAAAAACACACCATGTATTATAAATATGCTGGCATGCATCTCTTACCTGAGCCTGTGGTCACAGACACTCACCTGTTGTGGTGCCAATTTCCACCATGTCTTCCTCCTCCTGCTCTGCTTGGCTTGGGTGGATTTCCCCTACTTCCAGAGGTGGGAGGTTTGTGGTCTCCTCAGATGAGGGGTGTCCTCCGAGTCTTTTATCCCCTATGTAAAAAAAAATAGGTATACTTAGCACACAGATATTTCATGGCAGAAATAGGAATATGAAACATTGCTTGGAAGTGGGGTACAATTGTCTATTTTGGCAGAGTTCCAAGATGTAGAATTTTTAGTGTCCTTTGTCAAGCTTCAATACTTTACCTGTTTTGTACAAGCTTCACAGATGGAGACACCCCTATAGTATACACTGGAGCACCTGTGTGGGCCCCCTAATAAAAAGGGTGTTCTTGTGTCCCACACTAGAGCTCCAGCGTCCAGATGTGTAAACAGCTACTGAGTGTCCTCACCTTACACAGAATCTAGTTTGCATTTCATTCTAGTTACAAACCCATCTACACAACCAAATTAAGTAGGCCATAAAAGATGTGGGCAAATGCATATGGCCAAAACAATGGTGTTTTCTAGGCCGAACAAACAATGTTTTATACGAACGAATAATGTGCCCATGAACATGAAAGTTGCAATTTTAAACTGGATAACAGTTAAGAAAAGCACATGGAGCAACACAAACATCATAAAAATAAAGAATAGGAACACAGCACAACTACTTACTTTTTTGCAGCACTCTCCGGATCTTTCTGTACTGCTCGTGCTCTCTTAATTTGAGGTCCGACCACTGCTTTCTGAGCTGATCTTTCGATCGTCGTACCCCAAAATTCCGGTGCAGACTCTTGACCACTTTCGCCATTATCTTGGCCTTTCTGACATTGGGGTTGGGGTAAGGTCCATACTTCCTGTCATAGTCGGCCCTCTTCAGGATGTCAACCATCTCCACCACCTCCACAAAGGACATATTTGAGGCCTTAAATCGTCTCCTTCTGGATCGGGACGTTTCTGCCTCCGGGCTTTCCTTCTCCTCCTCCTCGTTGGTGTAATTATCAGACACCTGCTCTGACTCCACCATGTGCTCTTCCCCACCGTGCCGAATAAGAAGGGGCGGGGAATAGACTAGAAAGAATGTCAGGGGCAGGCGGAGTTTCATGCATGCACAGTGTCTATAAAGCGTAACACACGTGCGTAGTACGTACGATCTGTGAGCGGAGGAAGGAGTAACGGAGGCACCGATCGTGATTGCGTAGGTAAGATTTAACATTGGGCCCATACTGCTTCTAGATTGAGGCCTGTATTTGTACAAGTTTAGAAGACTTTAGGCTGACATTAGGGTTTGTCTTGTGTTGTGTCTTGCAGTGAAAATGGATATCTTGAAAGATAAGGACTTTATGCCAATCTTCATTGATATGTTCAGGGAGCTGCCCTGTCTATGGCAGATAAACCACCCTGATTATAAGAACCAAACAAAGAGGAAGGCAGTGCTGGATAATTTGTTGGAATTTGTGAAGACGGTGATCCCCGCGGCAGACATCACCTATTTGAAGATCCTAATTGGTGGCCTGATGAACACTTATCTAAGGGAGCACAAGAAGGTCCAGGATTCCCAGAGATCAGGAGCTGCTGATGACATTTATGTCCCCAGGCTGTGGTACTATGACAGGCTGCATTTTCTGGCAGGTCAGACTGAACCCAGGCCAGCACTCTCCACTCTTCCTTCCATGCTTCCTTCCCCCCCAGCTGAGGCTTCTGACGCCCAACCTGGGCCTTCCAGGCAGCAACATGTGGAGGAGATTGAGCCAGGTATAGCATTCTTCTAAATATTTCTGGTTGTCCAATTAATGATGTTAAATAGATGTTAGTTTGGATTGCTAATTTATGATTGTGATTGATGAAGCAAAAACTAAAACCATGTCCCTTTTTCATACACAGGGAAGTCTCAGCCAGGAGGTGGCCGGGCCAAGCAGGCTGCCTGATACCCAGGTCCCTCCCCTACACCTTCAAAGAAAAAGTGTCAGGAAGAGGAGTAACCTGGAGGAGGCTGCCATAGGCCTCTTTTGGAAGGCTACAGAGGCCCTAAGAACCCCCCACACTGTGGAGAAGGACTTTGCTGGCATAACTGCCTGCAAAATGATGCAGATGGAGGAGGACCAATGACTCCTGTGTGAGTTATTAATTTTGGAAGCTCTCAATAAGGGGTTGAGGGGTCAAATAACATGTGCTACCCACATTTGTGACCTCACACATAGTCCTCCTCCTCCTCCTCCAGGTCCTACTCCTCCTCCTCCTCCAGGTCCTACTCCTCCTCCTGCCACATCTCCAACACCAGAGCCACAGCCGGGAAGGAAGCTTGGAAGGAAGACCAGAGAGTGATGACCCTGGGTTCAGTCTGGTCTGGCAAAAGATGCAGCCTCTTGTAGTACCACAGCCTGGGGACACAGATGTCATCTGCTGCTTTCCGGATCTCTGGGACTTCTGGACCAGATTGCGCTCCCTTATATATGGACTCCTCAGGCCACCAATTTTGCTGTAAAATAATTGATGTGTGCCCTGGGGGTCCAAGGCTTCGCCAATTTTTGATGTTTATCCAGCATTGCGTCCCTCTTTGTTTGGTTCTGAGCCCTTAATAAAGGAATTTTGGGTTCAATTATACTCGCCTATGTGTGTTTTCCTTCAAAAAGGACAGTTAGTTTGTGAGGAGGCAGGTACATTTCAAAAATACAATGTGAAATTAACAAGGGACACCAACACCAAGCAACCTCCTTGAGATTAAATAATACAAGATGATAATGGTGTTGTGGTAACTTGACATATAAAACACACACAAAAATATTATGGAGTAAAACCAATTAAAAAAAAAAACATCAGTCTTGAAAAAAAAACAAAACAAAAAAAAAGAAAAAACAAAAAACAAATTTGGTCAGATGTGACAAATCAAAATATATTGAGGAAATCACAATAAATAATAAAGAAAGAAGTTTTTTAGAACTCTGTGTGAATATGAGCAGCAAATTCAACTACTTCATTCTTCTCACATTATAAAGAAGAAGAGAGTGTGCTGTATTAAACCATTTTTTACATTGCAGCGTGACGAAAGTACTCTATCCATTCCGAACGCTAATTTTACCAGACCGAGCTGTTCCGTCTCGGAATTTCTTCTGAGCATGCGTGGCACTTTGTGCGTCGGAATAGTCCACACATAGTCGGAATTGACGCGATCGGATTTTGTTGTCGGAAAATTTTATTGCCTGCTCTCAAACTTTTGTGTGTCGGAAAATCCGATGGAAAATGTCCGATGGAGCCCACACATTTCCGACAATAACACTTTGCGATTTCACATTTTCCGTCGGAAAATCCAACCGTGTGTACAGGGCATTATATATTCCCATGTGTTCTTGTCCATGATGTTATGGTAATAAGCCTCATCGACAAGAAGATAGAATTCACAAGTGCAGTCATTTATTAACGATTTTTTTATAAGTCTATACCAGTCATGGTTGTTTAATATGGTTTCACACATATTAACATAGTCCATGTTGTTTTGGACAACAATATTACCACCGGTTGGCTTTATTATGTGTTGATTTTGCATGAGCGATCGTAATGCTTTACACCTTGGCAAAAATGGTCCCAAGGTCAATGGTGTCAATAAGATCATCTGGTTCGTTCTCCTCTAATAAGGCAGTTAGGTTATCAATAGCTTCCAGGTTTTGTTGTGTATATGAAAGATTGGAAATGTTCAGTTTTTTGGCATTCAGGCCCTTCAATAGTAGATTATAGACATGTGCACAGCCAAAAAATTTGTTCATTTTCGTTTTCGTTTCATTAGTTTATTATTTTTTTTCGTTTTTCGGGTCATTCATTATGATCGCGATTCGTAAATTTGTTCATTCGTAAATTCGTAAATGCGTTAGTTCGTACATTCATACATTTGTAAATTCGAACATTCGCTCATTCGTACATTCGTTCATTCGTACATTCGTACATTTTTACATTTGTACATTCGTAAATTCTTACATTCGTAAATTCGTACATTTGTAAATTAGAAAATTCGGAAATTTGTAAATTTGAAGTTTGAAAATCCAAAAACCCGAAAATTCAAAAATCTGAAATAGTATCTAACTATTAAATTATAAGTATTGTAATTTCCTTTCAAATTTGACTGTCAGTGAACGTAACAAATACGAATTTATCCGAAGTTACGAATTATCCAAAATGAATGCTGCATCTAAACAAATGGAACAGAACAAATTAATAATAAATAATAATAATAAAACGTTGTTATTATTATTATTATTGTTATTTATTATTATTAATTCATTACGCTCCATTCCATTTTTTCGGATCATTCATAACTTCGGATAAATTTGTATGTGTTACGTTCACTAACAGCCAAATTTGAAAGGAAATTACAATACCTATCATTTCAAAGTTACTAGTAATTACTAATAGTTAAGTTATTATTAGTTAACTATTATTTCAGATTTCCGAATTTTCTAATTTACAAATTTACAAATTCACTAATTTACTAATGTACGAATGTAGATTTTTAAATTGTGAATGTACGAATGTACGAATGCCCGAATTTACGAATATTCAATTTTATCGAATTTACAAATATTCGGAAAAAATTCGTTAAACGGGGTTTTCGTTAATTCGGATATTCCCGAATTAACGAATTTGTCGAAATTCGTTAAAAAACGAATTCGGAACGAAACAAATTGCACATGCCTAGTAGATTACGTACAAAGAGCTGTATGTCCTTTATAGCTTCAAATTTATCAATCTGTACTATGGACAGAAAGTAAGCCTCTTTTCCAAGACACTCATTTCATCCTGTGTTAAAGCGTAGTTCTGCTAAAAAAATTCTTAATAGTACTTCCTTGTTAAACTTTTCAAATTTATCCTAAAGTTTTTTGTCCAGCTCATCGTATAACACATATGCTTGAAATTTGGTGAGCTGGCCATTAAGGATATCAATCCTAGTATTCAACTCTAATAGGCCAAAAGAGCATTGTTTAAGCACCTTTTCCCAGGTTTTGTTTTGAAAAAAGGGTCAATTCTCTCAAAAGAGGGGAATATCTGTACTCTCAAACTGAAAGGGTTGACGTTTTCTTTCTATTAATCCTCAAAGGATTTTATGTGCCAAAAAAGAGATGCCTTCTTCTCCACTAATTGTGTAAGAGTGGAGAAGGCAAAGGTGATCTCAGATTCAACTAGTTCGTTGGTATCAAACTCTTTGAGAGTCTTTGACATCAAAGTTTCCCAATCACCTCTCAAATAGTTGGCCATGTTATCAGGGACCTTGGCTGGAAAGGAACAGAGATGTATGTATCTCTAAGCTAAAACAAAGCCACTGTATATGGTAAGGTATAAAGGCCATAGAAACCAAGGCAAACGTAAAAATGGTCAAGAAAGTAAAATATTAGCCAGTCAGATAGAGACAAGTCAACTAAACAAATGCTATAAAAAGTGGTGGGATACACACATTCAGTCATCAGATGAGGGGATATAAAGGCGGTAAGCTCAGAAGAATGATAAAATAAAAGAGGATTGATAGCTGTGTATAGAAGCATTCTGTCTAATCCAAATAGAACAGCAAAAAAAAAGAGAACCTGGTGCCTGACGGTCACGGTTTTACCCCTCAGGATTTAAGTAGACAGACCACAAATGTATAAAAGAGTATGAGTTTATTACAAAAAAATACATAAATAAGTACAAAATAATTAGATCATAAAATTCTGAATGTGAAACAAGCTACCCTGACAGGTAAAGATGGGCTAGCAGGATGAAATATTGGCGAAGACACCTAACATGTTTTGGACCTCCACGTTCCTTCTTCAGAGGTTTTGATGTCAGTTGGGTGAAAAAGGGTTTCTATAAAGTGAATATATAGTATATAAATTAGTAAAATTAATGACAAAAAGTATAAACATTTAGATAAATGAACATGTCTCTATAAAATTGCTGGCAAGAAATATGTATATATATATATATATATATATATATATATATATATATATATATATATATATATACACACAAACTCACTATACTCACAAGTTGCAACATACAGTGGTATAACAGCCAGAGGTAAGATGTTATATTGCTCCACAGGCTCCGCGACGCAGCCAAGGCATCCCAAAGATGGAAGGTGGGAGACACAGGTGGGGGAGGTAATCAGTAGATGCTGCATTACAAGGACCCCAGAGGCTTTGGAACTGAATGTCCCTACCAGGGGATGGCCAGCGACCTCAGGGGTCGTATTAAAAAATAGTAATATTTAAAAGGTCCGTTCATATAGACCTTACACCCTACTGTACCAATTGTATTGAAAATCGTGCCTCGCTCATTATGTGATCTCAATATCTGATGATGTATACAATTGGTCTTAAGTTACATGATCTTTGTTATCTGTAAACCTTTTAATAAACATTATTGGGAAAAAATAAAAAAGGTAATATGGTGAGATGCTTATCTGTATGTGAGAAAGCAAAAAAAGGGGGGGGGGAGTTACCATTACCATTACCAGTGTAACAGTATTGTCATAGAGGTGTAGTAAAATGATCAGAGTGTACTAATTAAGTAGATGCAGGTCACCCACACGTGATGGAAAAGCATGCAGGGGACCCTTGGCATAGGACTAATCTGCCTTGGTAGTATGTCACAAAGAATTGTAGGTGAAAAGACTAAATACAGTACCTATAAAGATGACATCCACTATTCTGGAATATATAAGAAATTTGTTGGACAAATTCTAGTGTCAGAATCTCATATCCACATCTCTGTTGGGTCAATAGAAAAAGAAAGAGAGAGTATCACTCTCTCGTAGAATGATGTGATTTTAACGGATATGTTTTTCTGTCATTGAGATAAGCACAACCACAACGATATAAATAAAATATATTTATTACAAAATACAAAATATAAAATGATACATTAATAACATTCGGTCATATACATATAAGACCACAGTTGATACTCAGTCCAAAGGCTTGAACAGAAGCTTGTATATGCCGATAGCCAACGCGTTTCGCAGACTAATTATCTGCTTCTTCGGGGTGGCTCAACATGCATCTATAACAATGACCAAGTTCCAAAAAATGACAACATTAGTATCAACATTGATTACATTTCTTTACAATATTAACAATATATTATACAATTGATATGGGTGCTCACCAAAACTTTTTGATACTGACAAGAGAACGATCCCAACATCAAAGAGAGCATTGGCGAATCCCCATACAATGAAAGCATTGATGCCAGAAACCAGCTTGGTCTGATGGGCGTCGGACCATATAAAAGGCACAATCGTCTTGACCAATGGTAATCTAAAGGCACCAAACGTATGTATTCAGATGCAAAGTACTTCACATCACCACTTATGTAAGGAACAAATATAACGGAAGTATTGGCAGATGGAGGTGCAAAATGGGAAAGCTGACAAATAGTTGGTAGATAGGGTGCAATCTACCAACTATTTGCCAGCTTTCCAGTTTTTGCACCTCCATTTCCTTCTTGAAGATTTTTAAGTAGTGAGCCATTTTTCTTACCTTGTCGTATGCTTTTTCTTCCTAGTGTCAATTAAACGCACAGGAAGTTGGCTAAGTGTGTTTGCAACTGGCAGTTTCATATTCAGTGGCCAGTTATAAAATAATAGCTCTAGTCCTGTTTATGCTCTATGCTATAATCTTATATGCTCAATATTAATAATTTTTGGGGGACATTGAATGGCCATCTATGTGATAGCCGCTCATGTCCACCTGTGCTGCATGACATGAGCTTATATGCCATGCATTTTAACCTATATGGGGGTTGACCCATATGGCTGTATGTTTCATCCATATTAATATGTGCCACTGTGCTAACATGCTGCCAATACTTCCATTATATTTGTTCCTTACATGTGTGGTGATGTGAAGTACTTTACATCTGAACACGTATGTTTGGTGCCTTTAGGTTACCATTGGTCAAGATGATTGTGCCTTTTATACGGTCCAACGCCCATCAGACCAAGCTGGTGTTTCTGGCATCACTGCTTTCATTGGATGGCGATTCGCCCATGTTCTCTTTGATTTTGTGATCATTCTCTAGTCAGTATCAAAAAGTTTTAGTGAGCACCCATATCAATTGTATAATATATTGTTACTATGGTAAAGAAATGTAATCAATGTTGATACTAATGTTATTTTTGTAACTTGGACATTGTTATAGATACATGTTGAGTCACCTCAAAGAAGCAGATAATTAGTCTGTTAAACGCATGGCTATCTGCATATACAAGCATCTGTTCAAGCCTTTGGACTGAGTATCAACTGTGGTCTTATATGTATATGACTGAATGTTATTAATGTATCATTTTATATTTTGTATTTTGTTATAAATCTATATTTTTTTAATATCGTTGTGGTTGTGCTTAACTCAATGACAGAAAAACATATCCATTAAAATCCCATCATTCTATGAGAGAGTGATACTCTCGCTTTCTTTTTCTATTGACATCCACTATTCTTGTGGCCATCAACGTCGAGGTTTGTTCTGTCTATTAACGACCCTAATAGTAATACCAATAGCAAAAAACACCTTGTACTGTTCCTTTGGTACAAGGTGTTTTTTGCACATAGTTCCAATAGTAATACCTTTTTGGACTTCAACATAACCAAACACTTGGATGGTCATCTCTCCAGCGAACTATTCCATAAACCGACAGCCGGAAACACAATATTGGAGGCTTCCAGCTTTCACCCCAAAGCATTGCTAGCCTCCATTCCATATGGACAATACATTAGGGCATGACGGAATTGTTCCAACTATGTCCTTTTTGAAAAAGAGGCCCAAACCTTAAGCACAAGATCACACGATAGAGGATACTCCAATAACATTCTTAAAAAGGCCTACAAAAAAGTGAAAAGTAAAAAACGCCATGATTTACTCTTTTCACAAAGAACAACAAAAGATCATACCATCACCAGAGTTATAACTAAATTCTGTCTTCAGCATAAACAAATCAGTGCCATTTTGCAAAAATACTGGTATCTGCTCAGTATGGATACCTCTTTGTGGTCGTTAGTATCTGAGCAGAGATTACTTTTAATAGGGCACCCTCCCTACGGAACAAACTAGTCCACAGCGAAGTCAAGGGGACCATACCAAAGACCAATAAAATCACAGGAACCTTTTGTTTTGGCCATTGCAATTATTGTCAATATATGGACACACGAAAGCACATTACTCTGCCAAATGGGGACTTTTTTAAACCCCAACATTTTGTAAACTTCCGCACTCCTGGCATAGTGTATCTATTGTCATAGTAGTGCGGCTGTTATTATGTGGGAAAAGCCACAAAGTTGGAATTCTGACATAGAATTTATAGGCACATACTGTAGTGGTTATCACCAAAAAGGATACCAGCTTACCACTTCGGAGACATAGTCATTCAGTGCATCGGGACTCCACTCCCACTGTGAAGTTCCTTGCACTGGACCACATTGATCCCGACCTACGAGGGGGCGACTCCAATAAATTGCTTTTACAACTTGAATTAGGATGGGTCTTCCATCTCAAAGCAACCCAAACATCAGGCCTGAATGAGACCTTTAATTTCAAACCATATCTAGCTGGGTTCCAGTCAGGTGTTTGTGAACTAGATCTTTAGTAGGGAGCTAAATTGGAAGCTTTTACATTGTGACTCCCAACAATGGAGCTTTTCTTCTCAGTTATTGCTTCTCTCTCACCTGATTTTCCCTCCCTATACATATTTTTTCTTTTCCTCTCTTTAGGGGTTCAATGTTGCCTGAATTTTGTATGGATACAATGCATTTTGTATTGAGCTTTCATATGCAAATTTACATATGTATTAATAAAGGGCAGAAATAGTCAGCAGAGAGCACCACATCCCATGTCTAATATATATAAGAGTGCAAAATGCCAGGGGAGGGGGTTGAGGCAAACACCCCGGGGACTTTTATGGTGCTTTTAAATGTATAGTACACACAGAAAGTAGATAAATCTGTACAGTATATTTTATAAAAAAAATCTATAATTTTTATTAGAAATTTGTTTTTAAAACCATATGTCCTTACAAATAAGACATGATCATAAAAATTGCTACAAAAATGAACCAACAATTTAACCCAATCAAGGGCACATAAAGACAATCTGCCGCTCGACATGTTTTACTCTAATACGAGCTTCTTCAGGAGTTTGTGGCAAAGATTGTAGTGAGCTCTAAACAGTAAATGAAAAAACAATTATAAGAAATTATGTTATATCAATTAACAATACAGGGTGCTAAACCAATGAGGTTCAATAGGACAATAAAGCAAACATGTACAGAATTAACAATCATATATTGTAGAGTAAAAATAAAAACAACAACAAAACAATATTGAGAATAATTGCAATTGATAAATCTTACCAGGCTGTCATGTTCAGATAGTGCATTTAACTTGAAATGGCTGAAAAGCTACTAAGGCATTCTCATAGTAATGGGCTCTCATACTATGGGTTCCCTTGTCTTGGTATGGCCACAGAGGGATATAAAGTTTTATATAAACCTTAAACAATAAAATTGTCAAAAGTTAACCAAAACATAGATGCAATAGGCATTTCAATTAGCCTATAGCTCACAGGGAAATTATTACCTTGATAGAACCAAGGCTTCTGGCTTCATCGGTTTAGCACCCTGTATTGTTAATTGATATAACATAATTTCTTATAATTGTTTTTTCATTTACTGTTTAGAGCTCACTACAATCTTTGCCACAAACTCCTGAAGAAGCTCATATTAGAGCGAAACATGTCGAGCAGCAGATTGTCATGAAATGAAGTAGCTCGGTCTTTATGTGCTCTTGATTGGGTTAAATTGTTGGTCCATTTTTGTATCAATTTTTATGATGATGTCTTATTTGTAAGGACATATGGTTTTAAAAACAAATTTCTAATAAAAATTATAGATTTTTTATAAAATATACTGTACAGATTTATCTACTTTCTGTGTGTACTATACATTTAAAAGCACCTTAAAAGTCCCCGGGGTGTTTGCCTCAAACCCCCTCCCCTGGCATTTTGCACTCTTATATGCAAATTTACATCTCTATTTGTTATTTTGCTTTACTATATATGCCACTGTGATATCCTGTTTCAGATTTCCATTTTTATGTTAGTATATGTTTGTTACAGTTTTCCATGCAACTTGTCTTTGGGCCAGCACCGGGGCTCTGACAATGCAACCACTTTCTCCCATGTGACATTGGTGTAGTTGTTCTGTTCTTGCTACACGTTTGCCCCTGGCATGTATGTAGCTCAACATACAGCTTAAACCTTGAATCCTAAAATAACCAGACTGTCTGTAACTTTGGATCTTTATTACAATAAACAGGTGGTGGCCATATAAGAATAGGATGTACACACGCGGTGAAACTAGAAATAAACAGATAAATAAACATATAATAATTACATGAACATAAACAAATGTCCACTAGGTATACAGGTAAACAATCTTTTAGCATACCAGCGATGCTGCCTTAGAAGGACCAAGATTTTCCTCTGAAACATGTGGTGCAGGCTTAGCTGGCTCCCATGCGGTCTGTCCCAATGGAAAAGATGAAAGAGACTTTTGTAGGAAGTAGAGCCTAGTTCCCAGTGGAAGTGTGTATTAACCATAGAACACTGCCCATCAATAGTCTTTTGTTAGAGTGGCATCTAGTGGACAATGTTGGTATTGCAAGTCCAGAAGATATTATTTTTCCTTATAGCGCACTGCCCAGCGCGCCCAGGTCCTCTGTTGGTCCCACCCAGGGCCACTCTGGACTAATTGGCCATCGAGGCCATGATTTCCGCTGGCTCTTCCTGTTTGTGCCCCATTTTGAGATGCAGTGGGTGGCCGCATGCGTGCACTGGTGGCGCAAGATGCAGCTCTGCCCCTGGGCAGGCCTGCGCCATGCACCACATCACCATTTGGCGCTGCCGTCGTCACACTTGGGCCAGCTATCTCCAATCGTTCAGGACACGATTGGAGCTTATTAGTGCCTCACAGGTATATCTCCCAGCTTCTCACACTTCTCTCCAGATGGCATTGAGCAGCTGGGAGGATGTACCACACTGTTGAATGTCATCTTTATAGGTATTGTATTTAGTCTTTTCACCTACAATTCTTTGTGACATACTACCAAGGCAGATTATTCCTATGCCAAGGGTCCCCCTGCAAGCTTTTGCATCATGTGGAGGTGACCTGCATCTACTTAATTAGCACACTCTGACCATTTTACTAAACCACTGTGGCAATACTGCAACACTGTGGCTGTAATGGTAACTCCAACCCCCCTTTTTTATTTTCTCACATACAGATAAGCAGATCACCATATTACTTTTTTTTTAATACCAACCCTGATGCCTTGGCTGCGTCGCAGAGCCTGTGGAGCACTATAACATCTTACCTCTGGCTGTTATACCACTGTATATTGCAACTTGTGAGTATAGTGAGTTTGTATATATATATATATATATATATATATATATATATATATATATATATATATATATATATATATATATATACATACAGTGGGGACGGAAAGTATTCAGACCCCCTTAATTTTTTCACTCTTTGTTATATTGCAGCCATTTTCTAAAATCATTTAAGTTCATTTTTTTTCCTCATTAATGTACACACAGCACCCCATATTGACAGAAAAACACAGAATTGTTGACATTTTTGCAGATTTATTTAAAAAGAAAAACTGAAATATCACATGGTCCTAATTAGTATTCAGACCCTTTGCTCAGTATTTAGTTGAAGCACCCTTTTGATCTAATACAGCCATGAGTCTTTTTGGGAAAGATGCCACAAATTTTTTCACAAATGGATTTGGGGATCCTCTGCCATTCCTCCTTGCAGATCCTCTCCAGTTCGGTCAGGTTGGATGGTAAACGTTGGTGGACAGCCATTTTTAGGTCTCTCCAGAGATGCTCAATTGGGTTTAAACTGGACTGGTTTAAACTGTAAACTGGATGCACACCTTGCACCCCCAGTCAACTTTCTTTGAATAACTTCTCTGCAGACTGTTGCTCCTTCTTTTCTTGTACAAATCCTTCACTGAAAAACTACTGACTTTCGATTTCTTCACTTCCATTGGGACAAGAAAGAGTCACTCTGAATAATTCCTCCTTGCAGACCATAATGGTATTGCCTATGCGAATCAAAGAGCCAGAAGCCTACATAGCCTCTCCCCGATGGTCCAGAGAATCAGACAGCCACACAGTCTTTTGGAAGGCATTACTATTATGCTTAACCAGACCAGAGATACTCGGTACCACTCCACGATGGCCTGACACATGGTAATGAGCGGACTACTGCTCTCAGCCAGTCGATGACTATCAATGCTGCGTTCCCCGGCCACATTCTGCACTACTCTTGGATAGCTTCTCCTTTTTTATTTCTCTCGCACTGACCTTTCTTTAAAAGGATAGTTCTGTGTCCCCGGTCACAGAACGCTAATCTACTCTCCTCCGCTTGACTGCTACTTCTTAGAGATGAAGATCTTTATCTAGGACTCCCTCTTAGCGGTTCCTCCATCCCTCCTACACGCTCGGTGCATCCCCACGTGGGGACACCCGGAACAGCAACTCAATACTCCATTCTGTCTGTTCCTGCTTTCCAGAACTCCTCCCTAGCAGCATGTGACCTCAGCTTATATTGGAGGCCTGCCCCCTGCCAATACCAAAGGGTAATTGGTCAGAGCTCTCACATAAGCTGCCTGCCACTCAAGCATCAGCTCCAACCCCTCTTCCAGAACTATCCTTCTGAAAGCAGGGGAGGCACCTCTGAGTCAGAGCACAGGTGGCCACACCTCCCACTACACCAAACACTCCCAGTCCCAAATCAAAACAACCAGGCCCAGCCTAAAGCACAGGCTTGGCTAAATTTACCTGTACTTGGTCCCTGAGCTATAGAAAAAAAATTATAGTCTAGCACCTACCTTCAGGTAGAGGGTGCTACATATATATTGCCAGAGTCATGTTCATTTATCTAAATGTTTATACTTTTTGTCATTAATTGTACTAATTTATATACTGTATATTCACTTTATAGAAACCCTTTTTCACCCAATTGACATCAAAACCTCTGAAGAAGGACCATTGAGGTCCGAAACATGTTAGGTGTCTTTGCCAGTATGTCATCCTACTAGCACGTTTTTACCTGTCAGGTTAGCTTGTTCCACATACAGACGGTCAATTTTTGGGTACTGTTTATACCGCTGCATTTTATGATCTAATTATTTTGTACTTATTTATGTATTTTTAGTAATAAACGCATACTCTTTTCCTGAGGGGTAAAACTGTGCCCAGCAGGCACCAGGTTTTCTTTTTTTGCGGGGTTTCTTGTGCATCATCTTTAGAAGAGGCTTCCTTCTGGGAGGGACGACAGCCATGCAGAGCAAATTGATGCAGTGTCCTTGTAACACTAAGGAGTCACATGACACCGGGGAGGGAAAATGGCTAATTGGGCCCAATTTGGACATTTTTACTTAGGGGGTGTACTCACTTTTGTTGCCAGTGGTTTAGACATCAATGGCAGTATTGAGTTATTTTGAGGGGACTGTAAATGTACACTGTTATACAATCTGTACACTCACTACATTGTAGGAAAGTGTCATTTGTTCAGTGTTGTCACATGAAAAGATATGATAAAATATTTACAAAAATGGGAGGGGTGTACTCACTCTTGTGAGATACTGTACTACAGAAGATGGTCAGTGACTGTGGACATACTACAGAAGAGGGTCAGAGACTGCGGGCATACTACAGGAGATGGTCAGAGACTGTGGGCATACTACAGGAGATGGTCAGAGACTGTGAACACACTACAGGAGAAGGTCAGAGATTGCGGACATACTACAGAAGATGGTCAGAGACTCCGGACATACTACATTTGAGGGTCAGAGACTGCGGACATACTACAGAAGATGGTCAGAGACTGCAGACATACTACAGGAGAGGGTCGGAGACTGCGGGCATACTACAGGAGAGGGTCAGAGACTGCAGGGATACTACAGGAGCTGGTCAGAGTCTGCAGGGATACTACAGGAGATGATCAGAGACTGTGGACATACCAGAGAAGAGGGTCAGAGACTGCGGACATATTACAGAAAATGGTCAGAGACTGCAGTCATACTACAGGAGGGGGTCAGAGACTGCAGTTACTATGATGGCAGTAGATAATGGCCAAATGGATCTCTCACTAGACCCGGCGATACAGCAACAACAGATCCTCTGATCAGGAGTCAGCTCACTCTGGGTTGCCTGTGGCGACTCCGCTGGGTAGAGCCCAGATCTGTATTCTGGCAATGACTCCATTCCTTTCTTCACCAGGGATGGCGCTAGGCTCTGTGTCTTCTGTGTCCTCTGGCACAGGACAGCGGGGTTCTCTCTCTCTCTCTGATGGTGTTCCCTCAGCACCGTCCTCTCCCTCTTAAGTCCTGGATGCACTTCCCTGAAAGCTTTCCTCGACTCTTGGCTCTCCCTCCCATTTAGCTGGGCATCATGCTGTGGGCTGCAGTTTCCTCCCTTAGGGTTGCAATGGGGCCGCCAGTCCTTGGGACTACATGTCCAATCCTGTTCCCTGCTCCTTTTTTACTGTATTTCTACTTTGGCTAATATGAAGGAGGGGTAAGAAACACAGCGGGCGGCTGTGCTGGCAAGCGCCGCTCCCGAGAACAGAATTGCAAGGAGGAGAGGGAGAGGAGAAGAGGGAGGGGGGGGAAGAAGAGCAGCTGCTCTCTCTTCATTCAGAGACACAGCCAGCCGCTCCGATCTCATGCTGTTCTGCTCTCCTCCTCTGACAGGAGAGACGAGAGCACTTTTCTCTTTGCTGACAACGGCGGTGGCACAGTCTCTCCTCCTCTGACCCGCTCCTGTCATTTGCCGGCGGAGAGAGTGAGGGGGATGGGGATCAGCAGCACCTGCTACATGTGTTAGGCAAATTAAGCGGCTGCGAGGCCCGTGTGAGCGCGAGGCTTTAGACGACCGCCTAATTTGCCTAATTAAAGAGCCGCCTCTGCCATCAAGTTTGGAATGAGAAGTGGAAGAGAGTAACAGTAAATTTTATTATGTTACCTGGCACGTTGGCTGGGAAATTTCAATTACAATGCAAACATACCAGCAGTCACACTAAAAAAGAAGGTCTAATACAATCCATACATATCAGTACTCATATATACGCATATATGCACCTTTTTTTTAGTGTGACTGCTGGTATGTATGGATTGTTTGTAGTCTCACCTGTCTCATCTCTGCAGTACAACCCTTCACGGTTTGAGGAGGGGAGTGGGGGATTTTGGAGACTTGGCCATCTTTTATTATACGTCTTCTATTACCTCTATGTCTATAGTTACAAAAATGGCATTAAATATGCAGGGCCTAAACTGTATGGAGCTAGAGTGTTTGATTACATTAAAGCACAGAACCACTTCTTACTTTGACGGAGGTTGAGGATGCAATTCTCATCTTTCCAGCACACAAAACCCTTGGCCTATTACTGGAGTGAGGTAACACCAATAGAAAATTCCTGGCCCCACATTTACTTAAAGTGTACCAGGAGGCATAGATCAAGTCGAATTACCTCTTTCTCTAACAGAGGCCCCTATAGTCTTAATCTCTAAACCTGGCAAAAAAAAGACTCATACAGAAACCATCTCATTGATTAAATGGCAAAAAAAAAAATCTTGGTGAAGATTTTGGCAAACAGGCTTGGCTTAATCATAATGCAAGTCATACACTCTGATCAGACTGGTTTCATGCAAGTCAAAAAACTTGTGCCAACATCAAACAATTGTATGTAAACATGTTTAATGCAGAACAATTGCAGACATCTGCCCTTATTATATCATTAGATAATGACACCACAAAACAACTTATTCACCCCCTGGTTATCTCCCGCATTGACTACTGTGTCTCCTTTCTCACTGGCTTACCTTTATGCAGGCTATCCCCCTTCAGTCTGTCATGAATGCTGCTGCTGAGACTTACACACTTTTCTAACTGATCCATGGCTGCTGCTTTCTCTGCCAATCCTTTCACTGGCTTTGTAAAAATTTCAAAATACTAACCATAACATACAAAGCCATCCACAACATTGCCCCTAGCTACATCTCTAACCTCATCTAGAGATGCCACCAAAATCATCCTTTCCACTCCTTTCAAGACATCTTGCTCCCTAGTTTGCTTGTTAATTCTCCCTATGCTTGGCTCCAAGACCTCTCCAGAACAGCTCCCATCCCCTAGAACTCCCTACCCCAGTTAGCTTTTATCTTCTATACCTTTAGGCGATCCTTGAAAACTCCTTTATTCAGGGAAACCTAACTCACCTCCACCTAAAAACTGTACTTTGGACACCTCTATTAGATCATCCCCACAGCTATTACCTTTTGCACCACCTCCCCCTCCGTTTAGATTGTAAGCTCCTTGAGCAAGGCCCTTCTATTTCTTCTGTATTGAACTGTTTTGTAGTTGTAATGTTCCCCTTTATATTGTGAAGCACTGTGCAAACTGTTGGTGTGATATAAAACCTGAATAATAATAATATCAAATTTTGACTTTGCTATGATCATTTATGTTCTGTATTGCACAAAATGGGTATAGGCCCTTCATTCTTTTAAATGGGCTAAACAATTCTATAGATTCCAAACAAGGTATGTTACAATTTAGATATATTAGAGGCCTTCCCTATCCAAAGGTGTATCTGCCATAGCTGTCCACTCTCCTTACTCCTATTTGTCCTGGTAATGGGACAATTTGCTGTTTATACAGACAAGTCTCTTCACTCATGGACCTTAACTGAGGCTCTGGAAGAAAGACTATCCCTCTGTGCAGACAATGCTTTCATGTACCTTGATGGTTCTGCTCAGTCCTTTAATTAATTTATATAAACTTGATTGGTTTGTTTAGACCTCATGTTTGCGGGTCAGCTGAGAAAAATCAATGGAATTTACAATAGGCTCCCCAAAACGTACTCCTTTCTGGTAAACTCAAACCTTCAAACAACAAGTTTGAAATACTTAGGAACAAAAGTTCATACTGATAGTGCTCATTTTTTCATTTGAACCCTTATATTGAACAGACCCCAAATATTAATACCCTGCCTTTAAATCTAATTGGAGTGATCAACTTGATTAAATGTATATACTTTCCAAAGTTCTTACATCTATTTAAAGACTCTCCAGTTTTTTTTACAAAACTGTTTACCAGCGTATTAACTCCTTGCATTCCTTATTGACCACGTATCTTGCTAGCAGAATTGCAGGCTCCAACCACAAATGGTGGATTAACATACCACAATTTCCATGTTAATTTTCTTCCCACTCAGTTTGCTTTTATATAGAATTAGTTAAACTCCTCCACTGATGACTCCACAGTTAGGGCTGCAGCTCTGAAGATTGGTTCTTATGAACCACTGAATAACTTACCGCTGAGGGCCACTGCAATGTGTAAAGAAACTTCTTCATTGAAGACATGCCTGACTAAAAGCCTTGATTAATCTCGTGATCAAAGTCTTTTTTCCACATCTCTCAATATGGTATAATTCCAACCTCAATGAGTTATGCGGTCACGAAGACATGGTTTTGTGAGTCTAGGGGTGTGAAATATATTTCACAGCTGTTCCACATGCTGATCACCGAACTGATGCGCAAGAAATTTGTGTCCCTTTCTGTAATTTTATCAAAGTAACTCTACATAGGCTATTTTGCACCCCAATCATCATGAAAATTAGCCTACTTATGGTTGCAAAATTCCCGCACTGCACCAGCAAAAGTGCTGATTTATGTCTGGGCTTTTTCCGGGATACTCCAAAGTTACCAGACATACCTTTATACCTTACTAACCCAAAACTTTGAATTCATTATTTACAATTCTTCTAATGTGCTTTTACTAAGCATAGTAGTATTCCTCACAAATATCCCAGAATTGTTCAGTCACATATGTTTCTATGCAAGAAAAGCAATTTTGGAGGACCTCTGACCCATCAAAACCTCTAAATGGTTGTCAAATTGGTGAACAATACCCTATAAAAGTATAAACTTATATATATGTAAAGAAAAATTAGCCTGCGCTCTTTTAAATGTCTAAAAAAAAATAAATAATAATACCCAAAGTCTCTAGGATTCAATCATAAGTGCTCAGTGCAAACAAATATATAAAAAATCAAATAAATAATAAGCAATTGTGTAAAAAAAGTCCACGATATGCAGTCCTTAATTCAAGTGCTTAGTGCAGATAAATGCAGCCAAATGTGAAGGAAAGTGACACCCAGGAGAACAGTGCTCTTCCTCTCTCTCCCAATAGAAGCACACCACCCTTTACCAGACATGTATGACCTCTTTTCTCAAAGAAAGTTAAACTCGCTTAACCACTTCCCACCCAGCCTATAACAAGATGATGACTGGACAGGGCTCTCGTTGATCCGGGTGGACGTCATATGACATCCTCCCGGATCACACGCGGCCACGGGTCCGTGCAGCAGCGTGATCTGTCATCGGCTGCATCAATCGGACACAGCCGATGTCTGATTAGTGTACCACCTCGCTGTCTTTATCATGTAACCACTGTGACCAATCACAGCAGGTCACATGACAGTTGTAAACATTGTGTACAATTGTGTTACTATGTGTGATTGGTCAGTGTGATCCCATGGTACAGACAGGGCCAATCGCAGCCCATCTGTACCATGTGATTAGCTCTGGCCAATCACAGCTAATCAAAACAAAACAAACTGAATGAATCAGTTTCATTTAGTAAAATACTTGCTTTTAGCAATGTTTATAGCATTGTATGCTATGGTAACATTATATTGCTTTGGTCACAGTGTGTTAAAAAAAGAAAATAAATGTAATAAAAAAAAAAGAAAAAAAAAGAAAAAGGTTTTGTACTGTCACTATTCTGTGTCCCTGATCACTGCCACACCAGTTATATGATAATGGTGTACTGCGTTGGTGACAGTATGTAAAAAGAAAATGTGGATTTTTTTTTTTATTTCTTAATTTTCCAAAAAATTATGACAATTTCAAAAAACTCGCCATGCTTATTACTAAATACCTTACACCGTCTATTTTCCAAAAAGGGGTAATTTGGGGGGTATTTGTACTCTCCTGACATTTTTGGGCCTCAAGAATGAGATGAGGCCATCAGTAGATCAGGATTGATCTATTTTCAGATATATACCATCAGGGCTTTTTTTCAGCGGGAACGTGGGGGAACGCAGTACCGGCACCTCCTGCACTGGAGGCTGGGGGATCTATTGTTGATGGGAAGTGTCTATTGTTGTTGGCTACTGGAGGGTCCATTGATGCTGGCTGATGGGGGATCTATCGTTGCTGGGGGCCAATTGTTGCTGGGAGGGATCTACTGATGAGAGAGGGGTTTATTGTTGCTGGCTGCTGGAGGGTCTATTGATGCTGGTTTCTGGGAGATCTGTTGTTGCTGACAGGGGTCTATTGTTACTGGGGTGGATCTGTTGTTACTAGGGTGGATCTTTTGTTACTGGAGGGTCATTTTGTTGTGGGGGTCTATTGTTGAAAGAAGGGTGTATATCTTAATGCTTATTAATAAAATCTATACAAATTACTTAGCACCACAAAAATGATACTTGGTTCTTTATTCTCTAAAAAGGTCCATACTGGAAGGTGGGTAGAGGATGGAACCAAGGGGCGGTACTCAGAGGTGGATAGGGGGCGAAGACAAGGGGTGACTTGGAAAGGGGAGTTCCTGAAGCTATTCTCTGAGAAAAAAAGTCCTGTATACCATAGTTTGTGGACTCTATAACTTTCACACAGACTAAATAAGATACACTGATTTGGGTTATTTTCACCAAAGAAATGTAGCAGAATACAGTTTGACCTACACTTATGAAGAACAATTATTTATTTACAAAACAGAAACATTTTAAGTCTTTTTTAGAAAATTTAGAACAAAGTAAAAAACCCAGCGGTGATTAAATACCACCAACAGAAAGCTCTGGTTGTGTGAACAAAATGATAAAAATTGAGTTTGGGTACAGTGTTGCATGACCGTGCAAGAAATGACACTTTGCTACAAAGTAAAGTAGTGAATGTACAGTTTCTATAACAGTGTAAATTTGCTGTCCCCTCCAAATAGCACACAGCCATTAATGTCAAAACCGCTGGCAACAAAATTGTGTACACCCCTAAGTTAGTGGCGGCTGGTGCTCAAAATTTTTGGGGGGGCGCAAACAAACTAAAAAATTCTAAAAAAAAAACCCATCAATTGCAGCCTCACTGTGCCATCAAACACAGCCACTGTGCCCATAAAACGCAGCCACTGTGCCCATGAAACGCAGCCACTGTGCCCATCAAAACACAACCACTGTGCTCATCAAAACACAGCCACTGTGCCCATCAAACGCAGCCACTGTGCCCATCAATTGTCGCCACTGTACCATCAAACACAGCAACTGTGCCAAACGCAGCCACTGTGCCAAACATAGCCACTGTGCCCATCTTATGAAGCCATTGTGCCCATCAAACGCAGCCACTGTGCCCATCAAATGCAGCCACTGTGTCCATCAAACGCAGCCACTGTGCCCATCAATTACCGCCACTGTACCATCAAACACAGCAACTGTGCCAAATGCAGCCACTGTGCCCATATATTGCTGCCACTGTGCCAAACGCAGCCACTGTGCCCCTCTAATGCAGCCTCATATGCAACTATATGTGCACAGGCATGTTTTTTCAAAACGTAAAATTTCTATAAGATAAAAAAAAGCAAATAAAAAAAAAAATACAAATGCACAAGTAATCTCATACAGCAAAGCAACCCTTACTGCTCATATTTAGCACTGCCTATGTGTGACAGTCACTGTGTATAAAAATCTCCTCCTTGATTACTGCTGTTTGCCCTTAAAACAAACATGGAACAAAACTAGTACGATGTGTGTAGCCAGGATGAGCTATAATCAATCCCTTTTTCCAGAGCTCTTTTTTTACATTTATCTTTCTTCACCCACACAATCTCTTTTTATATACAGCTAAGCTGATCAGTCTCTGGTCCTACCTGCACATACTGTCCTCTGTTTGATGTCAGTCCGCTCCTCACTGTCCAACACACAGGCAGCTCCTCTATCCCCCAACTAGGACCTATACACTCTCTCTGCTTCTTGGTCTGAGTCACGTGGTGTGCACATCAATCCCAGCATGCTCCGCTCCTCTCCTCTCCTGCCTCATCCTCACTAAAACAAAGCAGCTCCTGCCCGTAGTATACTACGGGCAGAAGCTGATCAGCGTTTTCGATTGCACCACAAGGTGGGTTAATAGCCCGCAAATGAAGCGCAACGTCTGCAATCTTGTGATTGCATTGACGTGGCACTTCCCTTAGTGCACTGTGTCCGGCGCTTTTTTTTCTTAAAGGGGCCATTTTGAAGACATTTTTTTTTAATTTTTTTTTGTGACTACAGGAGGGGGGCCAGCGCCCGGGCACCCCCTATGGACGGGCCGCCACTGCCCTAAGTGAAAATGTCCGAATTAGAGTAAATTAGCCATTTTCCCTCCCCAATGTCATCTGACTCGTTAGTTTTACAAGGTCTAAGGTGTGTTAAATTTGGTATTATCGCTCTCACTCTCTCATACTGGTGGTTGGAAGTTCAACATGGCACCTCATGGCAAAGAACTCTCTGAGGATCTAAAAAAAAGAATTGTTGCTCTACATAAAGATGGCCTAGGCTATAAGAAGATTGTCAAGACCCTGAAAGTGAGCTGCAGCATGCTGGCCAAGACCATACAGCGGTTTAACAGGACAGGTTCCACTCAGAACAGGCCTCGCCATGGTCGACCAAAGAAGTTGAATGCACGTGCTCAGCATCATATCAGAAGTTGTCTTTGGGAAATAAACATATGAGTGATGCCAGCATTGCTGCAGAGGTTGAAGGGGTGGGGTGGTCAGCCTGTCAGTGCTCAGACCCTACGCCTCACATTGCATCAAATTTCTCTGCATGGCTGTCATCCCAGAAGGAAGCCTCTTCTAAAGATGATGCACAAAAAGCCCGCAAACAGTTTGCTGAAGACAAGCAGACTAAGGACATGGATTGCTGAAACTGTGGTCTGATGAGACCAAGATAAACTTATTTGGTTCAGATGGTGTCAAGCGTGTTTGTCGGCAACCAGGTGAGGAGTACAAAGACAAATGTGTCTTGCCTACAGTCAAGCATGGTGGTGAGAGTGTCATGGCCTGGGGCTGCATGAGTGCTGCTGGCGCTGGGGAGCTACAGTTTTTTGATACAATGCCAACATGTACTGTGACATACTGAAACAGAGCATGATCCCCTCTCTTCTGAGACTGGGCCACAGTGCAGTATTCCAACTTGATAACAAACCCAAACACACCTCCAAGATGACCACTGCCTTGCTAAAGAAGCTGAGGGTAAAGGTGATTAACTGGCCAAGCATGTCTCCAGACCTAAGCCCTATTGAGCATCTGTGGGGTATCCTCAAATGGAAGGTGGAGGAGCGCAAGGTCTCTAACATCCACCAGCTCCATGATGTCGTCATGGGGGGTGGAATAGGACTCCAGTGGCAACCTGTGAAGCTCTGGTGAACTCCATGCCCAAGAGAGTTAAGGCAGTGCTGAAAAAAGATGGTGGCCACACAAAATATTGACACTTTGGGCCCAATTTGGACATTTTCACTTAGAGTTGTACTCACTTTTGTTGGCAGCAGTTTAGACATTAATGGCTGTGTGTTGAGTTATTTTGAGGGGACAGCAAATTTATACTGGTATAAAAGCTGTACACTCACTACTTTATATTGTAGCAAAGTGTAATTTCTTTTGTGTTGTTACACGAAAAGAAATAATAAAATATTTACAAAAATGTGAGGGGTGTACTCACTTTTGTGAAATGCTGTATTTGACATTTAAGAGAACTCATTCGACAATTAGTGCTTATTTAGTAAAGGGTGGATCGATAAATCTCCAAAGTCACAGCTCAAGATACATTTGTGCAGGCCATGCGAATTTCGAACGATCCGTCGAGCGATAAACGAAAGCGGCACTCACATACAGCATGCGAGTATACCATCAATGAGGAACAAAAATTGTACGTCAAAACACTATGTTTTCGTGCCAATAGAGGAAGTGATGTAATGTTTTGTAACCTTTTAACCACACCCCTACTGTACAATATCGGGTCGCGCCAATTACGAAACTAGCAGTCGTTTCTTGCAGCGCACGGTCATACGTTGTGAGAGAATGCCTTTCAAGAGGTACAATAGAAAGCAGAAAATGGCAGCCATGGTAATTGCAATAATAGCCTTGGAGGAAGAAAAGAAAAAAAGAAGAAACAGACGGAAGAGCAGAGTGTGGACAAAAAACTGGC
The DNA here is from genome assembly GCF_042186555.1 of Aquarana catesbeiana. Classification (NCBI taxonomy): domain Eukaryota; kingdom Metazoa; phylum Chordata; class Amphibia; order Anura; family Ranidae; genus Aquarana; species Aquarana catesbeiana. Next base: position 237,917,289 of record NC_133327.1, read on the forward strand.
TCCTTCAGCGTGATAAATTCTCACATGTAAATCTATTGACAAACCTGAGGGAAAATAATCTTATCAAATAATCTTATCTTATCAAATTTATTTACGGATGACACAGGAGTCATTCGAGATGCTATTATCGCATGTGCGGCCACATATCACCAAACAAGACTCCTGTATGAGAAAGGCTATCAGCGCAGAGGAGAGGCTCATGGCAACCTTCCGTTTTCTGGCTACAGGCAGGTCTTTTGAAGATATGAAGTTTACAACCGGAATTTCTGCACAATCATTAGGTCGGATTATACCGGAGACATGTGAGGTCCTAGTTAAAGTGCTCCAACCACAATATTTAAAGGTAAGAAAACATCGTGAACTGTCTGATTTCTATTACATGACTACATATGAAATAGAGTTGAAATATGTAAAATTCAGCAATGTGTCTTAAATTGGCCAAAAAGCTATTTATTCCAAGAAAATCCATATCAAGAAGTACACCATGTCCAAAAAGAGACGTTTTTGAAACAGAATGTATTTTATATTTAACAATAGTATTATTTAACAATGACCGTTTCAAATTCAGTAAGAACAAGAACAGTAAAGAAAATGTATTTTTCTAGTCACAGATTTGTATATTGTGGGTCACGAAACCAAGGACCTTGATGTGGTTCTTGGTGCATTGCCCAGCTTGTGGTTCCTTGTTGTTGGGACATCTGCCAGTTAGAGACAGATGGTACAGGTGGGTGAGATGTACATCCCTAATACCCTATAAGATCAGTGTTTGCTGTAAGATGTCCCTTAAGTCCAATACCAATCATTTTATGTAGCAGAGGTTCAAACAAGTCTCGCTGTTGCATGGACATCCTGTGTAGCTTGTGTGAAACAAGGTAACCCAAAGCATCACATTCATCATCCTTCTGTTGCATGATAGATGATGCATCCTTCAGTAAAGTGGAAGTATCATAATCTAAATTACCCCTTTTCTTTCCTCTCTGAGTCCTCAGACCTGATGGCCCTGGCTGCTGTGGTACTGGGCTTGGAGTATCCTATAGAAAATAATTAAAACAGTAATTAATCATCAATTATTATCAATGCTAAATATTCTTATGTCTTTTTTACCAACAGTTTCCTAAAAATTCCCAGGAATGGAAAGACCTTGCTAAAGAATTCCAGGATATGTGGAATTTCCCTAATTGTGGGGGTGCAATTGATGGGAAACATGTAAGGATCACCCCACCAGCCAATTCAGCATCCTACTTTTACCATTACAAAGGGTTCTTTAGCATAATATTAATGGCGATCGTCAATGCAAAATACGAATTCATATACCTGGACATAGGGAAAAATGGAAGAAACTCAGATGGAGGAGTAATACAGCGGAGTGAATTCCTGAACAGACTGAAAGGAGGTGTTTTGCATCTTCCATCTTCAAGTGAGACTGTGAAAAGACTAAATTTCGTCTTTATTGGTGATGACGTGTTTGGTTTGCATGAACATCTTTTGAAACCTTATCCCTTACGTAACTTAACAGCTCAACAGAAGATATTCAATTATCGCCTGTCTAGGGCAAGACAGGTGGTTAAAAATGCGTTTGGAATTATGGCCAGCAGATTCCGAATCTTCCACACCACTATGAATGTAGCAGTGGAAAAAGTGGACATTATTGTGGAGTGCTGCTGTATGCTACACAATTTTTTACGACGCACAACAGTGTCATACATGCCATCATCTGCAGTTTATATGGAAGACATTACCAGTGGGACAATTGTGCCAGGTGACTGGCAAAATGACAGTACTGGTTTGCAAAATTTAGCTCCTGCAAGGCCTAGACTACCAACTGCCAATGCACGTCAGAATCGACAAAATTATACTGACTATTTTGTAGGCAGGGGGGCAGTTGCATGGCAGGATTTTATATAGCTATATATAATATCTTTTATTGTCTAATAATTGCTGGTAATGTGTAAAACATATTAATTTGGTAGCCCATGACTCTGCATTCAAAATACATTGCAATAAAACATTTATAGTAAATATATACTGTTAAATACTTTTTTTCCATCAGCAGTATGTAACAGTCTTGTTACTTCTATTAGTGTCAGGTTAAAGCTTGGAGGAGGAGTTTTCATTCTACTTTGACTGTCCTATGAAGCTACAGGATCACTGACCCCCTGTCTGCACAGTGCTAATTAGCCCTGTGCTGATCACATGCACTCAATATCCCCCCCCCCCCCAAAAAAATAAAAATCTATAGCAATACACATCAAACAGAGCATGTGCACCTTGTCCCCTAGCCTCTGTTCTATCAGGAGATGGATTGGGGACAGTGGAAGAAGGGAACAGAGAAAACAAGATTAAATGGTCATTGTAAACAATGCAGTGGATTAACCCTTGTTTCACAATGAGTGCGACAAGAATGCTTTACTGGATATAGATGACATGCTGATTTTAATATTGTGGTTTTGGTTAGACTTTCAGTTTCAAAATATTCATGCAAGAAGGTATAGTAGTGTACAAATTATTCACTACTCTATTGGCAGTTGTTTAAAAAAAGAATATAACATATGATACAACATAATTTTCCTGTGTCTGTGTTTGGGACATATCCTCTGTTTCAGATAATGCACTGGAGTCTGATGCCCCACTTGCTTGAAGAGTACAATGGGACTCTCTGGGAACATCTGAATCAGCTAAGAACATCAGGTCTTTGAAGTACCACATACGTGGCACATATATGTCCTCAGCTCCTGCATCAGATTTTTTGGAGGCTTGTATTTTTTTGTACTCCTTCTTAAAAACGGTGCGCAAGTTAGCAATCTTGTTCTTCACATAGTGTTCTGTGGGTTCAACACAAACTGCTTTACATAGTTCTTTTGCAGTAGGAAATCAGGAGATGTGAATTTAGAAGCCATTGTCCTTTAACTAAAAACACAAAAAAAAAATAAAAATATATATATATATATATATCAAATTTCTAAAGTATTATAATACATGTGTAGAATTTCACAAATGGTCATCTAGAACACACAGGCCTGAATATCATAACAAGACAGCTACAATATTACAATAAATGGTACTTACATCAATCAAACACACATCCATGGACACATTAAAAAATCAACATAGAGTCCCCAGATCAAACTTACCTCAGGTATCTATGTTAGAATTATCATCTATCGAACGAATATTCCTTCCTACGTGACGTCACGAACCCGCGTGTGTTCGTATAATCACATGCGATGTATCATGTACAGGCCACGCCTCTTCTTTAATACAGTGCACAGTTGCAGACATTATGGCAGAGCACATGGAAGATTCTCCAGGTGCAGGGCCACAGATCGAGGATTAGGAGATTGTGGTGGAGGGAAGTCAGCCAATAAGTCCACTCACAAGAAGGAGAAAGAAGAAAGCCACCAACATGACTTTGGAGGAGATGGTAGACATGGTGAATATACTGCAAAAGAAGGATTATGATTGTCGTGAGCAAGTATACAGCAACATGAACATACGCAAAGATGCAAAACTAGAGAAGGTGCAACATGTTTTACGCAAACGCCATGGCATTGAACGCACAAAAGACCAGTTAAGAAAACGATGGTCTGACCTGAAATTAAGAGAAGAAAATCAGCTTAGAAAGATCAACAAAATAATCCACAAAAGTAAGTACTATATATTTATGATCTTCTTCTATGCTTATTCCATCAGATTTGAGTGTTATATGCCATCTGTATGCCATGTGCATCCTTTCTGCTTTCACCCATTTTGCTTGGGAATCTACATTGCAGTAGGTTGCTTGACTTTACAAATATACAAATGTTTGAAGTTTGCAAATGTGAAAATGCTATATTCCAACTGCACCTAAATATATATATTTTTTGCATTTAGGAAGCCGAAAAAAGAAACATGGAGAGGTGGAAATAGCACATGAGGATTTGGAGCCGACAAGTGCTCAGTCTGACATGGCAACAGACACAATCATACTGACGCCTGTTGGAGGGAGTGATGAGAGCAGCCATGTGTCCACTTCAGGTAAATTAACTTTATTTTTTGACTCTGCTTTATTTTTTTAATTTTATTATTTTTTTAAATTTAATAATTTGGCTTTTTTTTTATAGCTGTTGGATCATCTGCTTCATGCAGCTCAACGTTGCACAGTACATCAGCGAACAGAATCATTGCAGATTTAAAGTCATTAAATGCTGACACTGAGAATGTGCGCACTACTGTACCCTGAATTCTTTTCCACGCAGAATTTCAGAGATCATTGAGCAATTATCTACATTTTGCATTGTTTTGATGGTTATATTGTTCGTTGCATGGTTCGTTTTTGCACATTAACATGCACCTTTTTATACCTAATGGGGGTTATTTACGAAATGTAAATCCACTTTGCACTACAAGAGCAAAGTGCACTTGAAATTGCACTTAAAGTGCACTTGGAAATGCAGTTGCTGTAAATCTGTGGGGAGTAGATCTGAAATGTGGGGAAGCTATGCTGATTTTATCATGTGCGAGATAAAATGCTGTTTTTTATTTTCCTCGCATGTCCCCCTCAGATCTACAGCGACTGCACTTCCAAGGGTACTTTCAGTGCACTTTCAAGTGCACTTTGCTATTGTAGTTTGCACTTGTAGTGTAAAGTGGTTGTGCCTTTAGTAAATAACCCCCATTGTGTTCTTGTTCATCTTTACAACCTAGCTCAATGGATCCTTATGGTACAAATGTACACATTTCAACATTGCACAGCAGTTGTAGGCAATGTTTTGACATGTACAGTTTCAATGCATACATATTGTGCATATTGGTCACTTGTTAAACTTTAATAGTTTTTATAAAACTATGTTTTTTGTATACGTGTATCGAGTAGTATACTGCATCTTTATTGTAATAATGTCTTTGCAAGAATTCCTTCCATTTTAATGCAGCTATGTTTTGGTCCACCTGTACATATATTGCATACCTATTGCACATATGGAAACGTTATATGCTTGTGTCTCCGTATTGTTGTCCACCTGTAGACAGTAGCACACTGCATCCCTACTGTGATAATGTTCACTTTTTCATAATTGCACTACTACTGTACAAAATGCATAGTGGTTTTATATAAAGAGGTTATATTTTTGTATTTAGAAGTTTATCTTTTAATGAAGAAAATAAAGCATGAAACCATTCCTGTTTTGGGTTTGGCACAATAAATCTGTGCTTGTTAGAATTTGGTGTGGGGTGTCTTTATTTTAATCATTATGTGCATGACGTGATACCACCTACATGTATTCACCACACTTGATGTTGTAGATGATTTGAAATTTCAATTATACAATAAACATTCATAGGAACTTTTATGTTTTTTCTACTTTGCTTGCAGACATGTTGGCACCTCCTGGATAAAACACTTTTTTTTTAGAGCAAATTTGCTGCAATAGGTTATAGCCTGCTTTCTTTATATTTTTTCCTGCCATGACATAGAAGGTGTGAAAGGACCAGCACAGGCATTTGTGTTTATTTCACTTTTCTTGGTGACTTGTTGGCACCTCATCAGACTTTACTGTGGCCTATAGTTTTTCCTGTATTAATATAATTTCGAGTTGTAGTCGAAAATTTGTTCGTGGGTTTCTGGATGTTTTCCTTCCGGTTCGAACTTTCTGGGGATCATGCGCAGTTCTGTTTCTTAGGTAAAATTGTCCAATTCTGCCATTAACGATACAAAATTTGGACGATTTTAATTAAAAAACCCAACATGTTGGATCTGTCAATTTGGGCTGTCGTACAAAAATCGAGTGTCGCACATACCACACTAACAATAAGAAAAACGGGCGATTTTACTTTCTATTTGGATTTTCGTTCGAAATTCGCATTGTGTATGGCCTGCATTAGCCTGCACTGAGCACATGGAGGAGATCTATATCACCTGCTTGCTGCTTCCCATCTCTACCATCACCTATTCCTCCATCTTACAAACCAGTATACAGTACATACCCTGCACTGCCTCATCAATTGGAACAGCTGTTCTCCTCTCTCTGTTTTTGTACAAAAGCAGATATTAAGACTTCTTTGGGGTTCTATATCCCTGCTCTCTTTTCTGTATCCTCTGTGTCTGTTTTCTTTTGTTCTGTGAAAATTTTTATTTTCTTGGCCTTCCTGTCCTTCATTCCTGCATTTCTCTGTGTGTTCTTTTCTGCCTCCCATCCTTTCAGTTTTCACTCTGCTCATAAAGATCAAAGAGTGCCAAAGCTTCTTCCCCCCCATAAATGCCTCCACTCCTAGATAACCTATCCCCCCCCCCATCCACAATCCCAAGTGTCCCAGTGCTACAAATGTTTCTATTCCATATCTTACGTTTTTTTTAAAGCAGAGGCCTTGGAGAATAAACTGATGGCTGTTGCAATTTTTTATATGTCACATGACATGCACGGCCTTTTATCGAATTAGCAAAAAAAAAAACTAAAAATGGATTTTAGTGCACACAAACAACACAATATAATACCCAATTTTTGGTAAAATATAAAAGATTATGTTGCATCAAGTGGATAAATACCAGACACAGCATGACTCAAAATTGTGTGCACAAATTAAATGGTGACGAACTATGGTACCTAAAATCTTTCATAGGTAATGCTTTAAAAGCCTTTACAGGTTATCAGTATGGAGTTAATCATGAATGATGGCCCTAGAATTATTGCTCTTGCTCACGTGTGTGGTGCAATTGCTGTGTACATATAAGCTCAGAACCTACACTTGCATTTGTGTGTATGTGCAAGGGGGCAGGGGTGTTTTTAATTTTTTTTTTAAATATAGAATATTTTTATTTTATTACAATTTCTTCGCACTTATTTTAAGGCTCCATGTGATAGCTGTGGGCAGCTGACAGGTACTCTTTATGGAGACATCAGGGGTCCATTAGACCTCGATCTCTCTGTTGCCCTCTGAAGAAGGGAATGACAGTTCAGAGCGTTCACATTGGCACAATTTGGCAGGTCAAATTGAATTTCAAATCGAAGCCTATTGGCGGCAATAGGAGCGTCCCATCGGTGCAACGCCAACTTTGTGGCAACGCACCGATTTCCAAAAGTAGTTCCTGCACTACTTTTGGCGACTTCTGGAATGATTTCAATAGACATCTGCACATGAACCTGCACAGATGTCTTTCAAGTCGCCCCCCCGAAGTCGGACGGAATTGTGGCTTTGAAATCGTGCGAGTTCAGATGAACTCACAATTTTTTAAAGCCGTGTTCAGTGTGAACAAGGGCTAAAAGTGGAATTGACAAAATAATCATCCCTTCAGGCTTCATTCATCACAAAAGGGATGGGGGAACAGATTTTCCTCCTTCTCTGTGTTCACTGATCCTGGCTGTATATCACAGTCCAGGGCTCCCTGAGGGAATCAACACAGCCACCGTGAGGAGGGGTACTGTAAAGGTGAAAAGGCAGCTGTATATGACAAGCTGCATATGAAAAAAATAACAATTTTTCATTAACTTGTTAAAGCTTATATGGGATTTTTTATTGGGTTCAGACCCGCTTTAATCAATTTTATATGCTGCTTTCATTCACTGCTTCCAGTAAAATCTTAAATCTTCAAAAAACGTTTTTAGGGTCACTTTCAACTCTACTACCCACATCACAATTTGGCTCTGTCAAAGAACATTGGAGAAGTGTCCACACTGCATTATGGATAAGATAGAGGAATATTTATGCTCAACGTTCTCTGGTGAAAATCTAAACAGGACTAGTTGCGTCATTTGGGAAGCAGCAGAGGCATTTTCAAATTAGTAATTAGAGCATACAATTTCTGCTGTTGACCTCTGTCAGCACACAGGTTAGCTTAATATGCTTTTTTCCAAGTACCAGTACATTTCAATAGAAAAAAAAATGTTTCAAAAATGTTTCAGTAGCATGCATTTTGAGTCAAATTTACCTAGAATAGCAGGCAATTGTTGGATAAATCAGGTATATATAGCTGGAGCATTTTAAGATTTAATTTATTTATAGAGAACTGTATTTTTTTTCCAAAATTGCTGATTTTTGTTGTTGCTACTTTATATTTAGCAGTTGTTTTCTGTCTTTTTTTATGCAACCAATTTTGTTTCAATGTATTATAGTCAGATGCATACAATAGTGCAGTCTCATTGCTAGCAATGAGTTGCACCAAAATGCACATAGCTAGTTAACCGGAACTTCCTTATTAAGTGTATATATAAACTGGAAGCATATGATATATAACTTCTGTATACAGAAATAATTAGATCTAAAATGCTCTTCTTGTGCCCTATGCTGCAGTTTGCCAGCATTGAAAAACAGTGAAAAGTCACATGTCTCAGATGTAGTTACTTCTCTTCCAAATAAAAACAATGGTGTTTTCATGCCTGGACTTATTATTATTCCGAGAATGTACTAATTTGTTACATCCAAGATGATGGTTGGTTTGGTCCATGAAAAGGGCAATGTGCCAACTGCTGCAGTTAAGTAAAAGGACTTCTTTCATTCAGAGTGGTGGGACAGAAATTAGCCTGCAGTGCATGTATGTGGGGGGAGGCAGGTTGCCAGGGGAGGACATCCTAAAATCAGGCTTTGCTGAGCTTGATTCTGAATGAAGCTCAAACTACGATTTCACTAGATGTCAGCATGGGCAGGGGCATTTTAAATCGCTAGTAGTCTGAAGAACAACTGATGAGTGTTTTATCCCTGCAGGCTATGGATGCTGTTTCACAAGGCCTTTGCGTGTATTTAATATGCTGCCGTTGGTAGAATTAAGCTTAGATAATTGTCTACTTACATGAAGCCCTGTCATATTGGAACATGAGTGAAGAGACATGCTTTGCAAAGTGGAACTATGAAATAGGTTTATCTTTATTACTATGTGTAGTTTTTGTTCCAGCCATCTGAATTTGAATACAAATCAAGAGTATTATTCTGTATCTTAAGACTGCTGAAACCAGGGTGGTCTGGTAATTTTGTTTTACATGCATGACATTGCTTGAGGTCATTAGTTGTAAATCTTACTACAAAAAGATTGCAAATATATGCAGCCCATTTGTACTTTCCGAATACATATTTTAAGAGCTGTTAGGTGGGGCTCAGACCTACATGGCAGATTGCTGGCCACTCAAAAGATGGTTCGCTATGGGACATTTACACATATATTGAGGATCCATGTATTGCTTTATGGAATACATTATTGTGGACTTAAAACAGTTAATCCCTTTTTATTTATTGTATCTGCTTTATAAATCTGGTTTGAAAAGTTTGTTCAAGTGACCTCTCTACTTTGAATATGGATTATGCTTTTTAATACGGTTTATTTATCTTTTAAGTGGATTTTAATTAAATCCTCTTCTGAAAACGACCCTTTCATTGCAAAAGAAAAAAAAAAGTAGGAAAAAGGAATAAAATATGAAAGGAATCATCCTTAAATCTGTATGTTGAAAATAAAAAATAAAAAAATCAGTGACTAAAAAGACTACAACATTGCCACTTTATTAAACTAAAAGTAAACCGTTTTACCAGAAACAATGTAAAAAAAAAACTTAGTTTTGTAATCTATTTATTTGTGTGCCTGTTTAAAAAGCAAGGAAACATACATTCTATTTGGATGTATCAGCATAGTAGTAAATTGCAGATTGCAAGTACTAAAGGTAATACATACATACCTATAGTGTTAGTAAAATTGTATTTAGATTTGTGTTGGTTTATATAGCTTAGATAAACTTGAACAATTAAATATATATTTTTAGAATGTAAGCTTGCTAAATAAAAAAAAACTGTGCATGCATAAAAAAGTGGTTCATTTGAACAGTGGTGTGGAAAAGTACATTGTGTTGCTTTCTTTTCAATTCATAACAGAGGAACAAACATTTCTTTAATAAGACTACTGAACACTCATTTTGTTGCAAAAAGCTTAGATAAGGATCAGGCCCCTGTGAATCACAGCACTGACCTTTCACCTCAAAAGTTCTGAAGCGCTTTGGCACAAGAAGAGTTAGGCATTATTATGCATTGGACTTTCCATTTCTAAAGAGTCTCTGTGCTTGCTCCTTGATAGACTTTGCTTGCTGGAAATGAGAACTGTACTTTGGCAGTACTAGACAAGCACTGGATTTGCTCTGCCAAGTCATTATGACATAATCCTTCATTAATCCTTATTCTGTGCGAGCCCCTTTAGAGTCACAGAAGCCGCTGGTCTGCTTAGGAAGACACTCTTAACTGAAGACAATAATGTTTACTTTACTATAACTGCACATGTTATAAAGCACTGGAAATGCTTCTTTTTTTGTTGTTTGTCACATTGCTGTAGTTAGTGCATAGAAAGAGGTCTAGCAATAAGTATTTAAAAGGAAAGTATAGTGTTTCTTCGTTTAATTTGTTTATAAATTTTTAGCACAAAAAAACTATATTTTATTTCTATTAGGAAAGTATGAAATACGGAATATAAATACGTCATATTTACCCCATGTAAACAGGAGGTGGCAAATGTGAGACAGCTAGTCCAATGTTTTTGGATTTATTACTGACATACTGTGAATAAAGACTTTAAACACGAGGTCTCAGACTGCATATGCACTATATTACTAAAAGTATTGGAACGCCTGCCTTTACACACACACAGGAACTTTAATGGCATCCCAATCTTAGGCCTAATTCACATCTATGCAGGTTGCAGTTTGCATATTCCAGGTGCATTTTGCATTTTTCAATACACGCTTTTGATCCATTGAAGTCTATGGAACCAAAAACCAGAAAAAATGTCCCTGGCCCTTTCCATAAAATGCAGAGATGTAAACTACATCTATAGGAAACCATGTTAAATGGACTGTAGTGTGTTTCTGCAAAACTGATAACGCACTAAAAAATGCATAGGTGTGAACCTGGCCTTAGTCCGTAAGGTTCAATTTTAAGTTGGCCCACCCTTTGCAGCTATAACAGCTTCAACTCTTCTATGAAGACTGTCCACAAGGTTTAGGAGTGTGTCTATGGGAATGTTTGGGCTGGAGGAACTTGACTGGCCTACACAGAGTGCTGACCTCAACCCGAGAACACCTTTGGGATGAATTAGAGCAGACTGACCTCACAAATGCTCTTCTAGAAGAATGGTCAAACATTCCCATAGACACACTCCTAAACTTTGTAAACAGCCTTCCCAGAAGAGTCTTACGACTCCAAACCATGCGAGTCCAAATTATGCGTCAGGACAGCGATGGAAACTGACAACCAGGCTGGTCCAAAAGATGTTGGTGTGGGGAAAAAATGAAATCACCAAGATCCTAACGTAAAATGGAATAGAAAAACAGGCTCCATATGGTGCAGGTCAACCAAAATATAAAAATATCGTACAAATCAATGCAACATAAAAAGGTGATCACAAGGTAAAAATATGTAAATAAAAGCAATGTGGGAAGCAAAAAGATGCTGCCAGTTTTGTGATTTTTCTGAACACCTGAAGATGACACTCCTCACTCACCCAGCACTCACTGACACACCTTGAGGTATTTCAAAGAATTTATTAGGCCAAGTATGGTTTGAAAGAAGAGAGGACTAGCAAGTGAAGATATACAAACAATGAAGAGGACAACAATGTGACTCTGAGAGATATAGTTAAACACCTGCAATATTCTGACTATCAGTAATTAAAATATAGCACCCTCTTCTGAGTCTCATGTGTTCTGATCAGAGATGGGGGGGGGGGACCTGGAAAAAAAACAGAAAATTTGGGGAAAAAAATAACTGTTTTTTTTCCCATTTTTTTCAAGCTGTTTTTTGTTTTGGAAAAATTGGTAAAAAAAGAAGTGTCACGTACCTGGTTGGTGAGCATGACGTGCAGAGGAAGGCCTCTCGTACAGCTCTGGCTCGAGGGTCACTGATAGTGAGACAGTAACCGCTAGAGCACGGCGAGGTAAGAGCACCTATTATCAGTCCAGTAGTCTGTGCTGGTAGTAGCCACTGATTCACGGAAGGGAAGCCAGGAGCAGCTGACAACAGGCAGATGAGGCAGCAGGTAGATGTGACAGCAGGATGGCTGGATGCAGGCAGACTGGCTCTGCACTTGGCTGGTGACAGAATGGATACACGGCAGGAAGCAGGAGCCCGAAGATGATGAGCTGGACTGAAGGAGCTGTAGCAGGCTGGATGCAGGGTCAGACGAACCGGGTCAGTAATGGGCGGGCAGATCTGGCATAGATGGAAGACAGCAGAAAAGTCAGGTCACAAGCAATGTCCGCAATGGATGAAGGATCAAACAGGAGCAGCAGGCAGAGGCAGAATCCAGGGTCAAACCAGGGGTCAGGACAGGTAGCAGACAGGATTAGTCAGGAGCAAGCCTTAGTCAAATACAGGAATCGGGAACAGACACAGAACGCTGTAGACCAAACAGCAATTATCCAGTGCAGAAGCTCCATTTAAATAGGCTGTTTGGCACCAGTATTGGTGACAGGTGCGCGTTCGCATCTGCCCACAACTGGTTGACCCATTCCCAGCCAGCGCTTTCATGTGCACCTTGAAACTGCATCTGCACTATGGCATAGCCTTTCCTGACAAGAGGTGTGGAATATGTTCTTTTACAATAATAAGTAATATATCTATGACATGGTATTCAAACTATATAACATAAAGACCTTAATTAATGAAAGATTTGAGTTGTTATGTAAAGTCTTACATTATTGCAAGTTCTCTCATAATAATTTAAAAGCTTCCTGCCAATATGCATTTTCAGTTAATGACAATGCTGATCCAGAAGCATATAATGCTCTTGCAAGAGCTTGATCAATTTTCTCATGATTTTCAGGTGTCATTTTCTCTATAAATTAAGGGATTGTGCATTTTTGGGAGGTTTGCACTTCCTTACTTGAAGATGCTGCTGCTGAAGAAACACTTTGTGATCATCCAGAAGCAGAGAAAGAGTGTTTCTGAAAGGAGAACTCTGGAAGGAAAGGCAACTTGCATTTTCATTAAGGTTCTCATCATTAAATTCCATAAAGTATTATCATATACAGTCCTTGTTATTCAATTTGTAAGAAAAACTAAATGTTAAAAAGCAAGTTTAGTTTAGTGTAATTCTATATCAAGCATAATACTTTTATATTAACTGCATTTCACGTTCCCAGTGTAACAAAATAACTAGGGACGAGTCCGCGGTTCGAGTCGAACGTAAGTCTGACTCGAACATCGGGTGTTCGTTTGTTCTAAAACAAACCAAACATATGGGAAAGTTGAGCGCCGCGGAAAGCCCCATAATGCACTTTCGTGAATTTGTGGAATGTGCTGTACCTTGGTGGCAGGTTCCAAAATGCCATTTCTTTTCAGGGAAGGCCATCCTGGCTCTCTAACGGCATGCGGAAGGTAACGTTTAGACCTCGCTGGTCCAGCAGGCATGGGCAGGGACGTTACCTTTCCTTCACGGTGCACTGGGTAATGCTGCTGGCAGTTGGGAAAGATGCAGGACAGGGTTCAGTGTTGTTGGAGCTTGTTCCGCCACCACACCTCCAAAATGCTAGTGGTGATTCTGCCACAGCTCTCTCCTCCACCCCCTCCTCTTCTTCTTCCTCTTTGGCCTCTTCTGCAGATTTGTCCTCTGAATCAGCAGTGCTCCAAAAGCGTTCAAGGGGCTACATAAGCAGTCAGGCTAAAAGATGCCATGCGGTGCTTGAGTTGTCTCCCTACGGGACAGGAGCCACACTGGGGCAGAGATTCTGTCAGCTCTGCAGGGGCAGGCTCAGAGTTGGTTGATGCCACGCCAGCGTCAACCAGGAATGGTTGTATGTGACAATGGCCCCAACTTTATCTCTGCCCTCCGACAGGGACACTTGACCCATGTTCCATGTTTGGCACACGTCCTGAATTTGGTGGTGCAGCGGTTCTTGACCAGGTACCCAGGCTTACAAGATCTCCTGAGGCAGGCAAGAAAAGTCTGTGGTCATTTCCGCCGGTCATACAATGCCAGTGCTCGGCTGGCTGACATTCAAAGGGAATGCAACCTTCCCACCAATCACCTCATTTGTGACATGCCCACCAGGTGGAACTCAACATTGGCAATGCTGCAGCAAGTGCACACACAGCAGAGGGCCATCAATAAGTACCTGTGTGAGTATGGCACCAGAACAGGGTCAGGGGAGCTTGGCTTCTTTTCACCACGCCAGTGGTGAAAAGGATCCATGATCAAGGATCCATGGATCCAAGGATCAATGATCAAGGATCCATGCACTGTCCTGTCACCATTTGAATAGTCCACAAGGATGGTGAGCAGTGACAATGCATGCATCAGTGACACTGTCCCTCTAGTCTTCCTGCTGGAGCATGCGCTTCATGGAATCATGGACAGGGCACTTAAAGGCAGAACAGTGGGAGGAAAAGGAGGACTTCCTTTCCTCTCAAGGCCCCCTTTATCCAGATAGCATTCCTGTGGGCCTGCCAAACACACAGAAAGAAGAGGAGGAGGATCTAGAGGATAACACTCAGCAGCAGTCTTCAAGGGATGGTTTTCAGTCCATCTACCAAGCACCTGATGCTGATGTAACTGATTGAATTTGCTATGTATCTGGGATCCCTTGAAGACTGCCTATGTTGACTATCCTATTCCTCCTTAATCTTGATGATGCTAGCTTCCAACAATATTTTTGGTTTAGGGCACCACCACCCAAGGCCCAATTTTTCTACCCCTGTTTAACAAGGACATGTAATTAAAATTTTTGATATAATATTTCAAAGCAGGGCCTGTTCCTGTGCCCAACAAGAGTAACTGTGAGGGGTTACAGTGTTCTGGCTCCACCAAAACCAAAGGCCTAATTTTTCCACCCCTGTTTAACAGGGCCATGTAATTACAATTTTTGATTGTATATTTCCTAGCAGGGCCCGTTCCTGCACCAAACAAAAGTAACTGTGAGGGGTTACAGTGTCCTGGCACCACCATCACCTAAGGCTTCATGTACATGGGACGTTTTTATAACCTCTCCTTAACTTGACAGATAGTAACCCACATTTAAAACGTCCATTTTGCAGTGTTTACATGCCGCGTTTAGTGGCGTTTTGCCGCGTTTGCGTTTAGAAGCGTTTCTAAAATTTTTTTTTTTTTTAACCACTTCAATACCAGGCACTTAGACACCTTCCCGCCCAGGCCAATTTTCAGCTTTCAGCGCTGTCACAATTTGAATGACAATTGCGCAGTCATGCTACACTGTACTCAAACAATTTTTTTATCATTTTGTTCCCAAAAATAGAGCTTTCTTTCGGTGGTATTTGATCACCTCTGCGGTTTTTATTTTTTGCGCAACAAATAAAAATAAACCCAAAATTTAAAAAAAAAACAAGTTTTTCTTTGTTTCTGTTAAAATTTTTTGTAAATAAGTACATTTTCTTCTTCATTGACAGGCACTGATATGGCTGCACTGATGGGCACTGATACGGCAGCACTGATGGGCACCGATAAGGTAGCACCAATGAGGTGGTACTGATGAGATGGCACTGACGGACACTGATGATGGGCACTGATAGGCGGCACTGATGGGCACTGATAGGTGGCACTGGTATGCGGCACTGATGGGCACTGGTGGCACGGATGGGCACTCATAGGTGGCACTGTTGGGCATTCGTAGGTGGCATTGATGGGTACTTATGGGTGGCACTGATGGGTACTTATGAGTGGCACTGATAGGTGGCACAGATGGGCACTGATGGGCACTGATAGGTGGGCACTGATGGGCATGGATGGGCACTGACAGGTGCCACCGGTGGACACTGGTGGGTGGCACTGATGACACTGATTGATGGCACTGATGCCCCTAAGGGTGGCATTGCTGGGAATCACTGCTATATAATGGTGCCAATCAGTGCCCATTTGTGGGCACTGATTTGCACAGATTTGGCACTGACTGGGCACATTAGGCACATGTGGATGGCCATGGGGTACATACCTGGCCATCCACATGTTGCCCCATTCCCTGGTGGTCCTAGTGGTGATCCCTGGTGGTCCAGTGTGGTGATCTGAGGGGGGGCTGCGCTGATAAACAATCAGCGCAGGCCCCCCTGTCAGGAGAGCCGCCGATCGTCTCTCCTCTACTCGCGTCTGTCAGACGCGAGTGAGGAAAAGCCGATAAATGGCTCTTCCTATTGACATCGTGATCAGCCGTGATTGGACACGGCTGATCACGTGGTAAAGAGCCTCCGCTGGAGGCTCTTTACCAAGATCGGTGGAGCGGTGTGTCAGACTGACACACCGCTCCACCGATCGCTGCGATGCACGCTCCCGCTGGTGCGCGGCGGCACGTTATCCTGCTGGACGTCATACGATGCCCAGTCAGGATAACTGAACCACCACCCGGCCGGGAAGTGGTTAAATGGCCAAAAACGAAAAACGCCTCTAAACAAAACGCTGCTAAACGGGGGTTACCCCGCTTAGTCGCATTTGGCGTCTGAAACGTGGAAATCTTTGGCATCTGAACCCATTTTTTGCTTTCGAAGAAACGCTGTTAGCCACTTGCCGCCAGCCATATAGCAAAACGACGGCGGCAAAATGGTTTCAATATCCTGACTGGGCGTCATATAATGTCCTCAGGATATTAAGCTGCTGCGCACCCCCCCGGGGTCACGCATCGCAGCGATAGTTGTTGCTGTGTGTCAGTCTGACACACCGCAACTACGATCTCGGTAAAGAGTCTCTGACAGAGACTCTTTACCACATGATCAGCTGTGTCCAATCATGGCTGATCACGATGTAAACAGGAAGAGTCGGTGATCGGCTTTTCCTCACTCGCATCTATCAATGCCAGTAAAGGAGTGCCGATCGGCTGCTCCTCTGACAGGGGGGTCTGTGCTGATCGATTATCAGCACAGCCCCCCCCGAGGATCCCTGCACTGGACCACCAGGGATGCCACTAGGACCACCAGGGATGTCACCACAAGGTATGCCACCCTAGACCACCAGGGATGCCAATCAGTGCCCACAATGGATGCCAATCAGTGCCCACAATGGGCATCACTGATTGGCAGTCATTATTTTTTGGCACTGATTGGCATCCATCAGTACCATACATAACAGTATATCAGTGCCACCTATCAGTGCCCATCCAGGCCCATCCATGCCGCCTATCAGTGCCCATCTGTGCTGCCTATCAGTGCCCATCCCTGTTGCCTATCCGTGCCCATCTGTGCCGCCTATCCGTGCCACCTATCCGTGCCTATCTGTACCCATCCGTGCCGCATATCAGTGCCACCTATTTGTGCCCATCAGTGCCGCATATTAGTGCCCATCATCAGTGCCCATCAATGCCACCTCATCAGTGCCACCTCATTGGTGCCACCTCATCGGTGCCCATCAGTGCTGCCTTATCAGTGCCCATCAGTGAAGCCCCATCAGTGCTCATCAGTGAAGGAGAAAACTTACTTATTTACAAAGTTTTGTAACTGAAACAAAAAAATTTTTTTTTTCAAAATGTTTCTTTTTTTATTTGTTTAGCAGAAAATAAAAATCCAAGATGTGATCAAATACCACCAAAAGAAAGCTCTATTTGTGGGAACAAAATGATAAAAATGTAGTTTGGGTACAGTGTTGTATGACCGCTCAATTGTCATTCAAATTGCGACAGCTCTGAAAGCTGAAAATTGGTCTGAGCAGGAAGGTGTATAAGTACCCTGTATTGAAGTGGTTAAACGCAACTGCCTAAAAACAGCAATAAATGAGACTGTGTACATGGTCACATAGGATAACATTGAATGAGATCAGGGGTAGTTGAAAAAAGCATCTAACTGCCTCTGAATGTACGTTTAGCAGCATCCCGTGTACATGGGGCCTAAGGCCTGATTTTTCTGCAAAGTACAGTATATAGGGCAGGCCGTATAGTATTTATACTGCTGTTCAGAGTATATAGCGCCTGGGGGACCCCACGCCATTTTTTAAAATTTTGGTGCTGGTCAAAGGGCCTGGTAATGGATGGGGGGGGGGACCCACGCCATTTTTTAAAAATGATTTTTATCTATATTGCCTGGATTCGACAATACATTACAGCCGCAAGCAGTTTTCAATTACATTTTTTCCTTTTAGAAATGTCATTTTGCTGTGGAACTGTTATAAACATGGGAAAGATTACCGTATTTATCGGCGTATAACACGCACCCCAAGTTTAGGAGGGAATTTTAAGGAAAAAACTTTTAGGAGGGAAGTTTAAGAAAAAAAACCCTACATTTAAATGCCCATCAATGCAGCCTTATCAGTGTCCATCTGCAGCCTTGTCAGTGTCACTGAAGCCTTGTCAGTGCAGCCTTGCCCCAGTGCAGCCTTGCAGCCATGTCAGTGCAGCCTTGTTAGTGCAGCCTTCCCCAGTGTCCAGTGCAGCCTTGCCCCAGTGCAGCCTTGTCAGTGCAGCCTTGCCCCAGTGCGGCATTGTCAGTGCAGCCTTGTCAGTGCAGCCTTGTTAGTGCAGCCTTCCCCAGTGTCCATTGCAGCCTTGCTCCAGTGCAGCTTTGTCAGTGCAGCCTTGCCCCAATACAGCCTTGCCCCAGTGCAGCCTTGCAGCTTTGCCCCAGTGCAGCCTTGTTAGTGCAGCCTTCCCCAGTGTCCATTGCAGCCTTGCCCCAGTGCAGCCTTGCAGCCTTCCCTAGTGTCCATTGCAGCCTTGTTAAAATTTAAATATGGCACCATGGAGATCGCAGGGACTCGGCGGAGCAGAGCGAGCGCCGCCGAGATCGCAGGGACTGGGCAGAGCCGAAATACACATAGCCGAGTGTACTCGGCTCTTCTCGGCTCCACTCACAGCCACGCTCAGTCCCGCCCTATGATGGACATAACACAGGTCCAATGGCAGGACTGGGCGTGACTGTGAGCAGAGCCGAGAAGAGCTGAGTACACTCGTCTATGTGTATCTCGGTGCGATCGCTCCGCTCACAATCAGCGGAGATCGGCGGGGGGATCGGCGTATAACATGCACCCATGATTTTCCCCTGATTTTAAGGGGAAAAAAGTGCGTGTTATACGCCGATAAATATGGTAGTTACTTTACAGGCAGACTAAGGAGACCCCTCAGGCATGATATTTAACCGCTTCAGCCCCGGAAGATTTTACCCCCTTCCTGACCAGAGCGTTTTTTGCGATTCGGCACTGCGTCGCTTTAACTGACAATTGCGTAGTCGTGCGACGTGGCTCCCAAACAAAATTGACGTCCCTTTTTTTCCCACAAATAGAGCTTTCTTTTCGTGGTATTTGATCACCTCTGCGATTTTTACTTTTTGCGCTATAAAAAAATAAGAGCGACAATTTTGAAAAAAACGCATTATTTTTTACATTTTGCTATAATAAATATTAATATAAAAAAAACATTTTTTTTTCCTCAGTTTAGGCCGATCGTATTCTTCTACATATTTTTGGTAAAAAAAAATTGCAATAAGCATTTATTGATTCGTTTGCGCAAAAGTTATAGCATTTACTAAATAGGGGATAGTTTTATGGCATTTTTATTAATATTTTTTTTTTACTAGTAATGGCGGCGATCAGCGATTTTTATTGTGACTGCGACGTTATGGCGGACATGTCAGACATTTTTGACACATTTTTGGGACCATTGTCATTTTTACAGCGATCAGTGCGATTAAAAATGCACTGATTACTGTGTAAATGACACTGGCAGTGAAGGGGTTAACCACTAGGGGGTGGGGAGGGGTTAAGTATGTCCTAGGGGAGTGATTACTAACTGTAGGAGGATGGGCTAGCAGTGTCATTACTCAGATCTCTGCTCCCGATGACAGGGAGCTGTGATCACTTTACATCAGCATCTCCCAGTTCGTCCTCTCCGTGAGGCGATCGGGGGTATCCCCACGGCGATCGAGTCCGTGGGAGCCGCGACCCGACTCACAGAGCTCCGGCGGCGCGCACACAATGGCATGGCAGGGAATTTAAATGGACGTAACCGTAAGTCCATTTTTCCAGCTGTGGCATTCTGCCGACGTACATCGGCGTGCGCCAGTCGGGAACCGGTTAAAGGAAAATTTCATTTGTATTGTTTCACTTTAAGCATTATTAAAATCACTGCTCCCGAAAAAACGGGCGTTTTGAAAACTTCTTTTTGCATTGATACATGTCCCATGGGGCAGGACCCAGGTCCCCAAACACTTTTTATGACAATAACTTGCATATAAGCCTTTAAAATGAGCACTTTTGATTTTTCACGTTCGTGTTCCATAGACTTTAACAGTGTTGGTGTGTTCGCACAAATTTTTTGTCTGTTTGAATGTTTGCAACTGGGGGGTGTTCGACTCATCCCTAAAAATAATGTTCAATTTGTAAAACTGCACCACACTGAATTGTTTTTACATTTTTCTTAAAATTTTTATTTTTCTCCCCAAAAAAACAAGGAAAGAACTTTATTTCCATGGCTTCACAGTTTCAGAAATCTCTAGTTCAGATTCAGCGGACCTTCAGTCATTTTTTCAACTTTACATCTATTAAATCTTCTGCCGTTGTTGTTTAACCACTTGCTTACTGGGCACTTAAACCCCCCTCCTGTCCAGACCAATTTTCAGCTTTCAGCGCTGTCGCACTTTGAATGACAATTGCGCGGTCATACAACACGGTACCCAAATGAAATTTTTATCATTTTTTTCCCACAAATAGAGCTTTCTTTTGATGGTATTTGATCACCTCTACGGTTTTTAATTTTTTGTTAAAAAAATTGAAAAAGACAGAATTTAAAAAAAAAAATTATATTTTTTTTATATTTTGTTATCAATTTTTGCAAACAGTTAATTTTTCTCCTTCGTTGATGTACGCTGATGAGGCGGCACTGATGGGCACTGATAGGTGGCGGTTATGGGCACTGATGGGTGGCGGTTATGGGCACTGATGGGTGGCAGTGTTGGGCACTGATTGGGCACTGATTAATGGCAGCACTGCTAGGTGGCACTAATAGGTGGCACTTGTGGGCATTGATAGGTGGCACTTGTGGGCTTTAATAGGTGGCACTTGTGGGCACTGTGGGCACTGGCAGATGGCACTTGGAGGCACAGATGAGGCATCTGTGCCTCCTTCCTCTTCGGGACCGATGTCCCATTGACATAAGCCGGTGATCGGCTTTTTTTTCCTCCTCACGCTGTCAGCGTGAGGAGAAAACGAAACCGATCACCGAGCTTTTGTTTACATCATGTGACCAGCTGTCATTGGCTGACAGCTGATCACATGGTAAGGGGCCGGGACCAGCCCCTTACTCGGATCTGTGATCATCCGAGTCTCCGTGACTCGGTGATCACAGCGTGCACACCGTGCGCCCTGCAGGGTGCGCGCGGTGCGCGTACATAGGGGAGGACGTTATATGACGTCCTCCCGGAGATTGAGGTCCGCGCTGTAGCCGTCATTCGGCTATGGCCCGGACCTCAAGTGGTTAAACTTTGGATAGTAAAACATTTTGTTTTCTGCCAGCAAATACCTTATACAGCCCACTTCCTGTTTCTTGTCTGGTCAGGCTTATGACATCATGCACAGTTCTCTCTCTCACGAGAGTGAGAGTTTGCCAGGAAAGGAGGGGGATGAGGCATAAGAGGGCCAATGAGCTATAGGTGTGCCTCTGTTTGTCTGTGTAAATCCAGGAAGTGAACAGGCAGCAGCTTCAGCTGCCCACAGTTAAAGTGGAGTTCCACCCAAAAATGGAACTTCCACTTTTTGGATTCCTCCCCCCCTCCGGTGTCACATTTGGCACCTTTCAGGGGGGAGGAGGGAGCAGATACCTGTCTAATACAGGTATTTGCTCCCACTTCCTGGCATAGATCACTGCGGTGATTGCGGTGACCTACGCCACTTCCGCCGCCTACTCTGTCCTCCTCCACCACTGTATTCTGTGAGACACAGAATACAGCAGGGACCTGAGAGGACGCGCAACGCGACTCGCGCATGCGCAGTAGGGAACCAGGAAGTGAAGCCGCACGGCTTCACTTCCTTATTCCCTTACTGAGGATGGTGGCGGCAGCAGCCGAGAGCCGAAGGACGGATCGGCTTCGGCTGCCGACACCGCGGGCTCCCTGGACAAGTAAGTGTCAATATATTAAAAGTCAGCAGCTGCAGTATTTGTAGCTGCTGGCTTTTAATATTTTTTTTCAGCAAACCTCCGCTTTAAAATGGTTGCAGCCAGACTCAGTGGAGGGAGATTTCTGCAGCATACAAGTGGGGCAAAAAAATAGGTATACCTCAACTATGAGAGACAAAATGTAGAAACAAATCCAGACAATCACTTTGTCTGATTTGGAAAGAATTTATGTGCAAATTATGGTGGAAAATAAGTATTTTGTCAATATCAAAAGTTCATCTCAATATTTTGTTATATATCCTTTGTTGGCAATGACAGAGGTCAAACGTTTTCTGTAAGTCTTCACAAGGTTGTCACACACTGTGGCTGGTATGTTGGCCCATTCCTCCATGGAGATCTCCTCTAGAGCAGTGATGTTTTGGGGCTGTCGCTGGGCAACACGGACTTTCAACTTCTTCCAAAGGTTTTCTATGGGGTTGAGATCTGGAGACTGGCTAGGCCACTCCAGGACCTTGAAATACTTCTTACGAAGCCACTCCTTCATTGCACGGGCGGTGAAAGATCCAGTCACGTTTCATCTTCAATGCCCTTGCTGATGGGAGGAGGTTTGCACTCAAAATTTCACGATACATGGCCCCATTCATTCTTTCATGTACACGGATCAGTCGTCCTGTTCCTTTTGCAGATAAACAGCCCCAAAGCATGATGTTGCCACCCCCATGCTTCACAGTAGGTATGGTGTTCTTTGGTTGCAACTCAGCATTCTCTCTCCTCCAAGCACGACGAGTCGTGTTTCTACCAAACAATTCTACTTTGGTTTCATCTGACCATATGACATTCTCCCAATCCTCTTCTGGATCATCCAAATGCTCTCTAGCAAACCTCAGACGGGCCCGGACATGTACTGGCTTAAGCAGGGGGACACGTCTGGCACTGCAGGATCTGAGTCCCTGGCGGCGTAGTGTGTTACTGATGGTAGCCTTTGTGACGTTGGTCCCAGCTCTAGGTAGGTCATTCACTAGTTCCCCCCGTGTGTTTCTGGGATTTTTGCTCACGGGGTGAGATCTTGCATGGAGCCCCAGATCGAGGGAGATTATCAGTGGTCTTGTATGTCTTCCATTTTCTAATTATTGCTCCCTCAGTTGATTTCTTCACACCAAGCTGCTTGCCTATTGCAGATTCAGTCTTCCGAGCCTGGTGCAGGTCTACAATTTTGTTTTTGGTGTCCTTCGACAGCTCTTTGGTCTTCACCATAGTGGAGTTTGGAGTGTGACTGTTTGAGGTTGTGGACAGGTGTCTTTTATACTGATAACAAGTTCAAACAGGTGCCATTAATACAGGTAATGAGTGGAGGACAGAGGAGCCTCTTAAAGAAGAAGATACAGGTCTGTGAGAACCAGAAATCTTGCTTGTTTGTAGGTGACCAAATACTTATTTTCCACCATAATTTGCAAATAAATTCTTTCAAAAATCAGACAATGTGATTGTCTGGATTTGTTTCCACATTTTGTCTCTCATAGTTGAGGTATACCTATGATGACAATTACAGGCCTCTCTCATCTTTTTAAGTGGGAGAACTTGCACAATTGGTGGCTGACTAAATATTTTTTTGCCCCACTGTATGTAGCAAGTACAGAATCGCAGTATATATAAAATAATATGCAAAGTGGTTGGAGGGAAGCTGCAGAATGACAAAGATGTTTGTATTACAGAGCAGACGGCAGTTCCTCTATAAAGTGGTTGTAAACTCTTTACAATCATTTTTACCTACGGGTAAGCCTATATTAAGGCTTACCTGTAGGTGCTGGAAATATCTCTAAACCTGCTCGGTTTAGGAGATATTTACAATATACGCATGCGCCAAACAATCGTGCCGTTTCTAAAGGGATCATGCTGTCACTGGTGGCTCCCGCGCAAAAGCGTGGGAGTGACGTTACGCGACTTTGGCCAGTCACAGAGCCGGAGTCTGTGGCCCCGGAAGGAAGAGGGGTGAAGATGGACACTTCCAGTCAGCAGGGACAGTGGCGACATCGCAGGCTTTGTTTTCAGGTAAGTGACACATAATGGGCTACTATGCAATGCATAGAAGCCCATTACGCTTTACCTTTGCAGGGAAATAAAGAGGAAGTAAAACAGGGATAGAAGTTGCTGTGATCTCTCTTTTAATCCTGCTGATACAGTCCCTCTTTTCCTCCCATTCAAGTGGGAGTTGTCTCTAGTACAGTCTTTGTAATCCAAAGGGGCACTAGATTTTTCCAAAATAAAGACAACCCTCTGGGGCAGAACTATTTCCCAGAACCAAGAAACGTCAGTGGCCAAGAGTCCTCTCACCACAGTAGGCAGTAGGCACTCTGTTGTAGGTTTGTGAAAGGGTCTTCCCTCACAAGGTGGTACCCAGCAGTAATAGCCAGTGGCCCTCTTTTAATGGTCAGGGATCTGCTGATGGTCACTCGCAATGTCCAGCAAGTGACTCACTGATATCCAGGGCAGGCTCTCAAGATCCAGGTCCCCTCACATGTAGAATTGCACACAGTATAATGGCAGCAGCAGCAGTCTCTGGTCTCTGGTCAGCACTATTTTCCTGGGCAGGAATTTTTTTTTATTTCAATTAATTTTTTTTACCCTGTATTCTTATTTGTTTATTTTCGATCAACTGTATTCCATTCACAAGGGATGAACAACATCAAATGCTTTATAAGCTTGTAAAGTGATGAGTCTACATTGCTCCCAGTCACTGATGTCACGTGGCAGGGGGATTTACATTCCAGTCTTCACAGTGATTGCATTGGTAATGGTGGGACAGGAGACCCTGTAAAGGAGCAGAGGTTCCAGGGGGTGCTCTTCTGCTGCCTGTAAAAAATAGCCACTCGTATCACTTTTACATTGTATGGAATCTTTGTCAGAAAAAAAAAAAAGGATACTAGGATCATTGTTGTAGCTGCAACCATGATCCTGGTATAACCACTTAAACCCAAAGCTGTATATATATGGCCTACAGGCAGGAAGTGGTTAATGAATATTATTCAGTTGAACCCTGTCCACACTGCAGAAGGTTAATACAGCAGCAACAAAGGAAGAAGCTTCACAGCAGATATTAACTATAGTGCAAGTTACACATATTTTTTCACATAACATATTTGTTTCGGGCCAGTGAATCAAAGGAGAATTGAAACTCTCAGTACGACAACCTGACACCAGACATTTTTTAAAAGGTGGCCAGCAATGGCAGCCTCCATGTTGTTTTGTGTATCATTCATGTAGAAATGAGAAACATCCTGTAGGAGTTAAAAACTTTTTTTTCATAAGTTTGTGTGCTTATACTGTATATATGTGTATGTGCAGGTGTGTTTGTGTAGATGTGTATATATACATAATCTTGAACATACCAACTTATAAATCTATTGTTCTCTCATTGCTCCAATTTAGTTGTCTTTTTTCCTTCCTTTTTTTTCACCTCTGCAGCGCATGGACAGTGCAATTACTGCTAAGCTTGTTTTGTATATGGATTTCTGCCAGGAGCGGTCTTGAAGGTGTTATAAGAATGAAGACATCTGGCAGCTGGCATCCTTACAATTCATTTGCCAAACACAAGTTGCACATTGTTGGAATTTTCAATTGAAAGTCACGCACCAGGTAAGAGGCAGTCAGGTGAAGCTAGTGTGTGGTGAACCACGCTAAGGAATTGTTGGCTCACTGATATGTGGGTGGGCTAAGTTGACAAGCATGTTTGTCTTTTCTCTTGCTTAAAAAAAAAAAGGGAAGCTAAATTCTTCTAAGCCAAGATTAGGTCAACAGAACTGACAAGAAATCACAAGGCTATGACAACTCACTAGTAATTAGTCTGAGGAAAGGGTGCCAGAAAGAAATGAATAATAGCATTTGACAAACATACTGTTGTCAACTGTGTGGTCACAGTTTTTTCCACATATTTTTCAGTCAGAAATTACCAAGAGGATTATTTTGTGTTTAGCATTTGC
This sequence comes from Aquarana catesbeiana, assembly GCF_042186555.1. Lineage (NCBI taxonomy): Eukaryota > Metazoa > Chordata > Amphibia > Anura > Ranidae > Aquarana > Aquarana catesbeiana. The sequence goes on from NC_133327.1 coordinate 237,943,237, forward strand.
TGTTGCCAGCAAATTGGTAACAGTATGTCATTGTCTTCTGACCAGCAGTAACTGGAATAGTCTCTTTACATTACCTGATACTTAAGATTATTAATTGGCTATGTTTTCATGTTGTGGTACACAGCATTCGATGCTGTCTAAATGGGAAGCCGAATGCAAATAATAGCAGAGCCTAAAATTAGGTCTTGTGCTGTGCTGCACCTTTGAGGTGTAGCTGGCAAATTTACTGTAATCTTCCTGAGTGCAGGTTGTTTGTCACACTTAATTAAATTAGTTATGCTACAGTGTGAGGCCCCATAAGAGATCTGGAAAATCCCAGAATGGCTATCAATTATACTTAAAGTAGTAATTTGCCAATGAGATAATACTTGACGTGAACTAAACCACAAAGACCGTTGCATGCTTTAAATTAAGTCTTAAGGCTTGTGCGTCTTGGCAGATGTGCCTTGATGTTAGGAGCCAACTGCTGATCAAATCAGAGCGTGCAGAACATCTGAGCAGGCACAATATGCACAGAAGTATGTCGCTGTGCTCAAAAATGATCTCTGTGTGTGTGCATTGCAACATGCATTCACCAGAGGAGTGAATGTGTTATGCATGCATGCATCAGTTATGTAGGAACGCTGGATTGCATATAACATTTCTCCTTTGCCCTTGGATCACTTCTTTTTGTTTGGTCCAATTTTCTTTGTATGCAAATGTTTACAAAAATTTGTAACACCACTTGGTAATTGACAGTTCTTAGAAGAAATGAGCTTTAAAGTATAACTAAAGGCAAAAAATTTTCATTTTGGATAAAGTGGAGATAGATTAGAACACCTATTAGGTTTTTATTGCTGTCTGTGCCCCATAAAGGAGATTCACCCTCTCTATTTTATCCTGTTTACTATTATCATTGAGATGGAAAGTAAAAGAAAATCCCTAAATTTTGGGTTAACCCCAGAAAACTAATAGAGGGGGAATCTTCCAATGAGCACACTAGTTCTGGTGACCTGGGAGTCCCCAAAGAATTTTCTTAATTTGCAGGGATTTTCTCTCACTACCTATTTGGCTATTGGACAGGAAGTAAAGGGAAATCTCTGCAATGGGACACAGATAGCGAAAAAAAATCTGACAGGGTTTACAACCCCCCCCCCCTTACTCTATCCAAAATGGAAAAAAAAAGTTTTGCCTATAGTTCTACTATAAGCTTGCATTTGAGAATAGTTTGAGATTCTTTTGAGTTACTTTACAGGGACTTCTGACCTTTGATATCCTACTAAACTGTATCAAGCTGCTTCAAATTGCTTTTGCATACCAACTGACTTGTATAAGGATAAAATTATGACATGACATAAATAAAAGTCATGTACACAGGCCCCAAATATGCAGGGACCTTGTTTGTTAATTCCTTGTTCTCCAGCTAAGAATTTAGAGGGGTCCTGACTGGAGAATGGATTAAAGGGTAAAGGGGGGTCTTGGGAAGTGGCTTCATGGTTAAAAGCTTACATCACTGAGTATAATGCATTCTTACATATACCTCCCAAGATGACTACAGCCGTGGCCAAACGTTTTGAGAATTACACAAATATAAATTTTTACAAATGGCAATTTGCATATACTCCAGAATGTTATGAAGAGTGATGAGATGAATTGCAATTAATTGCAAAGTCCCTCTTTGCCATGAAAATTAACTTAATCCCATAAAAAACATTTCCACTGCATTTGTGAAGAAGTCTTCAGGGCGCCCCAGAAAGTTCAACAAGTGCCAGGACCATCTGTTACAGTTGATTCAGTTGCGGGATCGAGGCACCACCAGTGCAGAGCTTGCTCAGGAATGGTAGCAGGCAGGTGTGAGTACATCTCCACGCAGAGTGAGGCAAAGGCTTTTGGAGGATGACCTGGTGTCAAGAAGGGCAGCAAAAAAGCCACTTCTCTCCAGGAAAAACATCAGGAACAGACTGATATTCTGTAAAAGGCACAGGGATTAAGAAGAGAGGGGGTGGTATGGTTGACCGATAGGCTGGGCCTACATCCTAAAAAGAGAGTAGAGTGGAGAAGGAACTCCCCCTTAATGGCCCAAATAGTAGTACACAAAGAGTATTTTAAAAGGAGTATACAACATTTATTGAAATATAAACAATTAAAATTTGAACCAATAGGTGGCTATAAACATCTGAATTACATAGATATGGCAAAAAACAGAAGAACAAAACTCTAGAAAGGTCCAGGGACTACCGTGATAGGGTCACCACGACAAGTCACATGGTCCACAACCGACACGTTTCAGGAAACTCCTTCTTCAGGGTTGAGTAGAGCAATTTTGTTTCTATCTCTAAAAACAGACAAAAATTGGTAATACGTAACATGTCCAGAAAAACATGTGTATATACATGTATGCAGAATATAATGTCATTAGTTATTCAAAAACATATCTGAGTACAGGTATATGAAGAAAATATAGAGGAACACTTACATGTTGTAAAAATAAATGCAAGTACATGTCATAGCCACAGAGTGATTTTGTAAAAACCAGACAGCCATGTCCCAACAACAATCGGACTGGCACATCCAGAGGCCTCCAGATGGAAACAGCAGTGAACAACCAGCGAGACCAGCATAGAGTGAAGCACAGCCACGAGGGACACACAGGTACTGGAGAGGGCTTCTTATAACACTGAGGAAAGCCTTGTGCTCTATTTAAACATAAGAATGGATGAGAGTATAGAGGAGTATATATAGCAAGATATACCAAAGAGTTTTTATATATATTTTTTTACATATATACAGCGAGTAGGTGTATATATAAATGCATAGGCAGGGACCATAGTATATAATATATACCATCCATATGAATGCTGCTAAAGGCAAAAAGGAAGTTCTGCTGGGATTAATATCCAAGGCAGATGAAACACTTGGTATTGAAATTTGATAAGGTGGCTTTGACATGCCTGACAAGCCACTCTGTGGCTGTGACATGTACTTGCATTTATTTTGGCAACATGTAAGTGTTCCTCTATATTTTCTTCATATACCTTTACTCAGATATGTTTTTGAATAACTAATGGCTGTATATTCTGCATACATGTATATACACCTGAGGAAGGAATTTCCTGAAATGCGTTGGGTGTGGTCCGTGCGACTTGCCGTGGTGGTCATGGTAGTGTTCTTCTGTTTTTTGCCATATCTAAGTAATATCAGATGTCTATAGCCACCTATTGATTCAAATTTGAATTGTTTATATTTCAATACATTTTGTATACTCCTTTTACATACTCAAGGTACAGGGCTTGTACTGCTGAGGACTGGGGAAAAGTCATTTTCTCTGATGAAGCCCCTTTCCAATTGTTTGGGACATCTAGAAAAAACCTTGTCCAGAGAAGAAAAGGTGAGCGTTACCCTCAGTCCTGTGTCATGCCAACAGTAAAGCATTCTGAGACCATTTATTTGTGGTGTCGCTTCTCAGCCAAGGGAGTGGGCTCACTCACAAGAACACAACCATGAATAAAGAATGGTACAAAAACATCCTACAAGAGCAACTTCTCCCAACCTTCCAAAAACAGTTTGGTGAGGAACAATGCCTTGCCCAGCATGATGGAGCACCTTGCCATAAGGCAAAAGTGATAACGAAGTGGCTTGGGGAACAAAACATCGACATTTTGGGTCGATGGTCAGGAAACTCCCCAGACCTTAATCCCATTGAGAACAATTCTCAAGAGGTGGGTAAAAAAAACCCTACAAATTCTGACAAACTCCAAGCATTGATTATGCAAGAATGGGCTGACATCAGTCAGGATGTGGCCCAGAAGTTGATTAACAGCAAACCAGGGCAAATAGCAGAGGTCTTGAAAAAGAAGGCTCAACACTGCAATTATTGACTCTTTGCATAAACTTAATGTAATTGTCAATAAAAGCCTTACTTATGAAACCTTACTTACTTATTAAACACTTATGAAATGCTTGTAAATATACTTCAGTATACCATAGTAACATCTGACAAAAAGATCTAAAAATACTGAAGCAGCAGACTTTGTGAAAATTAATATTTGTGTCATTCTCAAAACATTTGGTCACAGCTGTGGAAACCTGAGATATAATATGGACTGTTTCCAGCACCCTTAGAACCATTTCCTAGCCTTTACACCTTTTGCATACAGCCATTGAGAATAAAATTAAGTTCAACAGTGCTCATATGGTATGATAAACGTATTGATGGATCATGTGATTACCAGCTATTCACCTGTTAATCTGAAGCAATCCCAAAAAAAAAAAAAAAATCACAAGTAAAAATGTTTGTGCCTTACGACCGCTTCAAATTACACCCGTTATTTGTTAATGTGCCATTGATTTTCAACCTAAAGCACCAATGCAGTTCACTGCAGTGTCGAGTAACACGCTGCTCTATTTTGTTTTTTACTGTGCCAGTAAAAAAGGGTCAGATGCATTTCATGTTTGTACATTGGCTGCAGATTCAAATAAATAGGCTGCCATAAAGCAATGTACATAAATGTGCAACATAAGGTGTGTTAAAGCAACAGTTTAAGACAGAAATATGTAAAAGGGACTTTAAAGGTTTTCTTTATTCTTTTTTCAAACACAGCACTAAATTAAACAAACAGGTCGCGTTTGTCTGCCAGGGAGGGCAAATGTAGTTTAGTGTCATGTCCAATGTTTTATTAATGTGGATTGGAAGAATTGCTGGGAGAATGAAGAGGAGGAAGATAGGTGCAAAGGGAAAGACTAGAGCAGGAAAATAGGGATAGTTATTCATAGTTAGATTGGATGGATTAAATTGGGTGTAGAAGAGTCAGAGGCCATCCAACCCTGGTCCCTGAAAAGCCCAAGGTAGCAATTTCCATTCTAACTCCTTAGTATCCAGAAGTAACACTAGTAAGCCCATTTTAAGTCATGTTAGTGGTGGGGGTAGTTTTTTCTATCATATGATGCAGGTAAAGTTTCTCAATGGAAACTAAGTCTCATGATACTGTTCTTGATTATGCAGAGTAGCTGTCAGATCTTCCATTATTCTGATTTTATTAATTTTAGCAAACCACATGCATTAGGAAGGGGACACAGTTTGTTTCCACAAAGCGGGGCTGCAGGTGTTCTCCGTGTTTAAGAGATTATCGACAAGGACGATTTATAACGTTTCATTGGAAATTTTTTAACTTGCAGTAAATAGCTAAATTGTCCCTAGAGCCACAGAAGTTAAGTAACAAGTTCGTTTATGGACTTCAGTCCAGAAAAAGTGCAGTAGTGGGCAGTGGCAGAAATTCAGCAAAGTTCAACCTGAGGTCTTCAGCAAATATTCGAGACATGTAGGTGAACTTTATGAAGAAATGTTGATTATCAGTGCAATAACAATTTGCAGCCTTGTTATTGAAAGCGATTAGCAATAGAGGAATTGTGTGGAAAAGTAAATATCTCTAGTGATTTGGATTCCCATTTGTGAATATAGGGAGGGACAAACCCCTCTGGCAGGGCATAGAGAATCTCTGCATAGCATTTCAAAGGGAAAAAGAGGTCTAGAGAGAAAGTTGTGGTCAGATGTAGACCTTAACAAAATTCGGACCCGGTATGCGGCAAAGATATCTAAAGGAGGCAAAAGTAGATTTGGAATTGCTTTGTGGGATAGCCATCCCTTCAGGGTCATAAAATTATACTTGTAGAGATCTACCCACTTCCAGTAGACGTTTGTTCTTAGTGTCAGGGGGGAATCTGGATTTCCCAGCACTGGGATCGGGGGGTGGGGGGGATGGGGGGGGGGTAAGGTGATATTGCCTTTAGGCTAAATGTCTTGTGAACTACATTAATAGTTGCCCGTATAGTTGGATGAAATTTTAGAACTCTAAATTGCCTGAAAGTCAGGGAAGAGAAGATAACAAAATTGGGGACAGGTCTTGTTTCACCTGTACCCATATTTTATGTATTGGGTAGGTACACCTTGTCACTACCCAGGAAAGGTGTGCTTTGTAATATTGTGATAAGTCAGGAAGTTCTATGCCTCCATTCTGTTTGGGGAAAGTGAGAACAGACATGTACGTTCAAGCAGATCTATTGTTCTATAGGAAAGTCAGTGCCAAGGAGCTTATATGGGAGAAGTATGAATGTTATAAATAAAGGTGGAGTGTTTGAATTAAGCATAGTATTTGAGGTAAAGTAGTCATTTTTTAGGGTGTTACGGCTCCTAAACAAGGACAAGGTCAGTGCTTGGCAGTTGCAAAGGTCAGAATGGACCTTGGTCAACAATGGGCAGAAGTTAGCCTTGTATAATTTTGAGGAGTCTGCTGTAATTGTGGTTCCCATGTATTTGAAACTAGACTGGGATCAGTAAAATTAGTATATCTTCCTCAGTCATGCCACCCTCTCCAATAGGATGTTGAAATTCATCAGATTTATTTTAAATAACTTTAAAGCTTCATAAGTCCCCGTATTTATATAGCTCTAAGAGAGTCGAGGTAGCAGTTTCAGGGTTGGAAATAAAAAGGAGGAAATTGTTGCATTATTCAATTATTATATGTTTTATGTGAGATGCTGAACGGCTCTGGATGAAAGGAAAGAGTTCACCCTGATCATTAATAGAAGTGGTTCCAGAGTTAAATAACAATCAGTGGGGATGGGGGGAATACCTGACACATACCATTGGACAGGGTAAATGAATCTGAATGAGTCTTATTGAGTCAAACTACCACCTGGGGGTGGAGTACAGAACTGAAATCTAAGCCATCATGTGGGTCCCAGACTGAAATGCATCAGAGTGGATTTTAGAAATTGCCAACCCAGCCAGTGAAAGGCCTTTTCAACATCTGTAGATAACAACATCAATTGCAGGACCTGTGATCGAGCAGAGTAAATAAGGCTTGTGGTGTTGTCCCTTGCCTCTCACTGTGGGACTACACCCATTTGCTTACCATGTACAATCCAGAAAATATAGGGCAAAATCCTGTTGTTGACAATTTTAGAAAAAGCTTCAGGTCAACATTGACATGGGCTATTGGCTGGTAACTGAGACGCTGTGTGGGATCTTTACTTTGTTTTCGTACCACTGTGATGTGTTCCCTGAGCATATCCAGTGGTGGTTGGTGCCATGTTGTACTAAAGTTGTACGTCCACAGAAAGAATGGGAAGAGGGACTCCTGAAAGAATTCGTAATAACTTAAGGGTACCTCACCAGGGCCGGGGGTCTTTCTTTGTTTTTAATTCTTTATTTAAGACATTGTGCACTTATAGAACACATTCCGTGTTAAAATTATCGATCACTTTGTACCATCATGTGTTTACATTGCTGTCACAGAACAAATAGGCTTATAAAAAAACAATATTATTTTATAAAGTAAGTTGATATAAACATAAGAAATACATAAAATGTGTCATGATAAGAGGTATACTCAACCCATGGTGCACAACAAGCTAACAAAGAATATTTTCTTGGAACAATTGTCTGGCTAGCACAATGTACAACTTTTTGTTGAATTCTCCATTTTATCCAACATAAAAATGTCTATAGATAAGTATAGGACACTCATTTACACACCATGATCAGATGTAGTAGTGATTCTCTGCCTGACTCTCTGCTGTTAGAGAGTCAAGCAGAGATATGTTGTGCAGCCACATGTTAGTCACAAGTCACACAGACATTGCTATAAAGAGTTCAAGTTTGTGCAGCCACTATTATTCTGTGTGTATGCATATTTTTTGCATTCCTTTTTTTTTTTTTTTTAATTCTTTATTTAGTATTTTATCAATACAAAACCAAACCCCACTGGTAAAAATTACAAATTACATTCCGAAATACAACATGTTACTATCGTTCTCCCCAAATCTCCCCCCACCCCCCACCCCCGTTCCTGCAGAAAGTTACATAGGAGACAGCCTACACAACTGTTCCACCCAGTCTCAACTTGATCTCCCGCCCTTCATGCAACATTTAGAATCTCCTCCAGGTAACTCCAGGTCTTTTTAAATTTTTGCCAACCTGCCCATTTGTCATTGTCCGTTCCTCACCCTCATCAGGTACCAATCCCCTACTGTCCAAACTCTCAACATTGTATACCTCATTTATACAAAGAAGCCAATCTCGAGTGTTTGGACTAGCCGGATCGAACCATTTTGTTGCTATCTGCTTCTTGGCCGCATCCAGCATTATAGGGACAATAGAAGATTGGTATCCCTTCACCGACTTCGCCGTACCGTGGAATAGACACACCCATGGATCCTCTACAATGACTTCCTCTGTAATTTCCTTAATCAATATTATAATTTTTTTCCAGAATGTTTTGATAATAGGACACTCCCACAAAATGTGGGCCATTGTTCCTAAACAAACACACCCCCTCCAACATGTATCAGATTTAGTACTGTCGATTTTGCTTAACTTGTCTGGGGTGGCGTACCATCTTCCAAGACACTTGTAATGAATTTCAGTTCTCTTGGTATCAAGTGCTGAATAATGTACCAACTTCAATATCTTCTCCAACGTGGATTTACTACATTGTGACCCTAGCTCCCGCTCCCACTTTTTGATGTAAGGAGGCACCTCCAGCTCCGACCCCTTCCCCAGAATCCTATAAATTTGCGCAATAGAACCACCCGCTTGCTCCCTCACACAGAGCTGCTCGAGTAGTCTATACTCCTCCTCGCTTCTGAGTGGTTTCGGTAGTTTATCTATAAAATGCGAAAGCTGGAGATACCTCCACACGTTCATCACCCACAGCACCGGTTCAGCCCTTAATTCGGCGAACATGCGTAATCTCCCCTTATTTAAAAATTTTTTTAGTTGAATACAATCATCTTTTATCCAATTCCCTCCCACCTCCCTCATCCCAGGCTCAAAAAATATATTATTTTTCATATAAATCAAAGGTGAGTTATGTGTCCACTTATTCTGAATGTGTATCAAGTCCCAGAATTTGAGAGTGTTTTGTGTCAATTCCGCTGTGTTTGTGCCCAGTGCTTTATATTTTGGGGGATTCCAAATAATATGACCTAAATCCGTGTTACTCAAATAATGTTCTATATTGACCCATCTCTTCTCCGAATCCTTTTTTGACCATTCAATAACGCGTGACAATATTACTGATAAATAATACTTATTGAAGTCGGGTAGAGCTAGTCCACCTTTTTTTTTCCCCCTACTCAGAACTGCGTAGGAGATACGAGGCTTTTTGCCACCCCAGACAAATCTTGCTATCGAACTTCGTAGAGCTCTTAAGTAATACTGAGGGAGTGGGATAGGCAACATCTGAAATTTATACAATATTTTGGGTGCCAATATCATTTTAACCGCATTCACGCACCCGAGCCTGATTTTAAATAATATGTATTTTACACCGGATAATATGTATTTTATACCGTCTAATTTACTGGTCACACATTGTTTATATTTTGGCATTATGCAGATTATTACCTTTTATTCATAATGCTATTGTGTGGATCATGTACCATTTTAGCTTTAATGCCATTGTATTACATCCTCCATGTATTTTTATCCTGATGTCCATATTAATGCTGAGGGCTGTTGCCCAGTATGAAAATAGCAAGTTCAAACAGGATAAATTAACATGTAGGCTGATGTATACATTCTATCAGAAATCATACATGTCTTGATTTATTATATCGTTACACATGGAAAGGTATCCGCATGACAATTTTATATTGGTGTTAGGATAAATGTTTGTAAAGTATGGTTCTGTAATAGACATGTAAGTCATGTTCCCTTTAAGAAGCTGGTGGTGATTTGCTTTAAGCAGTCTTGACATTCTGCGGGTGATAAAGGTTCTCGTAGCAATTATTCCCCACTGCTGACAGCTCCCAAAGCACTGATTTCTGTGCGGCAGGGACTTGCCAGTAGGTCTCACCTTATTGGCTGCCGAGCCTATCACTCGTATAAATACCGGCTCATCAGAAGGTAGATTACGCCCTCAGACGACGTCTGGAAGTGACGAAACGCGTCAGTGGCGTAATCTACCGGAAGTGATGCGTGCGTTCCACGCATCGGAGAGGAACCAGGAAGTGGGCAGTCAGCTGTACTCAGTGAGCGCTCTGGAGAACCTCCCGGGAGTCGGGATATCAGGCACAGTGCACTTTATCACAAATGCTCTATTTACTGTATATTTGTTACGCAGTTTTTACAAGGGGGGAGATATTTGGATAACAATAAAATTATTTTAGCAATATTACGCTATATGGATATTTTATTCCTCCCATATGTGATACGGCATTAACCGAGAGTGTTACTGACATCTGGTGGTCGGACAGAGGAGATGGAAAGCTATCAGTGATAACATCATAAAGGCTTGTGTATGCTGAAATTTTGGTGAGTGCAATCCCATTGGGGGTTGTTCCCCCTCACACGGTGATTATTCTTGGTGAAAGAAGCTCTTCACTCCTACAGAACACAGCTATTTGAACTTTCTTGAATCTCCTTAATTATTGGTCTTATTTTAAATATGTCTGGGAAGATCTGACACATAGAGCTGCTGCAATAAGAAATTAGAGACTTGGCACCATTTTTGTTTTCTATGATTTTGTTTTGTATGATCTTATTGCTTATTTTACATATGTTTTATTATTCTAAGGTAGCTGCTCTATTCATACTACATTAGATTTTGGATTGGCTCTTGGCGCGGAGTAGTGTGAGGTAGAGGCGGTCATATTTCCACACATTTTTTGGCCGATACTATTCCAAATTCAGAAAGAAGTGAAGCCAGGTTAGGCAGGGTCGTGATAGGGTCTGTGATGAATAATAAAAGATCATCCACAAATAATGCGCATTTATGATCTCTGCCTCCGCTGAATACACTGTGTATATTAGGATTAGACCTGATGGCAATCGCCAATGTTTCTATAGCAACTATAAATAAAAGTGGCGAAAGAGGACAGCCTTGCCTGGTTCCTGTTCTAATTTGTAGCAGATCCGATTTGTGGCCAAAAGCTACAATGTTAGCTGAGGGGGTAGAATACAGTACAGATAATACAGAGAGGAATTTAGATCCAAAATTCCATTGCCTCAAAATATAGAACAAAAAAGCCCAAAAAAGGGAATCAAAGGCCTTATGAAGGTCCAGTGACAACAATATTCCCCGTCTGGTTCCTAAGCCATCCTAATCAGAGTAGAGCAAAGATATAATGTCCACGGCCCTGCGGATTTGATCTGCCACCTGTCGTCCTGGGACAAAGCCCACTTGATCCATATGGACATATTTTGCCAGGAAGGTGTTAAGTCTATTAGCATAAATTTCTGTTAATAATTTCAAATCCACATTAATAAGCGATATAGGGCGGTAATTTGTCACCTCACTGCGGTCTTTGTCAGGCTTTGGTATTAGGCAGATATTAGCTCTATTTAGGCCTCCCTCCAAGTGAGCCCCATCACACAGGGCCATAAAAAATTCCAATAAGTGGGGCGCTAATGTTTGGGCAAATTTCTTATATAAGAGGTGGAGAACCCGTCTGGACCCGGAGTTTTTGAAGCATGAGCTTGGTTTATTGCAAACATTAACTCTTCTGTGGTGATAGCCTCACCCATTATCTCCTTATGGGAGTCAGAGAGGGATGGGAGAGGTAAGTCCTTAATGAAATCATCTATAGCACCAGGTTGTAGAGTCTCCAGCTCTTTATATAAGGAGGTAAAATAGAAATGGAAAAGATTTAGTATCATTTGCGGGTTTTGTGTAAAGGACCCATTAGGCTGTCTAATCTTTGCGACTGTCCTGCGACGAGGCCTGGGAGTCAATCTGCGTGCTAACAATGTTCCCGATTTATCTACCTAGGTATAAAATTTTGCCTATGTCCATCTAAGGTTTTTTTCTGCCCTGGTTGTTAAACAAAGGTTTAGTTCTAGTCTAGCTGAGTCAATCTGAGCCCTCGGGTTCAGATCAGGATTATTTTTGTGTCGGGTTAACAGGTTGGACAGCTCGCGATCCTTTTGGCTAATTACTGAATCAGAGGTTTTCTTCAGCCTTGAGGCAGTCTGAATAAAATATCCCCTGATAGAGAGGGCAGGAGGCGGAGCCTAGCGGAGCAGACATGCATTGTTAGAGCTCCACACCGCTGAGGAGAGAAGAGAAGGACAAAGCGGAGCCTGCAGGCTCAAAAGGTATCCATTTGAACCTTTTTGCCCCAGGGAACAAACTGTGAAAGTTTGGGCAGGAAATATGGTACTGGGAGGAAACCGTGGCAGAAATAAAAATCACCTCACAAAGAGCTCACAGGCACTCACTGCAGCTGAAGCAGCTCCAGTCACCTCACAAGATACAGCATCAGGGCGCTCTCACAGACAGAAAATGTCACAGCAAGACTCTCCATTTGAGTCAGATACAGAACAAATCCTCTCACAAACTTCTCCACAAGCCTCCTCAGTATCCCCAGTAATATTATTACAATTTGAAAAGATGCTTCATAAGGCTTTAAAACAAACCTCAGACCAAATAACAAAAAGCCTAACCAAAGAAATAAGAGAGCTGGGAAACCGCACCGCAGCCTTAGAAATAAAAATGGATGAAATTGAAATTACAACCCAAGAAAATATAACAGAATTGGAACAATTAAAAAAAGAGAATTTAATACTTCAAACTAAGCTCGAAGATTACGAAAATAGAGCCAGACGTTCAAACTTGCGCATAAGGGGAATACCTGAAACTGTGACAGACCTGCAATCTACTATTACTGCTCTATTACAAGAACTAAAGCCAGATATCCCTATTGAACGTTTAGAACTGGACAGAGTACACAGAGCCCTCACAGCCAAAAAGAAAGATGGACCCCCACGTGATATAATCACAAAATTTCATTATTACAGAACGAAAGAACAAATACTAATTGCTGCAAGAGAAAAAAAGGAACTTAATTTTCAAGGACACAATTATCAAATTTTTGCTGACCTATCCCAACTTACTATTACTAAAAGACGATCCATGAAACCCCAACTAATGGAACTGCAACGCCACAACATTATGTATCAATGGGGCTTCCCCTTTTCAGTCAGATTTAACTACCAAGGTACAATTTACAGAAGCAGATCAGCAGATGAACTACAACAAACCCTTTTAAAATTAAATCTGACAGAACCCACAAGCAGCAACTCTCCCACACGCAGAAGAATGGCGTCATCTTCACCTTCAGGCAGCACCCAGAAAATTTCAGAACAAAATGGGAATCATCATTCTCACAAAAAAGGCCGTTATGCCACATCATCCATGGACCAAGAAGATTCAATGGACTGACATCCTAATTCCTGATATCTCTTCATTTATTATACTAAGAGATGGTTCTCTATAAAAAAAACTATATTTATAACTGAATGTAACTGCATTCTGATAGTCACACACTGTGTGGGATCATGTTACATTCCAGTTATATTTCTTATTACTTCTGATTCATATAGCCTTAGAATATATAAGTGAAATAAGGAAATTCTTGTTCATTTATATATTATCAGGTAATAACAATAGATTTATTACTTTTTAGGACAAATATGTTCAATAATCCAGAAGTAATGGAAGCTTTTTCTTTCTTTTCTTAAAACAAATATATTATTACCTAACTAGTTCCTAGAATTATGTTTTTGTTTATTCTAATCTGAAGCAATACAACCTCAATTTTATGAGTTAACATATCTAAACAGTTACATATGAATAAAATATGTAATTGTTTACTCTAAAAGGGTTAAAATCCCAAAATAATTCAAACTATCTTCATCAATACCAAAGTTATTAACAATGCCTTTCTAACTGAATTATTTAGCCTAGGGCAAGACTAACCATATACAACCACCCTGGAATAAATAATTTCAACAAAAACTATATTCTGCACTCCAATTAATGAAACATCATTTTGATGTCTTTTGACATAGCACTTCTCTCCTGTAAGCGGAAGATCCGTGTACCCCCATTAGCCCTCCTCATTCTCCCAACCATATTATGTGGGAGTGTGACGAAGGCACTTATTCCCCTGAGAGAGATATTTATTCTCTTTCACGGGTAAATTGTGATTACTTGCAAAAAATAATTTATACAATGTATCATCTAATCTCATATGTTTTTTGTTTACTCTTTACTCCAGAATTCACTGGTTTCTTTTCTATCTTTTCATCTCTTCAGTCCACACAGGTTGATCTGCGCAGTCAGCTCTGCATAACAAAAAGTAAGTCAAAACTATTTGATCTATTGCCATGGCACCACTGAATATACTTTCCCTGAATGTTCAGGGAATAAATGTCCCTCAAAAAAGGACCAAAGCCTTCCGTACTTTCCATAACAAGAAGGCTCACATAGTATGCCTCCAAGAAACACACTTCACCAAAGATTCTACTCCAAAATATATTTCTCCTTTTTATCAACAAATTTACACGGCTTCTGCCTGTACCAAGCAAAGGGGAACTTTAATTGCATTTCACCGATCCACACCATTCACCTTATCATCAGAAATTAAAGACCCAGAAGGTAGATACCTGATACTCATGGGTTATATAATGGATACAGCAATCACGGTGATTTCCTACTACGCTCCTAACAAACAACCTACACCATTCCTCTCACATATATTACAAGTGATTAATACACACAAAATAGGAACAGTGATAATGTGTGGGGATTCGAACCAGGTTCTCCTCCCATTTCTAGATAAATCACCTTTTACACCATCCAAAATAATCTCTAGATTACCTTTTTCTCAACTTCTTTCCAAATACAATCTGGTAGATTCATGGAGAGAAAGTAACCCAATGAAAAAGAAATTCACTTATTTCTCGCACCCTCATCAAACCTTCACCAGAATAGATCATATTTTTCTAACAATAGGAATGATACCAGAAATTATTGCATCAGATATAATTCCGATTCCGTGGTCTGACCATAATGCAGTATACACTACTATAGCCTCAGCCATACCAAAAGCGCATGACCCAACGTGGTACTTACCGGACATAATGCTCAAACACCCACTACATCAGATGGCCATTGAACAAGCTTTAAAGGAATACATATCAATTAATAATACAACAGACATCTCCCCAATAACACTGTGGGAAGCTCATAAGCCTGTCTTGCGTGGTACAATACAAAGACAAATGGCACTATTTAAACGGGAACGCAAAAATCTAGCAAAAAAACTAGAACTCAGTTTTAATGCAGCCTACATATCATTTCAAGATAATCCATCTCAGAGTACAAAATCTCATCTGGAAAAATCTAGATTGGAATACGATCTATTTCTCACTGAGTCAGTTGATAAATCCCTCAAACGCTCCAAACACAATTTCTACATGAATACAAACAAACCAGGTACATATTTGGCTCGGGCATTAAATTCAACTAACAAATCTTTCAAACCAATACGTTTGAAATTATCAAAAAATGTTTACACTTGTAATCCAGTTAAAATAGTCCATAAATTTCACTCACATCTCGCAACTTTATACAAGACAAACAATGAATTTAATCCTACAGAAGCTGAATCCTTCTTCTCAAAAATAACCTTACCTGAGTTATCTCAGAATCAAAAAAGCAGTTTGGATGAGCCTATAACTATAGATGAAGTTGCTAACGCCATAAAAGACCTAAAACTTAACAAAAGACCAGGCCCAGACGGCTACTCGGCTTTATACTATAAAACATTCTCAGAAATACTCTCTCCCATTCTCACTGAAACTTTTAACAAACTTCTAGATGGACATTCTTTTCGGCAAGAAACACTAATGGTAATTGTTTGTATGATCCCAAAACCCCTTTCTGATGATACTTCCTGTGTGAATTATCGGCCTATCTCTCTGTTAAACCTCGATATTAAATTATTAGCAAAAATAATAGCAAAACGCCTCAATAGCATTATAGGAAAATTAATACATAGAGATCAAGTAGGCTTCATGCCAAATAGACAGGCAGGCGATAGTATACGCAGGGCAGTGTTATTGGCACATATTGCTAAAAAACGGAAAATCCCTTTATGTTTTCTATCTCTCGATATTAAGAGGGCATTTGACACAGTATCCTGGCAATATATGCAATATTCATTACAAAAATGGGGTTTTGGACCCCATTTTTTAACATGGATCAAAGCATTATATAATAAACCCAAAGCCTATATAAAATATGCTGGATACAAATCTGAAACCTTTAATATCGAAAGAGGTACCCGACAGGGTTGCCCATTATCTCCCTTATTATTTGCCCTTATACTCGAACCCATGGCCCAATACATCAGAACAAACCAAACTATAACTGGCATTGAAGTAGGAGGTATTACACACAAATTATGTATATTTGCAGACGATATATTACTTTTTCTATCATCACCACAGGTCTCTGGTCCTAACTTAATACCAGCTCTTGATGGATTTGCAGCCCTATCCGGCCTTATGATTAATCCTAAGAAATGCCTAGTGCTTAATATTTCACTCACAAACATGGAATTGATCCCGGCTAGGGCTGCACTCCCATTCACATGGGCAGAAAAATCAATCCCATATCTTGGAATTCATTTAACAGCATCTCATTCTGACTTATTCTCAACCAATTATCCTCCTGTATTAAGACAGATCACAAATCTAATAAAACAATGGTCGCAACTTCCTTTATCCTGGATAGGGAAGATTAATGCAATCAAAATGACTATTCTACCCAAATTGCTTTATCTATTCAGAGTCCTCCCTATTCCAATTCCTTCCTATTTTTTGAGAATAGTACAAAAAAGAGCAACTTCGTTTATATGGGGCTCTTCTAAACCACGTATACCTATACACACACTACATCTTCCCAAAAATAAAGGAGGCCTGGGATACCCTAATTTTACTAACTACTACAGAGCAGCACATTTGGCCAGTCTGTCCAAATACCATGCAAAACAGGAAATCCCATTATGGGTATTTATAGAGGCTTCAGAAAATGACCCTCTATTAATATCAAATTTATTATGGCTTGATCCTAAAGACTGCTTTAAAATTCATAATCCCATAACTAAACACTTCTTATCTCTCTGGGATAAACTAAAAACCAAATATCAGTTACAATCTCCACACAATCCTCTCCTTTCTTTTATCAGAAATCCGGCCTTTTATCCGGCATGGATCTACCCAAATTCTTTTAAAGCTTGGACAACATCAGGCATTCAGACACTAAATGACTTCATAGCATCTAAATCATTCCTTTCATTCCCATCGCTTAGAGAAAAATATGATCTACCAAACTCTGAGATATTCAGATATCTCCAAATCAAAAATTTCTATACACCATTCCTAAAGGGGGATACACCATTATCCCAATTATCCATTTTTGAATCAATCTGTACAAAAGATCCATTTGCTAAAGGTACAATTTCATCACTTTATAATCAATTATATGGAGTAGCAAATCTTAATAGACCCTCTTACGTTCAGAGGTGGGAGGAGGACCTGGGACGAACTTTAGAAGACACGGACTGGTCTAACATATGGCTCACATCTAAGTCATCTTCACCCAACATCTTAGCACTGGAGACAAATTATAAAGTCCTAACTCGCTGGTACCTTGTACCCGCTAGAGTGGCAAAATATTCACCTAATACCTCAGCTCTTTGTTTTCGAGGATGCCCAGAAATAGGCACATATTTACACATATGGTGGACGTGCCCAGTAATCCAAACCTTCTGGAAGGAAGTCTTCGTGATTGCATCTAAAATATTTAAAAAAATAATACAACCAGATCCATATTTAACTTTACTTAATCTAAAACCAGAATGGTTAACACTCTCTCAATTCAAACTTATGATCCAACTAATAACGGCTGCAAAACAAACAGTGGCCAAGGCATGGAAATCTCCTACATTGGTACTAGCAGAAACAATTCACAGAATGAATAATACAATGTCCCATGCTAAGATGGTAGCCATCGATCAAAATCAAATTCCAAAATTTGAAAAACTTTGGCATCCTTGGATAAAACAACAGTTCCTGTCAAACTTCAATGACTCTGTCCTGTTGCCATGGTAACAGATTAAATGACTTACAGAGACACCCATTCTAAGGCTTCAAAGAGAACTAAAAAGAATAATAAACTGACGAGTGGGACAACCTTGTGGACCATACCTCTACCTTTCAACTCTTTTTCTTCTTTCTCTTTCCTTTTCTCCACCTTACGATTAAAGCTCATTATCAGAATTTATTTGACCTATATACACTCTACCTGTAAACAATATGTATAGTAGGTATAAATCATTTAAATACCTACAAAAGTAACTAAGGAAATGATATATATCTTTAATTTAGGTTTACGTGAACCCAATGTTTAATATTTGAAATTTCATGATATTTACCTATATAAACCCTACTGTAAAACAATGAGCTTACTTTATAGATCCTTGTAAACTTACTTTATGTATCTTTATAACATTGTATACTCAATAAAATTCTTTTGACAAGGAAAATATCCCCTGATAGTCGCTTTATGTGCCGCCCAGGTATTTACCACAGAAGTGTCCAAAGGGTCATTCTGAGCAAAATACTCCGTGAGCTTTTGTTCAATGTCACAGCAGATTGAGGGGTTACTAAGTAAAGAGTCATTCAGTCTCCAAGGGGCCGGGCCTGAATAAGATTGTAAGTCACACGCTGTCCAAACTGCTGAGTGATCAGACCACGTCACGTCTATTATTTTGCTAGTGTGGAATAAGGAGAATGCCGATGGAACCGTGAAAAAATGATCTATTCTAGAATAGGTGTTATGGACATGTGAGTAAAAGGTATAGTCTTTCTTGGATGGATTAAGTTCCCGCCATAGATCAATTAGATTATGATAGTGTAACATTTTAGCCATCTTAAAGCCGATTTTTGGGAAATGGCTCCGGGGGCTTGAGAGCCGTCTCGTCCTATCAAGTATAGAGTCCAGGGCCACATTGGAGTCACTCCCAAACAGGGCAGTGCCCTGTAATTCCGGGGTCGCTTTGTGCCAAAGTTTCCGAAAGAAGGGCAATTGCCCTGTGTTCGGAGCATAATATGAAAATAAAGAAACCAAGTTGCCCTCCAGACGACCCACCACCATTAGGTAGCGCCTTCTGGGTCAGTCACGAGCTTCTCCAGTGAGAAGGTCACTCACTTAGAAAAACAAATGGTCACCCCTCCAGTTTTCCCAGGTCCGTTCGCTAAGTAGAATTGGGGGTAGTAATGGTGTAAAAAAGTAGGGTTATAAGTTGGAGAGAAGTGCGTTTCTTGGAGAAATAGCACATCGGCCCTTAGTGATTTATAATGTTGGAAGGCCATTCTACGCTTAACTGACGAGTTCAGGCCCTGTACATTATGGGAAATAAATCCAAAAGGGTGATTCTGATTTTTGGTCGCCATGATGCACAAGGGAAAAAAGGTTATCACTTACCCGTTCCCAGAAAGTCTTGAGGCGCCGTTCCTCGAAAGACGGAGTCGGCGGGGCGGCCAGAGCCCGGAGCCGTGGGATTGCAGCAAAGTGGAAATGAAGCATAGAAAAATGAGTGAAAAAGTCAGTGCAGAGAAGAAATGAGGGTGAGTGACCCAAGGGAGAAGGGCCCTGTACCCAGTTTGGTTTTGGTCCCGCCACACAGTGGGAGGACCGGAAGCAAACAAGGTGAATGACCGCCACTACCGGCCACCGCCAAACCCTGCAATACACATATAAATGACCATAGCACATAATAATATCATGTTAAGGGAGTCCCAAGGATCAAATTAGTAAACTAAAAGATGAAGTGCAGTGGAGAGTCAACTTGTCCCTGTTATCAGTAGGGTGATAACTCAGTACTGGGGTGTCCCCATAAAGTTGGCCTCCAACTTAACCAAGGGAGTTCCGTAACTGTAAAATAAAAATGTTATATAAAGGATCATCAAAGGGATTCAACTTTGATCCCACCCACGGATCAACATAGAAAGTAAAGGGGTGACAACTGTCACAAAGGTAGGTTTATAAAGCAGAGAAGTATCCATCTTTCTCAGGGGGGCTTTACTTTCAACTTGGCCTTGCTTCTAGTAGAGCGCCAGATTGGTGAGAGGGGGCACTGGGGTGACCTGTCCGGGGGAGTACGAGGTTGTGATGGACGCGGGGATTCCTTATGCTCCACGGAAATCAGGCCCAGCTTCTATAACATCGCTTCGCCTTCTTGAAAAGTGGAAAATGAATGTTTCTTACGCTGGTAGGTGAATGCCAGGCAGAAAGGAAAGGCCCAATGGTATTTAATGCCATTTGTTATAAGAGGCTGTAGTAGCGGTTTGAGTGCCCTGCGTTTTTGGACGGTAGTGGGGGAGATATCCACGAAGATTTGGATAGGGTGTTCACGCAGGTGGAGATCCGTTATTTCTCTGGCTTTGAACATCACCTGTTCTTTGACTGAATAATAATGTGGCTTCACAATGATATCACGTGGCAAACCATCAGCGCGGGGCTCAGCCAAAGCCCTGTGAGCCCTATCTATCTCTAATTTATGGGAGGGAAGATCCGGTAACAAGTGGGAAATCAGTTCTTTGCTCACCGTCATTGAGTCCGCGAAAGACTCAGGAATCCCACTCTAAAATTGTAACGGCGTGAGCGATTTTCCAGATCGTCAATTTTATTAAGGGCTTCTTCCAATCATTGCTGTACAGCTTCAATGCAATTGGTATTCTGGTATTCTGGTTCTGGCGATGGTCTCATCTACCTTGGACTCTATGGTCCCTATGGTTCCCAGCTCCTGGAATTCACCCTTCAGATCAGCCGTGATGCGTTTAGTCGCTCTCTCTAGCCCCTGGTCCAATAATGCAGAAAAGCGTGCTATTATAGTTGGGTCCCCTGGATATTCCAGTGGTGAGGCAGTAGAGAGATGGGGTGTGGGGGGAGGGCTATCTTCCATGTTCCCCTGAC
The DNA here is from genome assembly GCF_042186555.1 of Aquarana catesbeiana. NCBI lineage: Eukaryota > Metazoa > Chordata > Amphibia > Anura > Ranidae > Aquarana > Aquarana catesbeiana. The sequence goes on from NC_133327.1 coordinate 237,964,044, forward strand.
TGAGCATTGCCTCACAGAAGGCTTTGTCCATATCAGAACTCTGGGAGGAAAATAGATCCCTAGCAGGGGATGGTACAGTGTGTTGGGTGGTGTAATCGACCATATCACCTGTCCCAGCTTTTAACAGCGCTTATCCAGGCTGGATGTGTGAGGAATCCTGTGTGAGCTGTTGTGCACACTGTGTCAGCGGTGGCGCCGGCGCCATCTTGGCCGTCTGGGAGCCCTCTAGGGATTTCCTCCTGTGGTGGCTTTAAAGCAGGATACAATCCGTTTCTGGGCATGTACCGGGTCCCGATCGTGCGGCCAGCCGGACCAGGTCGGCAGCAAGTGTGGGCAGGACCGTTATGTGCAGGGATCAGCGGAGTTATGCCAGCATGGAGCGGAGCTGCAGAGTCAGGCGTCCACCATCTCCAGCCATGCGCATGCGCCCTTGACATCATTTTTTTTCATGCACAGTTTTACACTACATCCTGTGATATTACTTCCTTTTCCTGTATGTGGAGAGAGAAGAGAACAGTTTGGACAGTTTATCTCTAGCACTATTGCAGAACCTTGCTTTACATCATAGTCCCCCTCAGAGTCTTTATATAACCCTTTATATCATAGGCCTCATCAGAACCTCCATTTATATCGTAGTCGAAATCGGAGGCCCCTGTGCAATATAGTCCCCATCAGAACCCCCTTTACATCATAGTTTCCATCAGAACCCCCTGCCCCCATTAAGCCGCGTACACACGAGTGGAATGGGCGACAGAAAAAGTCAGACGGAAGCTCTTAATCGTCTATTCCGATCGTGTGTAGGCCTCATCTGACTTTTTTTTTCAAAAATTCTGACGGACCTAGAAATGGAACATGTTCTAAATATTTCCGACGAAACCAATTTCTATTGGGAAAACCGATCGTCTGTATGCTGTTCCGACGGACCAAAAACGATGCATGCTCTGAAGCAAGTACGAGACGGAAGCTATTGGCTCCTGGCTATTGAACTTCCTTTTTCTAGTCCTGTCGTAAGTGTTGTATGTCACCACTTCTTGACGGTCAGACTTTGGTCGGACTTTGGGTTGACTGTGTGTAGGCAAGACCGCTTGAATGGAATTCCGTCGGCGTTCCGTTGGAGAAACCTTCGGAGTTTATTCCAATGGCAAAACCAGTCATGTGTACGTGGAATTAGAATCTCCCTAACAGAGTTCCCTCACCAGAGCTCAACCCATTAAAGTTACCTCATCAGAGTCTCCTTATCAAAGTCCTCCTCACTAGTGTCCCTCTTCATCGGAGCCCCATCACCAGTGTCCCCCTCATTGCTTCCCACTCATCAGCACCCACCTCATTAAAGCACTGTCCATCCAACTGCTGGTTTGGATAAATCAAAAATAATCGTGTCAAGGAGTAGATGCATGGAAATGCAGCTGTATGGAGGTTTGGGCAGGCATACAGTGGAGGGGAGAGAGAGACAGCCTCCCCTTCAAATGGAAAGCCTACGAACTACAGTGATTCAAACGAGCTCAGCAGTGAATATCAGGGGGATTTCATACTGCTGCCTTAAAGCGGTTGTATACCTCTTTTTTTTAACTTTTACCTACAGGTAAGCCCATAATAAGGCTTACCTGTAGGTAAAAAAAAAATCTCCTAAACCTGTACGGTTTAGGAGATATTCCCCTCGCAATGAGCCTCTGACTGCAGCGGCGCATGCGCACAGGGGACTCTCGGCTGACAGCCCGACAAACTCCGGAGCTTGCCGGACAGAAGTCAGGAGTGACGACACCGCGGCTCTGGCCACTCACAGCGCCGGAGCCGCGATACCCGGAAGACACGCCAGGGGAAATGTCATCTCCCTCGGCGTGGACAGGATGAGATGCCAGCACCTCGTTCTAAGGTAAGTATCTCATAATGAGCTAGTATGCTGTGCATACTAGCTCATTATGCCTTTTCCCTTACAGGTGTAGGGGGAAAAAAAAGCCAACGGGTATACAACCGCTTTAACTTTGCAATAAGGCTGTATAGCCTCCAGCAAACAACTCTTGATTCAACTTAAGTTCTCCAGCAAGGACATATTTATGCTTAGCCCCTCTGTGACCAAAATTGATGGGAACCTATATGAGTGAGACCTACCCGTACCTTGAATGCTATTCACCGCGTTCATTAAATCTCTACTTTAATAAATTGCTCAGCCTGTATACCACAATTCATACCAGAACTCCTGATGAAGCTCTAAATGAGCGAAACATGTTGAGTGGTATTTATTGAGTGGCTTTTTTCCACTGTCTTTGTCAAATTAGATATGGATATTGAGAGACTTTTTAATTTTTTTGTTAATATTTAATAAATTGAATAATAAAAAACTTTTGTATGGATAGATTATGTATGTCTGTTTACTTCTATCATTTATTTATTCTAAGCACCTTAAAAGTCCCGGGGTTCATTTACTCCATTTCCCCTTTCTTTTGTTTATTATTTTCATGGGATGTGGTGCTAAGCTTAATTGTTCCTGCCCTCTTCATCCAAATTAATTACATGTACATTAATTAAAAAAGGAAAGGAAAGGAAAACCACAAGTACACCTGTATTGCAGCCGAACCGCAGCACACCAGTGTTAGCCAAAAGGCTTGTACTTGTAGCAGGCACTGCCACTCCACTGAAAAGTGATCAATGCTCAGGTCACTTTTCAGAGGCATTTGACAGGCAGTGAGGAGGTGATATCTAATTTCTTCCCTGCTTGTTTTAACCTCCTAAATGCCAGTCCCTTCAGGTAATGGCACGGTTCACTATGAACTCCACGATTACTCTATATAGATATTAGATGTGCTCTCACCTTATTGTTTGCACATCTAATAGATAATAAGAGTTATGGAAATAAGGTGGAGTTCAAAGTGAATTTCTACACCTAAGTGGAGCACCCCTTTCAGAAGATTTGAGGATATTATTAAACCCTGAGACTGGTGGACTTAGGCCACCATAGACAGACAGAAATTTCTGCCGAACGGGCAGAATTTCAATCCCTCTATGAGCAGACTGGTTATACAGAATTCGATCTATCAACTGACTTCAGTACAACCAGTGTGTCTTTTTGTCAATCACTGCTGGCTGCTATAGCTTCCGGCAGTGATCACTATATTCTTATGGCTGGGAAACGTTCACCTCACGAGCACACACCAACACGCGGCTCTTACGAAAGCATGGTAAATCAAATGCCAGGATTCCCTATCATTACACCTGTGCGTCTGCGACCGAGTCTGGGCACAAGCCAGCACAGGCCCCTAGAAACACAGGAGGGTGGCCGGTAAGAGGAGAGCTGGGATATGACGTTACTTACATCATATCCCTGCCACTCATAAACCTGCTCAACTGCCGCACCAGGCCCAGAATTCCCTTAATCTGGCCCTGGGGGGTGGTGCACCAGCCTGTGCCTGCACATGCAGGGCACTGCCTGCACAGAGAGACTGATCAATATTGCTTCCACAGAGAAACTGCAATGTGGAGCGGTCTCTCTCTCTGTGCCGGCAATGTAGAGTGATTTCACTCTATGTGCCGGCAATGTGGAACGATCTCTCTGTGCAGGCAGTGTGAAGCGGTCTCTCTCTCTCTCTGTGCAGGCAGTGTGAAGTGGTCTCTCTCTCTCTGTGCAGGCAGTGTGAAGCGGCCTCTCTCTCTCTGTGCGGGCATTGTGGAGCAGTCTCCCTCTCTCTGTGTGCGGGCAATGTGGAGCAGTCTCCCTCTCTCTGTGTGCGGGCAATGTGGAGCAGTCTCCCTCTCTCTGTGTGCGGGCAATGTGCAGCAGTCTCCCTCTCTGTGTGCGGGCAATGTGGAGCAGTCTCCCTCTCTCTCTGTGCGGGCAATGTGGAGCAGTCTCTCTGTCTCTCTGTGCTGACAATGTGGACCAGTCTCCCTCTCTCTCTGTGCTGGCAATGTGGAGCAGTCTCCTTCTCTCTCTGTGTGGGCAATGTGGAGCAGTCTCCCTCTCTCTGTGCAGGCAATGTGGAGCAGTCTCCCTCTCTCTCTGTGCGGGCAATGTGGAGCAGTCTCCTTCTCTCTCTGTGCGGGCAATGTGGAGCAGTCTCCTTCTCTCTCTGTGCGGGCAATATGGAGCAGTCTCCTTCTCTCTCTGTGCGGGTAATGTGGAGCAGTCTCCTTCTCTCTCTGTGCGGGCAATGTGGAGCAGTCTCCTTCTCTCTCTGTGCGGGCAATGTGGAGCAGTCTCCCTCCCTCTCTGTGTGGGCAATATGGAGCAGTCTCCCTCTCTCTCTGTGCTGGCAATGTGGAGCAGCCTACCTCTCTCTCTGTGCGGGCAATGTGGAGCAGTCTCCCTCTCTCTCTGTGCTGGCAATGTGGAGCAGTCTCCCTCTCTCTCTGTGCGGGCAATGTGGAGCAGTCTCCTTCTCTCTCTGTGCGGGCAATGTGGAGCAGCCTCCCTCTCTCTCTGTGCGGGCAATGTGGAGCAGTCTCCCTCTCTCTCTGTGCGGGCAATGTGGAGCAGTCTCCTTCTCTCTCTGTGCGGGAAATGTGGAGCAGTCTCCCTCTCTCTCTGTGCGGGCAATGTGGAGCAGTCTCCCTCTCTCTCTGTGCGGGCAATGTGGAGCAGTCTCTCTGTCTCTCTGTGCTGACAATGTGGACCAGTCTCCCTCTCTCTCTGTGCTGGCAATGTGGAGCAGTCTCCTTCTCTCTCTGTGTGGGCAATGTGGAGCAGTCTCCCTCTCTCTGTGCAGGCAATGTGGAGCAGTCTCCCTCTCTCTCTGTGCGGGCAATGTGGAGCAGTCTCCTTCTCTCTCTGTGCGGGCAATGTGGAGCAGTCTCCTTCTCTCTCTGTGCGGGCAATATGGAGCAGTCTCCTTCTCTCTCTGTGCGGGTAATGTGGAGCAGTCTCCTTCTCTCTCTGTGCGGGCAATGTGGAGCAGTCTCCTTCTCTCTCTGTGCGGGCAATGTGGAGCAGTCTCCCTCCCTCTCTGTGCGGGCAATATGGAGCAGTCTCCCTCTCTCTCTGTGCTGGCAATGTGGAGCAGCCTACCTCTCTCTCTGTGCGGGCAATGTGGAGCAGTCTCCCTCTCTCTCTGTGCTGGCAATGTGGAGCAGTCTCCCTCTCTCTCTGTGCGGGCAATGTGGAGCAGTCTCCTTCTCTCTCTGTGCGGGCAATGTGGAGCAGCCTCCCTCTCTCTCTGTGCGGGCAATGTGGAGCAGTCTCCCTCTCTCTCTGTGCGGGCAATGTGGAGCAGTCTCCTTCTCTCTCTGTGCGGGCAATGTGGAGCAGTCTCCCTCTCTCTCTGTGCGGGCAATGTGGAGCAGTCTCCCTCTCTCTCTGTGCGGGTAATGTGGAGCAGTCTCCTTCTCTCTCTGTGCGGGCAATGTGGAGCAGTCTCCCTCTCTCTCTGTGTGGGCAATGTGGAGAAGTCTCCCTCTCTCTCTGTGCGGGCAATGTGGAGCAGTCTCCCTCTCTCTCTCTGTGGGCAATGTGGAGAAGTCTCCCTCTCTCTCTGTGCAGGTAATGTGGAGCAGTCTCCTTCTCTCTCTGTGCGGGCAATGTGGAGCAGTCTCCTTCTCTCTCTGTGCTGGCAATGTGGAGCAGTCTCCCTCTCTATCTGTGCTGGCAATGTGGAGCAGTCTACCTCTCTCTCTGTGCAGGCAATGTGGAGCAGTCTCCCTCTCTCTCTGTGCAGGCAATGTGGAGCAGTCTCCCTCTCTCTCTGTGCTGGCAATGTGGAGGACTCTCCCTCTCTCTCTGTGCGGGCAATGTGGAGCAGTCTCCTTCTCTCTCTGTGTGGGCAATGTGGAGCAGTCTCACTCTCTCTGTGTGGGCAATGTGGAGCAGTCTCCTTCTCTCTCTGTGCGGGCAATGTGGAGCAGTCTCCTTCTCTCTCTGTGCTGGCAATGTGGAGCAGTCTCCTTCTCTCTCTGTGCGGGCAATGTGGAGCAGTCTCCCTCTTTCTTTGTGTGGGCAATGTGGAGCAGTCGCCCTCTCTCTCTATGCTGGCAATGTGGAGCAGTTTCCCTCTCTCTGTGCAGGCAATGTAGTGCAGATGGATAGTGGACTTGCCCCCCAGGCCTAAGGCTGCCAGCCTTCCCCTGTGCACCATCATCCCAAAAAATTATGTCTTCACCAAACATCCCTTCAATTGATGGGATAAGAAAAGTGTCCAAACTCTCAATATAAACTTGTGCATTTATTGAAGATTTAATGACTGTCATCTCCCCCGTACCTTTACCTGACATGCAACCCCATATCATGAATGATATTGGAAATTTTCATGTTTTCTTCAGGCAGTCATCTTCATACATTTCATTGGAATGGCACTTAACAAAAGCTCCACCCTGCCCAATGCAGATTTGTGATTCATCACAGAATATCACTTTTATCCAGTCATCCACAGTCCATGATTGTTTTTCTTTAGCCCACTGTAACCTTGTTTGTTTCTGTTTAGGTGTTAATGATGGTTTTCGTTTGGCTGTTCTGTATGTAAATTCCATTTCCTTTAGGCAATGTCTTACAGTTCAGTTACAGACATTGACTCCAATTTCTGACGATTTGTTCCTCATTTGTTTTATGTCAAAGCATTTTATTGAATGTCAAATAGAAAAATACAGTATAACATGAAGATCAACTTATGAATCACCAAATCGGGTATACGTTAAACATACATGTAACTCTCACATTAAATGGCTGTGTGCTATGCACTTGGGGAGTGTTGTGGGCCCTCAATTATCGACACCCTCATTGGGATCTGGCTGTGTCGGGAGAAGCGGGGGCACGCCATCTCCTTTTTTGAAGGCGTGTAAGCCAGAGGCTGCCTCCGAACCTTTGTTTAGAATTCAGTTCCCTCGAGAGTGTTCAATTCAGAAGAGCCTCTGACTCTCCTGTGGTAGCCCGGAACCAGCCTGGTTTACAGTTCGTTCTAGCCCTATAGGCGTCAAGGTGTGATCCATGGAGGAAGATTATAGTGTGGAACACACTAAAGGAGAAGTTAGAAGAGTAGAGGGAAAGAAGGAGGAGAACGAAAAGAGTTGCCAACCATAGAGGAATTGAATTATGTCAATTAGTGATTGTCAATTCCGGTTATCAGGGAAATTCCCATATACTGGGCCCAATGTTCCCAGATTGCTTCAAACTGTTTGGACGTGTCTAAAAGTACGCCGATTAACCTTTCTTGAGCCATTATCCAACATATTTTCCTTTTCGTAGCAGGGATTGATACTTTAGGTTGTTTTCATGCCTTGGCTATTGAAAGTTTTGCCTCGTCAGGAAAAAGCGGATCAATGTTCGTGACAGTTTGGGGATGTTCGGTACATAACCGTTCAGTAGGGCTATGGATGGATTTTGGGTCACAGGACACTTTGTGACTTTACGTATAATGTGGAAAATATTATTCCAGTATCCTCTAATTTTTGGGCATTCCCACCAAATGTGTAGCATAGTCCCCAAGCTGTGGCACCTTCTAAAGCATAGCGGTGAGGTGGCAGGGAACATGGAGGCTAATCTGGTGGGCACTAGATACCATCTTGTGAAAAGTTTTATATTAGCTTCCAACATTGAGGTATTGTAGATACCTTTAAGAGAGCTAGAAAACAACTAATGCCAGTCCTCTAGGTCTCGTTCCTCCTGAAGTTTCCTTTCCCACGCTGTCATATTCAGTAGTTTATCTGCGTTATTGGCCAGTGACGCGTAGATTATTGATATTCCACCCCTCTGCTCCATGGCTTGCCCGCACCATCTTTCGTACTCTGTGAAATTTGGAGGGTTTGGTTTGTTCTTCCAAATGGCGTTGAGGAAGTGGAAGATTTGATAGAACCTGAATCTTTCTGAAGTAGGGAGGTCCAGTGTTTCTTCAAAATGCCCCAGGGGTGCGGGGTCACTTGTAGAATAGAAATGCCCTATGCGATACACTCCCTTATGCAGCCACCACATAAATGCTGTAAATGTTCATACCTGGTTGGAATTGAGGGTTATGGAAGATATGTGCTAGCGGTTGGAGCTCAGAGACCAGGGAGGGAAACCCCCTCATGCTATCCCACAGCTTAAATGAGTGAGAGAGAGTGGGGGAGAGAATTGGGGGTCTATTTTTTGGGGGACACCAAAGTAGAAAGCCCAGCATGTGGTTCAGGGCTGCGTGTCTCTCTATGGCTACCCAATCTGGTTCTTCAACCTTGAGGTAAACCTTAGATAACTGGGCTAGCCTTGCAGCTTGGTAATACCATAGTAAGTTTGGGAGTCCCAGACCTCCTTGTGTGGTCAGGTTATATGGAGTCCTCTGTGCGAGTCGAGGTCCTTTCTTATCCCAGATGAACCTGGTAATCTTACCCTGAAATGATTTGAGATGATCTCTCTTGATGGCGATTAGGGATGAGCCGAACACCCCCCGGTTCGGTTCGCACCAGAACCTGCGAACGGACCGAAAGTTTGCACGAACGTTAGAACCCCATTGACGTCTATGAGACTCGAACGTTCGAAATCAAAAGTGCTCATTTTAAAAACTAATTTGCATGGTATTGTCCTAAAAAGGGTTTGGGGACCCGGGTCCTACCCCAGGGGACATGTATCAATGCAAAAAAAACTTTTAAAAAGGGCCGTCGGGAGCAGTGATTTTAATGATGCTTAAAGTAAAAAAAAAAAAAGTGAAATATTCCTTTAAATATCGTACCTGAGGGGTGTCTATAGTATGCCTGTAAAGTGACGCGTGTTTCCCGTGTTTAGAACAGTCCCTGCACCAAATGTCATTTTTAAAGGAAAAAATCTCATTTAAAACTGCTTGCGGGTTTAATGTAATGTCGGGTCCTGGCAATATGGATGAAAATCAGTGAGACAAATGGCATGGGTACCCCCCAGTCCATTACCAGGCCCTTTGGGTCTTGTATGGATATTAAGGGGAACCCCACACCCAAATTAAAATAAGGAAAGGTGTGGGGCCACCAGGCCCTATATACTCTGAACAGCAGTATACAGGCGGTACAAACAAGACAGGGACTGTAGGTTTGTTGTTAAGTAGAATCTCTTTGTAATTTTGAACGGGTACATTTTTAACGTGTTTAGCTCCAGCCAAAAAATCTTTTTTAAGCTTTTTGGAAAACATAGGGAAGGGTTATCACCCCTGTGACATTTGTTTTGCTGTCTTTCCTCCTCTTCAGAAGATTTCACCTCACTTTTTGTCCCAATGGATTGGAAAGCATCAGTGGAAAGGAGAAATGTTTTTTCCCATATTAACTCTTACAGGAGAGAATTTCCCTTCCTAGGGGTAGATTTCATCTCACTTCCTGTTGTCTCCTTCCGTTTGCAAGTAGGAGTCGTTTGTAAGTTAGTTGTTTGAAAGTACGGTCCTGCCCTATATACTCAGCAGAAATTTGGGCCTTAGGTGTTGCTGTGGCCACAACACTGTAAGCCCTCACAGGGCCCTGCTGTGAAATATTAGATCAAGAATTGTAATTACATGCCCCTGTTGAACAGGAGCTGAAAAATTAGGCCTTAGGCACTGGTGCTGGTGCCACAACACTGCAACCCCTCACAGACACTCTAGTTGGAACGCAGGAACGAGCCCTGCTGCAAAGTATTGCATCAAAAATTGTAATTACACGCCCCTGTTAAACAAGGGCTGAAAAATTGGGCCTTAGGCACTGGTGCTGGTGCCACAACACTGCAACCCCTCACAGACACTCTAGTTGGAACGCAGGAACGAGCCCTGCTGCAAAGTATTGCATCAAAAATTGTAATTACACGCCCCTGTTAAACAGGGGCAGAAAAAATGGGCCTTAGGCACTGGTGCTGGTGCCACAACACTGCAACCCCTCACAGACACTCTAGTTGGAATGCAGGAACGAGCCCTGCTGCAAAGTATTACATCAAAAATTGTAATTACACGCCCCTGTTAAACAGGGGCTGAAAAATTGTGCCTTAGGCACTGGTGGTGGCGCCCAGAACCAAAAATGTTCTTACAAGCTATCAGCGTGATGATTGAGGAGGAAGAGGATAATTACTCAGGGATAGTCACTCAGCATCAGCATAGGCAGTCTTTGAAGGGATCTGAGATTTCAAAAAAAATTATTCGGTTACATCAGCATCAGGTGCTTGGTAGCTGGTGGTGATCCAAGACTGATTCATTTTTATGAAGGTCAGTCGATCGACCGAGTCAGTGGACAGACGCACCCTGTGATCGGTTACAGCACTGAATGTGCGTTCCGAAAGAACGCTGGATGCAGGACAGGCCAGTAGCTCAATTGCATACTGTGCAAGCTCTGGCCAGTGATCCATCCTCAAGACCCAGTAACCCAGAGGATTTTCGGTGGGAAAGGTGTCCAAGTCTGATCTTGCCCCTAGGTATTCCTGCACCATGTAAAACAGACGCTGGCGATGGTTGCTGGAACCGATCATACCTTGGGGCTGCGGACCAAAAAATTGTCTGAACGCATCGGTCAGACGGCCACCTTCTCCACCGCTCCTTCTTTGACTGACCGAAGCCTCAGCAACACATTGTCCAGAAACAGGAGTTTGTAACCTCCCAGTCTCTGGGAACGCGTTGCACAGACCTTTCTGCAAAGCCTCCCGAAGATGTTTCATCCTCTGCTCCCTCTGCGATGGCAAGATAAGGTCCGCAACCTTACCCTTGTAACGTGGATCAGGGAGGGTTGCCAGCCAGTATTGGTCCTTCTCCTTGATACCACGAATACGAGGATCCTTACGCAGGCTTTGCAGGATCAGGGAGGCCATGCAGCGTAGGTTTGCTGAGGCATTCGGTCCGGAGTCCTCTGGGTCACTAAGGACGACATGGTCCGCAGCCACCTCCTCCCAGCCACATACAAGTCCATGTGTTTCTTGGGACTGATCCCTTAAAGACTGCTGCTGATGCTGAGTGCCAGGCTCCACCTCCATACTGACACAATCTTCCTCCTCCTACTCCTCCTCCTCCTCCTCGTCCTCTTCCTGTGTGATCGGCGGGCACGCAGGAACACTGTCTGGATAAAGGGGGCCTTGAGAGCTAAGGAAGTGCTCCTCTTCCTGCCTCTGTTCTGCCTCAAGTGCCCTGTCCATTATTCCACGCAGCGTGTGCTCCAACAGGTGGACAAGGGGGACAGTGTCACTGATGCATGCACTGTCACTGCTCACCATCCTCGTGGCCTCCTCAAATGGTGACAGGACAGTGCATGCATCCCTGATCATGGCCCACTGGCGTGGGGAAAAAAAACAAGCTCCCCTGACACTGTCCTGGTGCCATAGTCGCACAGGCACTCATTGATGGCCCTCTGCTGCGTGTGCAGCCGCTGCAGCATGGCCAACGTTGAGTTGCACCTGGTGGGCGTGTCACAGATTAGGCGGTTCTTGGGCAGGTTAAACTCCTTTTGGAGGTCCGTCAGTCGAGCACTGGCATTATATGACCGGCGGAAATGCACACAGACTTTCCTGGCCTGCCTCAGGACATCCTGTAAGCCCGGGTACCTGCCCAAGAACCGCTGCACCACCAAGTTAAGGACGTGAGCCAAACAGGGCACATGGGTCATTTGTCCCTGTCGGAGGGCAGAGAGGAGGTTGGTGCCATTGTTGCAAACCACCATTCCTGCCTTAAGTTGGCGTGGCGTCAACCACCTCTGAACCTGCCCCTGCAGAGCTGACAGAACCTCTGCCCCAGTGTGGCTCCTGTCCCCCAAGCACACCAGCTCAAGCACCGCATGGCATCTTTTGGCCTGCGTACTTGCGTAGCCCCTTGAACGACTACGGAGCACCGCTGGTTCCGAGGAAGAGGCCATGGAGGAAGAAGAAGAGGAGGGGGTGGAGGAGAGAGGTGTGACACAATCATTAGCATTTTGGAGGCGTGGTGGCGGAACACCCTCCAACACTACTGCACCTTGTCCTGCATCCTTCCCAGCTGCCAGCAAAGTCACCCAATGCGCCGTGAAACTTAGGTAACGTCCCTGTCCATGCCTGCTGGACCATGAGTCAGCGGTAATATGCACCTTACCACTGACCACCCTGTCCAGCGAGGCATGGACATTGCCTTCCACATGCTGGTAAAGAGCCGGAATCGCCTTCCGTGAGAAAAAGTGGCGTTTGGGTACCTGCCACTGAGGAACCGCACATTCCACAAACTCACGGAAGGGGGCAGAGTCTACTAACTGAAAAGGCAGCAGTTGAAGTGCTAGCAATTTTGCCAAGCTAGCATTCAACCGCTGGGCATGTGGATGGCTGGGAGCAAACTTCTTTTGGCGGTGCAGCAGCTGGGGCAGGGAAATTTGCCTGGTACAATCTGACGTCGGTGTACCAAAATCAGATTGCCCACAAGTACTTGGCTGTGACACACCTAATTCTACACCTTCATTCCTCTCAGTGCAGGTCTCAGAGAGGACTGAAGGTCTAGTGGGGTTGGAAATCTCAGCTGATGAGGAGCAAGGAGAGGTCCTCTTTGTTCTTTCGTGTGGGTCTTTTAGATACGCTTGCCAACGAACTGCATGGCAGGTCAACATATGTCTGGTCAAGCATGTGGTACCCAAGCGGGAGATGTTTTGGCCACGCGAGATACGCTTGAGACATATGTTGCAAATATCAGCGGTGCGATCTGATGCACTCGTCTCAAAAAAGGCCCATACCAAAGAACTTTTTGAATAACGCGCAGAGACTGCAGCGCCCTGCACATGTGGAGCTTTGGGGTGTGATGCAGTCAATGTGCTGCCCTTAGGCTGGCCCCTGGAGGGCATCCTGCCTCGTTGGTGATGTGCCGCCTCCTCCTCCTCTCTCCTATCAGGCACCCACGTTGAGTCAGTGACCTCATCATCCCCTCCCTCCTCATCACTGGAGCAAACCTGGCAGTATGCTTCAGCAGGGGGAGCATGACTGCCAGATTGCTGTCCTTCTTGGGCACCCCCTCTGTCCGTGCTCATGTTACTGCCTTCATCGAGCTCAGTATCATCATCAGAGCCTTCCAAACGCTGGGCATCCTCCTGGAGCATGTACCCAACACTGTGGTCAAACAGTTCGAGGGACTCCTCAGGAGGACATGGTGGGGCTAGGGAAGGAGTCACTGATGACATTGAGCCGAGGGAAGAGGCCGCTGCTTTGCCAGACAAAGTACCCTGGGCATGGGTGAGAGAGGATGAGGAGGATGAGGACGGCTTGGTCATCCACTCGACCAAGTCTTCCGCATGTTGCGGCTCAACATGGCCAGCTGCCGAAAAAAAGGCCAAGCGTGTCCCATGGCCACGTGCTGATGAGGATGCACCGTCTCCACGACCAGCACTAGACACAGAGCCTGCTTGCCCTCTCTTATTGGCTTGTGACTGTCTGCCTCTCCTTCTTGGCCTTCCAGACATACTAATGGCCTGTAGCTGCACTAAGCTGGGATATATATATATATATATATATATATATATATATATATGTACTGATACTGCAGCTAGCAAAATCAACTGCCTGCCTGTAGTATGAGAACACCACCAACCTTCTACAGGTAGCTTTAGCTGAACACTGTGAGGTGGACGCACCCCACTAACTTGTAGGTTTAGCTGAACACTGTGAGCAGGACGCACTGCACTAACTGTAAATAGTCTAGCTGCCTGGCTGTGGTACTAATAGGATCAAAAGAACACCAGCAATTTTCTTCAGGTAGCTGTATTTACTGTAACAAGACAAGCCTGCCTGTCAGTAAGAAGATAACAGAAATGGATCTAGCTGAACACTGTGAGCAGGACGCACCCCACTAGCTTGTAGGTTTAGCTGAACACTGTGAGGTGGACGCACCCCACTAACTTGTAGGTTTAGCTGAACACTGTGAGCAGGACGCACCCCACTAACTTGTAGGTTTAGCAGAACACTGTGAGCAGGATGCACTGCACTAACTGTAAATAGTCTAGCTGCCTGACTGTGGTACTAATAGGATCAAAAGAACACCAGCAATTTTCTTCAGGTAGCTGTATTTACTGTAACAAGACAAGCCTGCCTGTCAGTTAGAAGATAACAGAAACGGATCTAGCTGAACACTGTGAGCAGGATGCACCCCACTAGCTTGTAGGTTTAGCTGAACACTGTGAGGTGGACGCACCCCACTAACTTGTAGGTTTAGCTGAACACTGTGAGCAGGACGCACCCCACTAACTTGTAGGTTTAGCAGAACACTGTGAGCAGGACGCACTGCACTAACTGTAAATAGTCTAGCTGCCTGACTGTGGTACTAATAGGATCAAAAGAACACCAGCAATTTTCTTCAGGTAGCTGTATTTACTGTAACAAGACAAGCCTGCCTGTCAGTAAGAAGATAACAGAAACGGATCTAGCTGAACACCGTGAGCAGGACGCACCCCACTAGCTTGTAGGTTTAGCTGAACACTGTGAGATGGACGCACCCCACTAACTTGTAGGTTTAGCTGAACACTGTGAGCAGGACGCACCCCACTAACTTGTAGGTTTAGCAGAACACTGTGAGCAGGACGCACTGCACTAACTGTAAATAGTCTAGCTGCCTGACTGTGGTACTAATAGGATCAAAAGAACACCAGCAATTTTCTTCAGGTAGCTGTATTTACTGTAACAAGACAAGCCTGCCTGTCAGTAAGAAGATAACAGAAACGGATCCAGCTGAACACTGTGAGCAGGACGCACCCCACTAGCTTGTAGGTTTAGCTGAACACTGTGAGGTGGACGCACCCCACTAACTTGTAGGTTTAGCTGAACACTGTGAGCAGGACGCACCCCACTAACTTGTAGGTTTAGCAGAACACTGTGAGCAGGACGCACTGCACTAACTGTAAATAGTCTAGCTGCCTGACTGTGGTACTAATAGGATCAAAAGAACACAAGCAATTTTCTTCAGGTAGCTGTATTTACTGTAACAAGACAAGCCTGCCTGTCAGTAAGAAGATAACAGAAACGGATCTAGCTGAACACTGTGAGCAGGACGCACCCCACTAGCTTGTAGGTTTAGCTGAACACTGTGAGGTGGACGCACCCCACTGACTTGTAGGTTTAGCTGAACACTGTTAGCAGGACACACCCCACTAACTTGTAGGTTTAGCAGAACACTGTGAGCAGGACGCACTGCACTAACTGTAAATAGTCTAGCTGCCTGACTGTGGTACTAATAGGATCAAAAGAACACAAGTAATTTTCTTCAGGTAGCTGTATTTACTGTAACAAGACAAGCCTGCCTGTCAGTAAGAAGATAACAGAAACGGATCTAGCTGAACACTGTGAGCAGGACGCACCCCACTAACTTGTAGGTTTAGCAGAACACTGTGAGCAGGACGCTCTGCACTAAATGTAAATAGTCTAGCTGCCTGACTGTGGTACTAATAGGATCAAAAGAACACCAGTAATTTTCTTCAGGTAGCTTTATATACTGTAACAAGACAAGCCTGCCTGTCAGTAAGAAGAGAACAGGAACGGATCTAGCTGAACACTGTGAGCAGGACGCACTGCACTAAATGTAAATAGTCTAGCTGCCTGACTGTGGTACTAATAGGATCAAAAGAACACCAGTAATTTTCTTCAAAATACTGTAACAAGACAAGCCTGCCTGTCAGTAAGAAGATAACAGGAACGGATCTAGCTGAACACTGTGAGCAGGACGCACTGCACTAAATGTAAATAGTCTAGCTGCCTGACTGTGGTACTAATAGGATCAAAAGAACACCAGTAATTTTTTTCAAAATACTGTAACAAGACAAGCCTGCCTGTCAGTAAGAAGATAACAGGAACGGATCTAGCTAAACACTGTGAGCAGGAAGCACTGCACTAAATGTAAATAGTCTAGAAGATAACAGGAACGGATCTAGCTAAACTGAATACAGTGTATATATATATATATATATATATATATATGCAACACCTGGGATGCATATATATAGACAATACACTTTAAGTGCAGCTAACTGACTGACTGTCCTGCCTAATCTAGCTAACTCAAAGGAAATGACACTGTCTCTCTCTCTCTCTCTATTTCTCAGCACACCGGAACACACTGCACAGGGCCGCCGTGCAGGCGGCCTTATATAGTGTGGGGCGTGTACTAAATCCCCTGAGCCATAATTGGCCAAAGCCTCCTTGGCTTTGGCCAATTACGGCTCTCTGTTAAGGCGGCGCTGTGATTGGCCAAGCATGCGGGTCATAGTGCATGCTTGGCCAATCATCAGCAAGCAATGCACTGCGATGCCACAGTGAATTATGGGCCGTGACGCGCCACACGAATTTGGCACGAACGGCCCATATCGTTCGCAATTCGACGAACGATCGAACAGCCGATGTTCGAGTCGAACATGGGTTCGACTCGAACACGAAGCTCATCCCTAATGGCGATTGGTGGTGAGCGGAAAAAGTAGAGTAACCTCGGCAAGAGGGTCATCTTTACCGGGTTTACCCTGCCCACCCAGGATTACTTGTGTTGGGACCAACCTATAAGGTCGGACTCTAGTTTGCGGAAAGTGGGAGGGAAATTGGCCCGGTACAATTGTTCTATTTTGGGTGTGAGGTTGAGTCTTAGGTATCTAATGTAGGATTCCCCCCATCCGAATTTAAAGAGCCTTTCAAGTACTTGACGCTAGCGGGTGGTAAGGATATGTTGAGTGCTTGTTATTTGGTCATGTTGACCTGTAAACCTGACACTGAGGCAAAGGTGTCTAGTAAAGAACATAAAGTGGGTAAGGAAGAATTGGGGGAAGTTAGGAATAGTAATAAGTCATCCACGAAAAGGGCGCATTTGTGGGTGTTAGAGTCGCAATCTACTCCCCTGATATCCGGGTTCGAGCGTATCGCTATCGATAGAGGTTCAATTACCAAGGCAAATATCAGGGGAGAGAGTGGGCATCCCTGTCTAGTTCCTTTGGCTATTGTAATTGGGTCTGCATGGTATCCCTGTAGTCTCACTGTTGCTTCCGAAGTGGAATAAAGAGCCTTTAATGTTCCCAGGAAATTTTCGTCGAAGCCCCACCTTTGGAGAATTAGGAATAGGTATGGCCAGGAGACCGAATCAAAGGCCTTCTGGAGGTCTAATGATAGGAGAGTTCCCTCCTGTTTAGGTCCCACTGCTCTCCGTACCTAATCTGGGCCTTGTCGTCCCAATATGAAGCCCACCTGGTCTTTGTGAATGTATTGGTTAATGAACGTCGCTAAGCAGGTTGCCATGACTTTGGTCAGGATTTTTAAATCATTGTTGATTAATGAAAATGGTCTATAGTTTCCCACAACCCCTGCGTCTTTGTCAGGTTTAGAAATTACAGTAATATATATGCTGAATTGAGAGGGTTTCCCAGAGGCTTCCGTCTTTCTTTGAATTAAAGAACCTTGTGAAGTACGGAGTTAGGGTTTCTGCGAATGCTTTATAATATGGCACTGAGAAACCATCTGGGCCCGAAGCTGAACCCCCTTTCAGATTTCTGATTACCTCCACTACCTCTTCGGTTGTTATGGGTGATTCCAGGTCCGCTATATGTTCAGCTGTCAAAGTGGGGAGGGTTATGCCATCAAGGAATGATGCCATCCATGTCAGGTTCGCATCTGCTGATGCTTTATATAAGTCGGAATAATATTCTTGAAAGAACTTTAGTATACGTTGTGGGTTTAGTGTGAAGGTACTATCTGCTTGTCTGATTTTCGGAAGTGAGTACGACTTGTGTTTTGGGGAAAGTTTGATAGCTAGCATCGTGCCTATTTTGTCTTTTTTTAAGATGGAACTTAGCTCCCATCCATCTAATATGTTTGTCTCCTCTCGCTGTCAAAGATAGGCTTAGGGCCAGTCTCGCCGTGTCAAGAGCTGATATAGGGACACTTGTGGGGTCTTTTTTGTATTATTTGCAAAGGTCATTATAATCCTGTTCCAGCCTTACCAGGTCCCCCTGTCTTTCCTTTTTTAGTTGTGAAGCTATTTGTATCAGTTTGCCCCTAATCATGGCTTTATGTGCCCGCCCATAGTGTTTCCGCCGATATCTCATCAGTATCATTAAGCTTGAAGTATTCTTGTAACGTCTATAGAAGTTCTGTCACTCTGATGGGATCACTGAGAATGAATTCGTTTAGTTTCCAGTTTGGTGTTTAAATGAGTCCCTGTGGAGTGACAGAGACACCATAGAATGGGTGGACGATGCTGCCTCTATAATAGAGGATTTGGTGGCTGATGGGATACTGTGAGTAGAAAGGAGAATATGGTCTATCCTGGAGTATGAATGGTGTGGGGTGGAGTAGTGATTGAAATCTCGAGTAGAGGGGTTCAGCTCC